>NC_083287.1:38416749-38717366 GCF_963506605.1 Zootoca vivipara | reverse complement strand
GGGGTATAAATAAATAAATAAATAAATAAATAAACAAATAAACAAATAAATAAAAATAATGTGCCCTACCACCAAACTATGGCCTTTCATAGGATGTAAAGGCTATTAAGATTATGAGCACAAATGATTTGTGCACTCAAAAAAGTACTACAAATAGGTTAACACAGGCACCCCCAAACTTCGACCCTCCAGATGTTTTGGACTACAATTCCCATCTTCCCCGACCACTGGTCCTGTTAGCTAGGGATCATGGGAGTTGTAGGCCCAAACATCTGGAGGGCCGCAGTTTGGGGATGCCTGGGTTAACAGCACAACAGATGGGGATCTTTCAGAGCCTTTCCAGGGACTGAACTTGAGATGTTTCTGTAGGCAAAGCAAGTGCTCTGCTACTAAGCTACTGCCTGCTCACAAGCAGTCGTGTTAGCAAGAGCAGCACATTGGCCACAGGTTAACTATACAAAAATAATATCTCCTAAGGCAGCCTTTCTCAAACTCCCATCAGGGCCGGCTCTAGGTATAGTCCAGGTGGCGCCAAGGCGCTGGGCCGGCAGGCGGGGCGCTGCACGGTGAAGCTGTGCGGAAGCCGTGCTGCCGCTGCGAGGGCGGGGGCACCGGAGCGATCTCCGCGCCTCAGTGCCCGACCTGCTCGAGACTGCCCTGACTTCCATCATCCCTAACTACCAGGACCAGTGGTCAGGGATGATGGGAGTTGTAGTCCAACAACATCTAGGGCCCCAAGTTTTAGAAAGGATGTCCTAATCCTTTTTTGTTGTTGTTCTTACCACCTTAAACAATCTGGTGTCATCAGCAAACTTGGCTTCCCTCACTGCTTACCCTTAACTCTAAATCATTTGTGAACAAGTTACAAAGTCAATACTGATTCTTTGGGGACCTCACATATCAAACCCCTCCATTGTGAGAACTGTGCATTTATCCCTATTGTGCTAGAGCTTTCTGTTTTTTGCAAAAATGAAGAACTTGAAACACATCTATTGTGTTTGGGGTCTTAGGAAGACATCCATCCATTTCCCAGCCAAATGCAGCGTTGCTTATCCCAGACTTTTGCTTACCTCCAGTAAAGCCTCTTTGCTTTTCTCATTCATTCCCTTGCTTTCATTTTTCTCTTTATTGGTCAAGTAGAAATTCTAATTAAAAACACAAAGAAGGGTGATGATTATAAGGCAATGTCCATAAACTGGGAAGGTCACTATACCTAAAACAACAGGTGTAAATAGCAGGTGCTATACCTGTGTCTACCAAATTGCATTTCATGTCCAAGTTCCAGTAGCTGCCATAGTCCATATAAAGTTTCCAGTCAGATAGCCAATCAGAGCTCTCAGTAGCAGTAGGTACCAATGTGTGCCTGTTCATTTGCCTAACAAGCAAGCAGGTGGTAGCAGGGAGGAGCTGGAGGAGCAGCAGGTGACAACTATGATGAAAAAGTGAGGGTCACTTGTCCAAGGCCCTGTGAAGCCTGTAGCCTTATCTACTTCAATAGGAATTCATACCCATAGCCTCCAGCTCAAAATCAAGGTTCTGCACACATGTGGCAATCAGTATTTGACAGACCACACTGGACAGGAGCTGGAATAAAAGTAGTACTATGTCCTATGAAACATGTATTTTGGAGTATGGCACTTTCTGTATTTGTGAAAGGCTATGTTGTTGTTGTTATTATTATTATTTTGCAATCGTGCCAGATAATTTTGCAATAATATACATGAAAAAATACCAGGCATGAAGAATGGCAGTGCTTGAAGCTTGCTTCCAAGTCCTGTCATGTATAGGGTCTACATGGGGTCATGTGCAAGGCAGGTCACAGCAATTTTGATATGTTAAACCTGATTTAATTCAACTTCGGTGCACTTTCAGACAAACGGGGAAGTGCAAGCAAAGCATGGCTGACTTTAACACGCACTGTAAACTACCAAAATTGCTACAGCAATAGCTCTAAAGTTTATATTTTTGACCACTCATGTTTGTATTTTTTTTTTAAAAAAAGCTTTCAGTAATTGTTTAAAGGAAGCAAGGTTGATTCCTATTATCAACACAGTGTCCTGGGGTTGCTTCATATGACAAAATCTGGCTATAGTTTTCTACCACAAAAAGCATCTTGCAGGTGTTAAGACAGCTGGTTAAAACACTGCCCTAAAGTCTGCATTTAGAACACAAACTGAACACAAACAAGGAGTGCATCTTTCTCTCTGAACTACCATCACCTTGCAGTAGAAAAACAACAGACTTGTTAAGCCATCAGTAGCTTCCTTAAAGCCGGATATTAGAATAAAAGTGGCAAACAGATAAAACTTGAGCTAACAAAGTGCAGGACTTCCTAGTAGGGTTGCCAGACTCAATAGAGGACAGGACTTCTGTGCCTTTAATTGCCCTGCTCTCTTTTGAGTCTGGAAACCTTAAAGAGAAACCAGCAGACCCTTTGCTTGGAAACTAAACAAAGGGTCTGCTGGTTTCTCTTTAAGGTTTCCAGACTCAAAATAGAGCAGGGCAATTAAAGGCACAGAAGTCCTGTCCTCTATTGAGTCTGCCAACCCTACATACAACTATGCTGCCAAAGCCCAACCCTAATCACATTTACTTGGGAAAGTCCTTGAAATTTTAATGGGACTTAACTTCCAGGGAAGTACTGTATAAAAAGAACAATCATGCTCTTCTTGGACACCGAGGCTTGCACAGAAAACACATGCATTGCACCTAATGTCCCCTTAAAAGACGACCAAAGCTGTTTGCATTTGTTTATGTTTGCGTAGAACAAACCCAATCCTCTTCTTGCTATTGTCACCATGGAACAAACTCAAAACAGCTGCTCACAGCCTTTTTTTTTAAAAGAACTTCCTATGGCTACAAGCGATTTATATTTGAGCATCTGGTATTTATTTAAAGGGGAAACAGACCACCCTGTATCTTTAACTCAGTGCTATAGACTACATTTTGGTACTGGTAAACAAGAAGGATAATTGACAAGAGTTTTTGACAACAGCGTATGACCTTGCTTGTCAAACCCATATTAATACAGATGTGTTTTTTCCCGTGTCTCATTTTTCAGCATTGCCATGCATTGTTGCTTATTTGATACTCTTCCATTGCTAAAAAGGGGAAATGCTCGCCATTCACCATCCTTCAATAAGCAGGCTGGGTCAAAGGACGAGGCTGTATGTTATACAGGTGGATATATTGCCATGTGATCTCCTATAGACTACAGCACCACTGAAGAAGACCACACGTGTCTGAAAGAAGTCTGTGGTTCCTTTCTGAAAATACGAGGAGAAATAGTCTCTGACAAGGCAGACACTATATGCTGCTTAGTTCTGTTGCAAATTATACAACGTAAATATGCTGGTGAGCATTATATTGCATATACACGCATGCATGCAAAGGACAGATTATAGATTCTTGTAAGCCACCTTGTTATGAGATATACTAATAGAGAGGGTATAAATATATTAAATAAATAAATCTTGTGTGAAAACGGAAGGTTGCTTAACAATTTTGTTGATTCTCCTAGGATTGTAACACAAACCTAAGTATTAGAAGTATAGCTTAAAAACCAGTGTTTAGTTTTTCTTTTCTATCAGCTTTCCCATTTAATAATTGGGAAATAGTTGTTGCTTGGGAGCAAAAGGATCTCCGTTTCTGTGAATCCCATGGACAACTGTTTTTCGTTATATGAAAATGTGATTCTCAAAACAAGCATTGTGCATGGTGTTCTTTTACTGTAACTACAGTATATAATTGCTAGTGGCCTTCATATAGAGTTTATGCCAAGATGTAACATTTTGGCACCACCTGAAAATCTACGTATTCACCCAGGATTTTGGTTGAATCTTTGCCACGGCACTTTGTAAAAAGCTATTTAACTGTGCATGTGCTCTTGCGTGTTTTACTGATGGGAATATTTTGTTGCATTTTATCAGTACTGTACCCCACTTCAAAAAAAATTGTAAAAAGCAGCAACAAAATTTATAAAGAAATAAAACAATACATTTGTAAACCGATGCTTTATCATGTTACTGAGCAGGTGATCCCTAGCTAACAGGACCAGTGGTTGGGGAAGATGGGAATTGTAGTCCAAAACACCTGGAGGGCCGAAGTTTGGGGATGCCTGTTACTGAGTATTGGTTATCAGTTGTAGTCAACTAACCTTTACTCAGAGTAGATAGACCCACTGAAATGAATGGCTCTAAGTTGGTCACAGCCATTCAATGGGCTTACTCTGAGTAAAAGTTAATGGAATGCAACTTTATATGATTTTTTCATTTTTACTGGCATTGTACCCAGGTTTGGGATTACTTTAGAATGAAAAGCAGGCAACAAATTTTATTTTTTAAAAAGCGGGATTTGATGTCCTTCTGCTGTTATTTTCCTTTACGTGTCATGGCAAGCATAAATAAGCTACCCCATTTACTTATTCCAGGTCATCCTTCACCCACCAGTACACAGGAAGGTTGGTGCATTGTGATTGAGGCAGCTGTGTAGTAATTATCTGTATTTTCATTGTTGAGTGACTGCACCTGGCTCTTATTAACGACACAACGTCCAGCTAATTAACTGAAAGAGGAGTCCTTGGTCCATTGCTCTACATGCAGGCTGTACACCAAATGAAACACATTATCAAACACACACAATTAAGACTATGTTATCATAAGCAGTACAGGCTTCCAAGGTCACTATGCATCCCCCCAAAATGTGGGTTGGGTGGTTTGGTTTTCTTATGGTTTCCAGGAATTTGAGTTTGCATCCTCATATAAAACCCCATGGTCACCCCAGTTCTAAAGTGAAGATGCATTAACTGGGATGCACTGATAGAAATAATTACAGTAGCAGCAGCAGCAGCTGGTGTGAGATAAGTTTATTCTGCAATGCTGCTAAGCCAGGTCTGAGAAACACTCCGATCTTCCCAAAGAGCAGTCCCATTTGTCATAGCAGTCACTTTACAAAGTGAATTAAATTTCACGTTATAAAGATATTTTGAGGATGTGGAGTTGTACGTACTAACGATGTTGCAGCTTCCGACACAAGCTTGTGACCATCCATTGCAATGAGTCACTGGAGTAAAATGGAGCAAAGCCTTTTAACACGATTTCCCTAGGGAAATAAAACTAATTATCCAATGAACAGAGTGACTCCCAGAGCCCATGGCACGCTGAATGAGTGAACTGGGGCTCACCAAATGGATAAATCAAGAAATCTACCAAAATCTCCCTCTCCTTGTTGGACGTTAAAATGCACTTTGGTGTTACTTTGGTTTTGACCTTCAGTGACTATTCCCGAGAATGACTATTTAGTGTGTAGTAACCAATATTGTGCTCTGATACATAGGAAGCACAACTCAAGATCCCTTTGATATACCAACACTGGACACACCTTCAATCTTTGTCACTTGGACTGCAGAGCAAAAAAAATATCTAGCCATTACTGTATTAACTAAAATCTTACTATCCACTGGCTTGCCTAAGTTATGTTACTTTACCTGTGGGTTTTTAAACACAGCGTATTTTTCCTTTTTTTCCAAAAACAGAATCTTATTCTCAGTGTCCCGGGTCCAATGTGATAAGACTTCAATCACATTTTCATGGTCTTCAAAAAATCTTTCTAGGGAAACCCAAACCAGAAATGTTAAGACAGACAGATACATTACACACATGCTCCATCGTCAGAGCACATTTCTATATTTAAATGTAGTAAAATGATTCAAAGCAATTGGTTTTCCATAATATTCAGACCCCAAGAGCCATGATAGACTAGACCAGTGGTGGCGAACCTATGGCACGCGTGCCATAGTGGGCACTCAGAGCCCTCTCAGTGGGCATGTGCACCATTGCCCCAGAAGGCAAAGTTGCTAGCCACTCCACCCCGCCCATGCCAGTGTGAATGGGAAACACTCCGTAGAGTGTGCTTCGCCTGCAGTGGTGTCTTGGGGAGTTTTGCACCCCGTCCCACACCGCTGTTAGCCGGAAACGGTCCTTCTAGCGATGTTTGGTGGTGGGTGTTGCGCGCCCACCAACCAGCTGGTGGTCTGCTGTTGTTGAGGAGGCAAACGCATGTTGGCTTTGGCAACGCAAGTGATTATCTGCATTTGCGGTTAGTGTTTTTCTGCATCCCCGCTCTAAAAAAGCTCCATAACCCTGGGCAATCCTCCCCCTAAAAAGCTCAACAACCTTGGGCAATCCTCCCCCCAAAAGGTCAACAACTCTGTTATACACAGAAAAATACGGTAAATTGCCGTGTTGGCACTTTGCGATAAATAAGTGGATTTGGGGTTGCAGTTTGGGCACTTGGTCTCTAAAAGGTTTACCACCACTGGGCTAGACCATACGAAAGCATTTTTGCCAAAACAGAAAAACTTCCCAGGTTTTTTTTTCTTCCAGTTTATAAAAGTTTGCAAAGGAATTCCCTACATTTCACTAGGTACTTTGATGTTTCAGACTTTTTCTTTTAACACTCCCCTGCATATATTTATATATCAAGAAGAAGAAGAAGAAGAAGAAGAAGAAGAAGAAGAAGAAGAAGAAGAAGAAGAAGAAGAAGAAGAAGAAGAAGAAGAAGAAGAAGAAGAAGGGACGCAGGTGGCGCTGCGGTCTAATCAGAAGGTCGGTGGTTCGAATCCCCGCAAAGGGGTGAGCTCCCGTTGCTCGGTCCCAGCTCCTGCCAACCGAGCAGTTCAAAAGCACATCAAAGTGCAAGTAGATAAACTGGTACCGCTCCGGCGGAAAGGTAAACAGCATTTCTGTGCACTGCTCTGGTGCGCCAGAAGCAGCTTAGTCATGCTGGCCACATGACCCGGAAGCTGTCTGCAAACAAACACCAGCTCCCTTGGCCAGTAAAGCGAGATGAGCACCACAACCCCAGAGTCACCCGTGACTGGACCTAACGGTCAGGGGTCTCTTTACCTTTTACATATAATAAACAAGTAAGGCTGCCGTGATGCAGCAATTTGCTACCTACAGGTAGATGGTGCTGTGAACTACAGTGTTATGACAAAGTGGGCTCTTAGAGCTGCTTGGGCATTACACCAGCATTGGAGGGTGATAAGCAGGCAACCAGAGATTGAGGTGGGCAGACCCAGATGGGTGAGCAGGCAGACGGGTGGCCCAGGTGAAGTGTAAGGAAAGTGGGGAAGTGGGATGGCTTTGGCAAGGAGTAAAGGGGGGGGGGCAAAGGGAGACACAGCTCCTAGTATGTGACACACACCATTAGTAGAGAGAAGACACACCAAAACTAGGAGCTCAGATCTATCGGACACAAACAAGAACCCACCAAAACAAAGAGATGGGTGCTGGATGGCAATGGCAAAATGTTGCCTGATATGGCATTACCAAAACGCTTTCTAGTAAAGCTCTAAAAATATAGCGTAAGAAGATCTAAAAGCTTTGTAAGGTACCTATTTGTAGCTCTGGGTGTATTTCATAAAGGCACCAGTCCACATTACAGTCGCAGTGGGTTTTTCCAAAGAGATTGTCCAATACATCACGTGCCTCTTGCCGTTCATCCACCATCAGGGATTTCGTACTGTTATCATTCATGTGCACCTTGACAACAAGCTGCGGAGAGAATAATAGATGAGGCAGTTAATTTCAATGTGGACCAAAAGGCTACTGTGGTCCAGAATCTGCCTGGGCTGATCAGAGAGATCATTGCCGATTCAAATCCACCATGTATCAGAAAATTGGACCAGGGGGTGGGGTGGGGTAACATAATATGTCTTGGGAACACTACCAAGTAAACAGCTCTACTTCCCTGCCCCTTTCCAAGACAGAATTCATGTTTTGAGTAAAGAGTAACTGAAATGCCATGTAAATATACAGATCATTTCTCCATAACATTATTAAACATACAGTTTGCATGATAGCAGAGTTGCCAACATTTTTACCAGCTCTTGCTCCTACATCGTTAACAGCATCAGCTTCAGCAAAAATTAGGAGGTTTTAATGCGTATCTCCCTCTCGTTAAAAGCTCCTCTTCCTGGTGGTAGCAAATCAGGCTACTATTAAAGATACAGAAGCAGGCTGCACTAGTTTTTCCTCATCAGCTGGCAACATTATATAGTATCCCAGAAATTATTATTATTTTCTTTCATTCTCCATGTGGTTTATTTTTAGAACCTTCTCAGAGTAGGCCATAATATTGGGTGGGTTAATATAAAATGAAGGAACAACAAACCCATCAGATCAGACCTAATCTAGAATCCAGTTGTAACTGGCTGGAAATTCAACACCTAATCTCATTTTATATTGACTTCGGGGATAAAAACACCCTACCAGGTCTTCTGGTCTCTGCTTGAGAGATTCGTTAATTGGTGACTGTTTCTGACGACCCGCATGGCTGACCACACAGGTCTAGGATTGGAATAGACTGTGCAGAAGAAAGGGCTATGTCTAAGAGAATATAGTACCTGCCTTTCACCAGGACATTTCCCAGAATCTCACTTGTATATTAAAGCATTCTGTCAGAAGAAATAAGAAGCCATTGTTCAGGTATGCACCAATTCAGGGGTAACTGACCTTCCCACATTAGAGACACTGAACCTTTAATGGTTTTGCAGACATGGGAATTTGGGCACCTCCAGCTTTTCAAAGCCCTCCAATACTCTGCTACAAAAAGCTGCATTTGCTGAGATACCTCCAGCTGCACAACAATGAAAGGAGCAGGTGCTCTAATGTGGTCTAGTGGTTAGTGTTAGCAATAAAGGTCTAAATCCTCATTCCGCTATGAAGCAAACTGGGCTATCCTGGACTAGTTATTCCTTCTCTCTCTAATAGACCTACCTTTTGACTTTATAATAGCTACAAAGGCTGTGCATCCCCCCCCCACCATGAAGCAATTTTTTCACATGTTAAGCAGTTGGCACATGTTGTTCATGTTTGCGTTTACTACAATCAATCAGCTACAATGGTTCTCAATTGTTACTGGGTCTTGGTAAAACAGAGGTTCCGATCTACTACTTCATGATCAAAGCGCATGTTTCCACAAAGTGAAAAGAGAAGTGTTCACTGGAAGGAGACTTCCTAAGTAATCACAGCCCTACTACAAAAAAAGTCAGTTCCTTGCCAGGAAATGCTACCTTAGTTCTGCTAATTCTAATTTTAAGATCTCTGCAAGAGCAGCTCTGGTAGGGCGGTGTTCAATTTTGCTCAAACTATAAAAAGCAAGGAGCGTTGAGAAACTAAGCTGTATCCTTTCCAAATCCCTCCGCTTTAGTAACTTGTACTTTTGGTACTTGTGCAGAATATTTGTTTTGAATACAGAATCAGAATTCTTTGAGAATAAAAGGCAAAGGGTAGTGGAAATAATGTCAGGCCATTATTTGGGATTGCCCAGAAATATGGTGATAGCATTTTTACATTCTACCCCAGAGGGTTGGAGAAACCCCCATAACAGATTTGGGGAGAATTGTGCAAGTGGAAATAAAACCCAAAGGCTTAAGACTCTCAATTACTCTTCTGTTTAGCAAAAGTGTGTGTCTGTGCGGTACTGCTAACCATCCCATCCACCTGCAGCCCCCGCAGCATGGAAACCATTCACAAGGCTCCTCCAACCTTAGGAGCAGGTTTGTGTGTGAGCACAGGGAGTTTTTGGAGAAATCGTGGGCCAAGTAGTAGGCCAGAGCTCTGGAGCCTGGCATTGTTGCAGCTTACCTGGACCAGAGTGGAGCAGGGCAGGGCGACAGCAAGGTGTGCAGGCATGCTGGCTGAGTCAATTTGCTGTCCTCTCCTGTCCGTGAGTCCATGCAGCCCCGACTTCACTGCCACCAAGTCCCATTCCCGCCTCATCCACTTAAACAGCAGCAATGTGGATGTCAGGCTCCATGGCTTGACTCTGCTACACATGCCATTACAGCAGCAGAAGGAAGCTAACCATTCAGATTTCATAAACAGACTTCTCTGTTCTGTTCACTGCAAAGGCTAGGATCTAAGCCAAGGTGACATATTTTTACACCTCATGGAAAGGGAAACTATTTTTGTTTCTTTAAAAAATCATTAGGAGTCCTTGGGGCTACAGTTCCCATGTACGGCTATTTTTCATGATAACACTCCTGTTCTAATGGATTGTTACCAAACACATCTATTTGTTTTTTTTAATTGTTTTGTGTATATTTTATTGCTACTGTCCTTTAACTGTTCTGGAATAAATATTTATGAAGGGTGGTGTCACAGTGGCCGGATCAGGCTACTTCAGAGTAACGACGCTACGCAGCTCTGCATTTTATTCTTTTATTGGTGCTGCGTATTTACAGTGAGGAATTCATTGCTATTTACACAGAGTGATGTTGTCAGTCGCTTTCAGAACCTCCGAATGACTTTTGGCGCGTCTTTCCCCAACACAAAAGCTTTGGAAGCCCCATCCTCTTTCCCCTCCTCTTCCTGCGTAATTCTGGAGTTGGGGGGATGGGTCTCCCCTCCTTCTTGGCCCCTTCCTGTTCCACCTGGGACCCTGGCTCCGCTACCTTGCCTGAGCCTCGGACCCGACTTCCTGCTTCCCCGCTGGACTCGGAGCTTCCTCTGCTTTCCCCTGTGCTCGGGGCTGGGCTTGAACTCAGGAGGGGAGGGACTTCGCGATATCCCCTGTCCCTCACATCCACCCCCCTTCCAAGCTCCCCTTCTCCCCTCCCCAGGTCCCCCCCAGGTGTCGGTGACGACTGGAAGCCTAAGAACTCAGTGCTTTCCGAGCCCGTTGGTGTGAACACCTCCGCCCAGTCCTGCGAGGCTCCCCCTTCCGCCTGGGAGGACTGGAATCCCAAAAATTCCGTGGCGTCCGAGCTGGTGGGGGTAAAAATGTGCTGCCAATCTGCTTCTGCCTCTGACTGTGTGGATCTCGGTGACACCCATATCTCGTCTCCCGAATCCTCAAACTCCGCTTCCCAGCGCCATGGTGAGCTGCTCTCCCTTGCCTCCTCCTCCTCCCCCTCCCTTTCCATGTGCCAGGGCTTGGGTCTGTGGGGATAGAGGGCGTGAAATTCTTCCACCAAGAATTCCTCCTGTATCTGAGTGGCTGGGACCCATTCATTCTGGGACGGTGGAGCATCCTCCCATGCCATGAGGTACTCCAGGCCCCTCACCCCTCTCCGTGAATCAAGGATGGCCGTGGCCTCATTGAGTTGCTCCCTGCCTCCCCTCTCCCCCCCTCCCTCGGGGGTTTGTTCGCTGTCTCGGAGCCTGCTGCTTTCCCTGTACGGCGACAGCAGCGATCTATGAAACACTGGATGCACCCTCATATCCTCTGGCAGTGCCAGCCTGTATGCCACCGGGTTGACCTGTTGCGTGACCGTGAAGGGGCCCAGCCGTCTGGGTGCCAGCTTTTTGCACCTCCCTCTGGTGGGAAGGCCCTCCGAGGACAACCAAACCTTGTCCCCCACCCTGATGACCTCCCCTTGTCGCCTGTGGCGATCCGCCCCCTTTTTGTACGCTTCCTTGGCCCTCTCCAAGTGTTCTCTGAGCTGCTGGTGCACCGTCTCCAGTTCCTCTGCCCAATCCTCAGCCTGTGGGCCCTCCTCCTCCTCCTCCCCCTCCCTCTCTGGGAAAGATCTGAGGTCGCGCCCGTAATTGGCCTTAAAGGGCGACACCCCTGTGGAGACGTGCACTGCATTGTTGTAGGCAAATTCTGCCAGTGGCAGGCGATCCACCCAGTCCGTTTGCCGCTGGCTGACGTAGCATCTCAGGTACTGCTGCAGAATGGCGTTGACCCTCTCCGCCTGTCCATTGGTCTGCGGGTGTCTAGCCGTCGACAAGCTGACCTCCACCTGCAGGAGGTTCATGAGCCGCCGCCAGAACCTGGAAACAAATTGGCGGCCACTATCCGAAATAACCCTTAAAGGTAATCCATGCAGTCTGAATACGTGATCAACAAACAGTTTGGCTGTCTCTTCTGCAGAGACCGCCCTGGCACACGGTATAAAGTGGCACATTTTGGACATGAGGTCCACCACCACCAACACTGCGGTCTTGCCCCTGGAAGAAGGCAGATCTGTGATGAAGTCCATGGACACCACTTCCCACGGCCTGTGTGGCGTGGCTAAGGGCTCCAGCAATCCTGCTGGCGCTGCTCTGACCACCTTTGCCCTCTGGCAGGTGTCACAGCCCCGTACATAGTCTCGAACATCTTCCCTCACCCCTGGCCACCAGAAGTGTCTCATGACTAGGTGAGCGGTTTTGTCCCTTCCAAAATGACCCGCCGTTGGGTTGTCGTGCATCTGCTTGAGGACCGTACGTCTAAGCTGGGTGGTGGGCAGGTACAGTGCACCCTTGTAGAAAAGCAGCCCCCTGCGTTCTGCAAAGTCCTTTGCCTGCTCCCTCCCCCCTCTCAGTTCTCTGAAGATGCGGTTGGCAAATTCATCCGCTGCCGTCAGTGCTGTGAGTTCTGCCTCGCTCACCACTGCTGCTCCGCAGGACCATGCTGACGGGGGGAAAATGTGCCTTGGTGCTGGTGGCGCCTCCTCCTCCATGTACTCTGGCTTGCGGGAGAGGGCATCCGCCCTGACATTCTGCTCCCCCGGGATGTAGTGGATGGAGAAGTTGAAGTTCGAGAAGAACTCTGCCCACCGTATCTGCCGCTGGTTGAGCACCCTGGCCGTTCTCCAGAACTCCAGGTTCTTGTGGTCCGTGCACACCTGGATGGGGTGCTTGGCGCCCACCAGGAAGTGTCTCCAGTGCCGGAACGCAGCGTGGATCGCAAGAAGTTCCCTGTCAAACACTGTGTAGTTGCGTTCTGGCTGGGTCAGCTTCCTGGAGAAGAAGGCACAGGGTCTCCACTCCCTGTTGGCGTCCAGTTGCAGCAAAATTGCGCCCACAGCTTTTTCCGAAGCATCTGTCTCAATGCGTAGGGGCGCATCCTGCACCACGTGGAACAGGTTCTGGTCTGAGGCGAACACCCTCTTGAGGCTTTCGAACGCTGCCTGCGCCTCCGGTGTCCACCTGAACTTCTGCTTGCCTCTCAGGCAGTCCGTGATGGGAGCCGTAACGCGGGAGAAGTTCTTGATGAACTTCCTGTAGAAGTTGGCGAAGCCCAGTAGGCGTTGGGCGTCTTTGCGCGTCCTGGGGCTGTGCCAGTCCAGGATGGCCTGCACCTTGTCCTTGTCCATCGCCAGCCCCTTGTCTGACAGCTTGTAGCCCAGGAAGTCCACCTCTTTGGTGTGAAACTTGCACTTCTCCAGCTTCACATACAGGTGGTTGTCCTTCAGGCGTTGCAACACCTCCCTGACATCCTTCACATGCTGCACAGGGTCATCGGAGTAGATAAGGATGTCATCCAGGAATACCAGGCATTTCCTGAAGAGTAGGGACCCCAGGACGTGGTGCATGAAGGCTTGGAAGCATGCTGAGCCCCCTTGCAACCCGAAGGGCATCACCAGATATTCAAAAGAGCCTAGAGGCGTGAACATCGTGGTTTTCCATTCATCGCCTTCCCGGATCCTGATCAAGTTGTACGCCCCCCTCAGGTCTAGCTTGGTGAAAATCTTGCCCCTGCGTGCCGCTGTCAGGAGATCGTCCACTCTGGGCATGGGGAAAGCCACTGGCTCTGTCACCGAATTCAGCCGTCTAAAATCCACCACAAGACGGCGCTGTTGCGTGTCTTTCTTGTCCACCCAGAAGACCGGGCTGCCCCCAGCTGCCTTGCTTTCTCTGATGAACCCCCGCTTGAGGTTCTTGTCGATGAAAGCGCGCAGATCCTCCAGTTCCTGATCTGACATGGCGTACAGCTTGGCTGGGGGTATCGTTGCCCCTGGCACCAGGTTGATCTGGCAGTCAAAAGGCCTGTGTGGGGGTAGGTGGTCGGACTCCGCTTCGCTGAAGACCTCCTGCAGGTCCCAGTACGGCTTGGGTATCGCCTCACCCCCTTTGACGTGCATGGTGGCCACCGTGGCTATCGGAGGCCCCTCCCCTGGTTGGTGCTGCATGCAATGCTCCAGACAAAAGTCCGACCCAAACGTGATGCATCTCTGGTGCCAACTTATGGAGGGGTCGTGGCGCGCCAGCCAGCTCATGCCCAAGACGATGGGGGGGTCTGAGATGGTCGTGACGTTGAAAGCCAGTGTCTCTGAGTGCCTTCCCACTGTCATCCTCATGGGGGGGGTTTGATGAGTGATGGCCCCTCCCAGCAGCTCTCGGCCGTCAATGGTTGCCACGTGCAGAGGAAAATCCAGCTGCAGAAGCTGGATCTGGTGCGCTTCTGCAAAGTCCCTCGAGAAGAAGTTGGCTGAGGCACCACTGTCAATTAAGGCAAGGACTGTCATGGGATAGCCATTTGGGAGCGTTAGCGTGACTTCTAGAACCACTCCTGCTCTGGGAGGGGTGGGCTGGCTCTGCTCCTCTCTGTGCGGGTGGGTGGGCTGGGGCTGTTCTCTGCTGACTGTGCCTGGCTGCCGCCCCTTGTCTCCTGCAGCCAGGCTTTCCCGTTTCCCTGCTGTGGTGCTGCGTCAGTGGGGGAAGGCACCACCGTTCCCGCCTTTCCTTGCCACTCCCTGCGATGTGGGCAGTCTCTGACGAGATGCTGGGGGGAGTTGCAGAGAAAGCAGTTCCCTCCCCTTCCCTCCTTGCGTCTTGGCGCCGCTGGGGTTTGAAAAGCCCGCGCGCGCGCGCTATCAATCTGCATGGGTTCCTGGTCCTGGCTGGCTCCAGGCGTGGCTTGGAATGGCTGTTGGGGGAGTGGCTTCTCCTGCGACCGTGGGAACCAAGCCCGCTTTGCGCGCGTTGCTTGCTTGTCGTTCCACCGGGATTCCTGTCTCACCCCCACCGCCAGAGCCGCTTTGCTCAGCTGATCCATACTACTGGGCTTTGGACCTCTCGAGAGCTCATCCTTCACCTCCTCACTCAAACCCAAGTAGAACGCTGCTTGCATTGGAGCTGATTCCAGTTCCCACCCCAGTCTGTGCACCAGCATGGTGAATTTCGCCCAATATGCGCGGACTGTCATATTTCCTTGGCGCAAATTATGCAGTTCCTCCTTAGTCTGGTCCATATGACTATCTGACGAATACATCGTTTTCAAACCTTCTAGAAAGAGTTTGACATTTTTCATGCAAGGATTCTTTGTTGCGATTAACGGTCTTAGCCACTCCCTGGCTGCCCCGGTCAGGTGCTCCACAATAAACGCTACCCTGTGCTCATCGTCAGGGAAGTCATCATGGTGCAGCTCAAGAGCATACACAATCTCAGTCTCAAAGCCATGATATTCCCTCGGGTCTCCATTGAACTTGCTTACTAGGGTCCCGGCTCTCCTTCCTGGCAGCACTTGGACTGGGGGTGCCCCTCCCGCCTTGTTTTTCTCTGCATCCAGTTTGTTTTGGAGGTCTACCGCCACCGCCCTTAATTGCTGCTCTCTTTCCTGGAGCGCTCTCACCTGTTCCGCAAGTTGTACCCGGTCGTCTTGGAGTTTCTTGGTTTCTTCTTTAGCTGCCCTTAATTCCCCCTGCGCCTCCAACGTCAGCTGCTGCAGGTCCTGTTGGGCTTTCTCCGCGATCTGCCGCCATTTCTCCGCCTCTGATGCACTCATCCCGGCAACTCCAAAGTAGCCCAAAAAAAGATTCGGAGGTTGCTGTCACAGTGGCCGGATCAGGCTACTTCAGAGTAACGACGCTACGCAGCTCTGCATTTTATTCTTTTATTGGTGCTGCGTATTTACAGTGAGGAATTCATTGCTATTTACACAGAGTGATGTTGTCAGTCGCTTTCAGAACCTCCGAATGACTTTTGGCGCGTCTTTCCCCAACACAAAAGCTTTGGAAGCCCCATCCTCTTTCCCCTCCTCTTCCTGCGTAATTCTGGAGTTGGGGGGATGGGTCTCCCCTCCTTCTTGGCCCCTTCCTGTTCCACCTGGGACCCTGGCTCCGCTACCTTGCCTGAGCCTCGGACCCGACTTCCTGCTTCCCCGCTGGACTCGGAGCTTCCTCTGCTTTCCCCTGTGCTCGGGGCTGGGCTTGAACTCAGGAGGGGAGGGACTTCGCGATATCCCCTGTCCCTCACATCCGGCATAAAAAAAAAGCTTTCAGTAAACGGAAGTGGAATAGCCACAGCCTGGTGGAAAACAGGTATGACCTGAATCTGGTTTGTGATCTGGACAACTTGGCAAATCATCCAATCAACAGGCAAACAAAATGAAGGGGAAAGTACATGGAACGAGCCAATACTTGGCTGTATATAACGGCTGTTTAAAATCGTAAGGTTTGGCTGTCAATACTTTTGCAAAAATAAAATAAAATAGAGAATGCTACCTTCTTAACTTTGGCTTCCTTCAGTTTTTCTAATGCAAGCTTAATCTTGTCAGATTTTGCTTGGGCCTCTTGTTCTTCCTGAAAGAAGAAAGATTGTAAAGCCCCTTTTAAAGACACCACACTCCAGTAAGAAGCATTCTATGCCCTTTCCATTTCATGAACATTTTCATTTCTTCTCCCTTTCAAAATTTAATTTTGGGTGCTTTCTGCTCCAGCATGGGTTTGCACAGCATCCCATTATGTCGAATACCACTGTTCTAGTTGGTTGGTTTCTTCTTGTTTTGAGGACCGCCATATTTTCTGACATTAAGGCCATCACACAAGAACATAAGAAGAGACCAGCATCCTGTTCTCACAGTGCCCAACCAGATGCCTGTGGGAAACCAGCAAACAGTATTTCACCTTAAGAGCACTCTGCCCTTCTTGGAATTCCAGCAACTGGTGTACAGAAGCAGGGCATGACCTTTGATAGCTTTCTCCTCCATCAATTTGTGTACAGTGGTAACTCCATCAATTTGTGTACAGTGGTTACAAACACTTCAGAGGTTACAAACTCCGCTAACCCAGAAATAGTACCTCAGGTTAAGAACTTTGCTTCAGGATGAGAACAGAAATCGTGCTCCGGCAGCACAGCGGCAGCAGGAGGCCCCATTAGCTAAAGTGGTAGCTTAACCAGAGGTACCACTGTAATCCTCTTTCAAAACCATCCAGGTTGGTGACCACCACAATCCAGCCTGGATAGCTCAATTGGTTAGAGTAGGGTGCTGATGACACCAAGGTTGCAGGTGCAATCCCTGTAGGGGACAGCCGCAGATTCCTGCATTGCAAGGGGTTGGACTAAATCAGGGGTCAGCAACCTTTTTCAGCCATGGGCCAGTCCACCATGCCTCAGACCATGTGGTGGGCCGGACTATATTTTGGGGGGGAAATGAACAAATTCCTATGCCCCACAAATAACCCAGAGATGCATTTTAAATAAAAGCACACATTCTACTCATGCAAAAACACCAGGCAGGCCCCACAAATAACCCAGAGATACATTTTAAATAAAATGACACATTCTACACTCATGTAAAAACACGCTGAATTCCCGGACCATCCGTGGGCTGGATTGGGAAAGCGATTGGGCTGCATCCAGCCCCCGGGCCTTAGGTTGCCTACCCCTGGACTAAATTGTCCGCGGGCTCCTTCCAACTCTACAATTGTATGAGTTCCTTAGTTAAACTATGTGCTGTGTAAATAAGTACTGTAGTTTTCCTTGTATAAGACAATGTTTTTTATTCTAAAAGAATGTTAAAATTTGGGGGTCATCTTATACAGAGGGGGCAGAGGGTGGACGGGCGATTGGTTGTAGCCTCGAGCCAGCGATTTGGCATATGATTGGTGGCTGTGACAAGGGCTGCTGTTGATTGGCTTCTGCTGTGACACTTTGTGGGCAATTGGTGGCTGGTGAGCGATTTTTCGGCAATTCCCCCCCCCCCAAGGCCCCACAACACTGGGCAAACTCTCCCCCTCCATTTTCTTAATTTGGAGTCCCCAAAAATAGGGATTGTCTTATACACGGAAAAATACAGTTGTGGGTTTTTTAAATCTGTCCTGAGTCTTCCAACATTTGTTATGGCTATATATTGCCTCCAATATCAGAGATGGTAGCTCTCTGAATAGGAGAAGGAAAGTGGTATTCCACTCATGTCCTGCTTGTGGAGTTCCTATGCTGGACTCGATAGGTCTTTGGTCTGATTCAAAGATGATATGTTCTTACATCCATTCGTTGAAGTTTCTCGCCCTGCTGAAGGTGCAAACTCAGTTTTAGCTTAACATTTCAGTTTATACAGAAAAGTAGTCTGCCTCTTCAGCAGGAAAACTTCCATATTATTCGCCTCTTTGCTTCGTGATCTCAGGCAAAACCAGAAAGACAAAGGGGACGTAGTAGCTCTCTGGACTAAAGAACCACTATACTTCTCCACGTGGGGCTGTCTCAACATGTAATACCTGATATTGTGCTTTCTGGCCAACAGAAACTTTCTGGGTAGTCGGATTGTACTTTAAAAGGTCAGGAGAAAGTGATTTTGCTTCTAAAATAGAAGGGCTTTTTGTTTTGCTATTCTAGATTCTCTCTTTTGCTGATATGGAAAACATCTGCAGAATTGTTAAAACAGCCTTTGCTAACCTGGTGCCCTCCACCAGGTTACGACTCTCATTATAGGCTGGCTATGGCCATAGCTGCCAAGTCCCGGTTAAAAAAATATGGGATCAGCAGCACCAGCACCGGAAGTTGCTTCTACACATGTCCAGACATGCGTGGAAGCAACTTCCGGTGCTGGCACTGCCCGATTTCCGGTGCCCAGACATGGGCAGAGCAGCACCGGAAGTCGCTTCTATGCCTGTCCGGGCATGCGTAGAAGCAACTTCTGGTGCCGGCGCTGCTCGATTTCCGGTGCCCAGACATGGGCAGAGCGGCACCGGAAGAAATCCGGGGGAATTACGGGATATTTCACCATTCGGGATGACAGCGGGAAACGGGGGTTTCCCGGGGAAAATGGGAGACTTGGCAGCTATGGCTATGGCTGATGGAACATGCTGTCCAAAGTATATGGAGGACACCAGGCTGGTGAAGGGCTAAGTTAAAACAAGAGCCTAGCAGAGTTTAGAAATGAGATTCTGTCAGTGTTTGAAAAAGAAAAGGTTCTGACCTCCTTTGCCTGGTCCTCGGACCCTAGTTGGCAGAAAGAGTACTTTGCAGAATGCTGCTTTTATTCTAAAAAAAGTCTTCTCCAACCATGACCGACAGCTTTATACATAGTTCTAGTTACAGGTAGGTAGCCGTGTTGGTCTGAGTCGAAGCAAAATAAAAAAATTCCTTCAGTAGCACCTTAAAGACCAACTAAGTTTATATTTTGGTATGAGCTTAGTTGGTCTTTAAGGTGCTACTGAAGGAATTTTTTTATTTAGCTTTATACATATCAAACACAACCAGCTTTCTACCATCCAACCAACCCACAGCACACACAATCAATGCCCACTCTACGGTATATATACAGGCATATGTACCATGTTTCTCCGAAAATAAGCCATACCCCGAAAATAAGCCATAGTGATAGGCAGTTTAACCTTGTAGGTTAAACTGTACCATACTTAATAAAAAAATTAAGACATCCCCTGAAAATAAGCCATCGTGATTTTTTTTGAGGAAAAATAAACATAAGACGGTGTCTTATTTTTGGAGGAACACGGTAGGTGAAAGTTTGCACGAGTCATGCAGGCTTTGCCGATTCATTGTAGGCAGCTGACTCATGCTGACTCAGTTCCTTTTGTATTAAAGAAACAGCAGCTAATTTTAAGCTGTGACAGATTCTGCTCACCTGAGTGCGTGGTTCAGGAGGCTGGGTTGGAGCAGGTTGAGGAGGAGGAGGAGGAAGATCAAAGGCTACTTCTGGAGGAGGTGGTGGCAAATCATCCTCAACCTGGGTAACGGCAATATTTGGGAAACTTGACTGGGCATAAGTGCCGACAGCAGCATTTGCTGGAGCCTGAGTCTTGGCAGCATGCTGGAAATGAGAGGCACCTTTCTGTTCCTGGAATGTGGCTTTCTCCACTTCACTTATGTCTGCTACAAGATCAGACATTAAAGCATCCAAATCGGTATCTTCCAATGCATTTAAGGATTCTGTTAAGGCGGGGGGAATACAAGATATCTCAGGCATCATTTCAGTACTGGTCTTGAGCAACTTGCTCCACTAGTGTGAGTAGATGCTGTTCCACAGATTATAATAAGGATGGCTTCTAGCCAAGGAGGTGACAGAGGCAATTTTTAAAAGAGCACCTGGGAATACTGTACTAGAGGAATTTACACCTGCGTCATCTCATGAGTATTAAAAGCCAGGCTAAGATTTGCATAGAGAAATGAAATATAATAACTTGAGTACCATATCCAAAAGCAAATTATAGCTCTGGTATAATTTACAGGATCGCTTTTTTGAAAGAAAGAGAAAATGAAAACTTTCATTGTTTCAAGAGTTAGACCAAAGTCATTTTACACATTCAAAATTAATGAATTGTTTCAGAAGAGAAAAGTGTCCATTTAGCTTTTTGGTAAATGGTGCTCCCCTCCCCCACAAACAGATCATAGTAATACAAAATACTCACCATTTAAATCTTTAAAACCAACGGCAAAACTAAATTCCTCCTTGGTTGTTTTGCTGGATGGAGGTGGGAGTGTTTCTACTCCCAAACTCTGATGAAGAAAGGGGGGAAATATCACTGGCAACAGTCATGGTAGAAAACCTATCTACTGAGCAGGTTATTCTCTATAGAAAGAGGTTTGCTTTGTGATTGTAAGACTGTAGTCTTAACATCCCTTTCTCCAGAATAACTTCCCCCACCTTTGACATCAAACACATATGAATGCTGCTTCATATGTCATGGGGGAAATGAGTTTCGAGTTGCTTATTTATCATGTATTCAGTGTGAACACCATAAGGGGGACAGGAAACTTTTGACTATAATCCAGGCATAGGCAAATTCCCTCCCTCCAGATGTTTGGGATTAAAATTCCCACTATCCCTAAAAGGACCAGTGGTCAGGGATGGTGGGAGTTGTAGTCCCAAACATCTGGAGGGCCGTAGTTTGCCAATGCCTGCTATAAGCCATTATCTCCCCCCCCCCGCTTCTAGAGCTGTGTTCAACTGTCCCCCCCCCAACTCCCCAAGTCACTAACAAAACACAAACAAGTGAAATGTCATGCATTTTGCATACTATCTAGTTTCTTAAGGCAAATAAATAAATAAATAAAAATGTAAGATCCAATCATGGATCTCCTGGTGTTTATATATCTTTTTAAAAGCAACAGCTTAAGTTGCCAGAGCACTTGCAGGGTTTAAAAAAGATCCTTTCCCTTGTGCTGTTTCCCTGATTTAAACCGCCTTCCACAAAAGAGCTGTTTGTTTCCCCAGCATGATAAATAGCAGCTTAGAGGGCAGGTGGGGGGGGGGGGCAAAACTGGGGAAACAGTGGTGGTGGCCACTGCCCCAAAGCAGACTCAGTGTCAATCTCTACATAGAAAAGGTTATTTATTAGTTTTCAAGCTATTCTACTTTCTCATTTACACCTAATCCATTATTACCAGTAAGAAGCCAAAACGTAATAGTGAATTGGGGTTACCGTTCTGATAGCCAACACTGTGCCATTAAATCATAATGTTACAAGTTGGTGGGGTGCCTGGACTCCCCTTCTAATTCTGGGGTGCTGGATATTTATTGTTGCATGTTAAAATGCAAGTCAGGATGAGTCATTAGCTGGGAAAATGGAAGTGGCTCAGTGCCGCAGCCCCTACAAAGGTCAGTTAGTTCGAAAGACAAAAGGAAAGTTTAGGATGGAGTTTTTGCAGTGATGTTGTAGTCTGGAAAAGGTCAGCAAGCTGGAGAGGAGGGGGGGGTCAGAGCCACATTTTGGAGCACGTTTGATTTTCTCTTTTGAATCCAGGAGTGTGCCTATGACAGCGTTTCTCAACCGCTGTTCCGCGGCACACTAGTGTGCCGCGAGACGCTGGCTGGTGTGCCGCGACGTGCGGCGACGAGAAGGGCGATTTGCATTGTCACGTGCCTGGCGGCCGCCAATAATCAGCACTGACCCGCCGGAAAGGAAGCCAGCCGGGTCACGACGCGGAGCGAGCACAGCTCTCAACAGCCACCACCACGGGAGGGTGGTTTTAGACAAACTTAAAGAAGCTGGCTCAACCTGAAACTTGCTGAGCAAAGGATTGTGCTGGCAGAGAAATCAGCGGCTTGTGAAGCCTTATTACAGGAGATTGCAACCAACACAGCAATTGGCAAGTGTTTCTTTCAGTCATAATTATATAGTCAATATAGGGCGGCACAGAGTTAAATTTTTTAACTTTTTTAATGGTGGTGTGCCTCGTGATTTTTTTCATGGAACTAGTGTGCCTTGGCCCAAAAAAGGTTGAGAAACACTGGCCTATGGGAGAAGCAAGGCCCTTTTGGAGTGGCAATGCTCTGAACCCCTACATGGCAGGCTCAGGTTATATATATCTGTGTACATAAACCCTATGCCATAAAGACACCACAGTCTCCCCTGTGCCTCATTTCCAAAGGAAACATGAACCTTGGGTAGGAGCCTGGAGCCCTGGAATTTTGCACTGCTGTGGAGGTCGGGGTGGCATGAACAATCTTTTATTTTATTGGTTTGCAAGCTCCTTCCAGTAGAATTCCTAATCTACAGAGTAAAATACAACCTATCTGAACGCCCTTAAAAAAGATGAAGCTTTATGCCGAGGGACTCGTATATAAAAACCGAAGTGGCAGGTTAAGTGCTTCAAGTTACACTTTCAAAATTTATGTAATTTGTGCCATAGATTCTTATTTTGCTACGTTGCCAGCATTCCGCTGAAGTCTAAAGGCCAGCTTGACATTACAAAGGATATATGTGACCCATTTCCCAGAGGTTTCTTTTTCTGAAGGAAAAGCGTCCGCAGGACTCAGCAATCAGAAGCAGAAGAGAGGTGGGCCAGGGAGGGAATTAAACTCCCGCACAGGAAGGAAAGTAGCTTGGTGGAGGGGCAGGAGAAGGGCTTAACAGACAAATGGCTGAAAATGAAAGACACAAGGTCCCCCCACAAGAGGGAAAGCAGAATTTGGTGAGCAAATATGTGCTCCAACGAAATAGTAACCTGTTTCTGCTATACAACCCCCCATTCCTACATAATGCATGCAAGGATAGTTATACAGTGGTGCCTCGCTAGACGAAATTAATTTGTTCCACGGGTCAATTTGTGTAACTAATTTTTCATCTAGCGAGTCCCAGTTTCCCATAGGAATGCATTGAAACTTAATCAATGCGTTTCTATAGGCTCTGGGGGACTGGCAGCGGCATGCAACGGGGCTTCGGAGAAGGTCTCCGAAGCCCCATCCGATGTCAGCTGTGTGCAAGGCGGCGGCGGCGGGGGGGGGGGGAGAAGCGCTCTTCTCCCAGCCACCACCTTGCCTGCCTCCCCCAACATGGAGCGCAACTTCGGAGGTCTCCAAAGTTGCGCTCCATGCCAGCTGTGCGCTGCGAGAGGCGGGGACGGGGGAAGATGTTTCCCCGCCGCCGCCTCTCGCCAGCCTCCACGGACACGGAGCGCAACTTCGGAGACGTCTGAAGTTGTGCTCCGTTTCTGGGGTGCAGGACGAGAGGCGGGGGCGGGGGAAGACCTTCCCCTGCCCCCGCCTCTCGCCAGACTCCGCAGACATGGAACGCAACTTCGGAGACGTCCGAAGTTGCGCTCCGTGTCTGGGGTGCAGGGTGAGAGGCAGGGGCGGGGGAAGACCTTCCCACGCCCCCGCCCCGCCTCTCGCCAGCCTCCTTGGACACGGAACGCAACTTTGGAGGTCTCCGAAGTTGCGCTCCGTGTCTGGGGTGCGGGGCTAGAGGCGGCAGCGGGGGACGGAGCCAAATCGCAGCGGGCGCTGCTTGCCCCCGCCTGTCTTCCCCGAGCCAAGGGGAAGACAGGCAGGGGCAGCCGCCGCACCGCCGCGTTTCGGCTCCGTCCCCCTTGGGAAAGGAAGATTAGCTGTCAGCTTCCCTCGCTGACAGCTGATCTTCCTTTGCCGCTTTCTATGGTCGCGCTTCGCAAGACGAAGCGGCGGTCATAGAAAATTTTGTCATCTTACGAATGCCTCGCGGGGCGCAAAACTCGTTCGTCTAGCGAGTTTTCCGTTGTGCGAGGCATTCGTAAAGCAAGGGACCACTGTACAGTCGTACCTTGGAAGTTGAACAGAATCTGTTCCAGAAGTCCATTCGACTTCCAAAACATTAAAAAACCAAAGCATGGAAGCTCCTGCAGCCAATTGTAAGCCGTGGAAGCCCCATCGGACATGCGGCTTCCAAAAATATTTCACAAACCGGAACAGTCACTTCCAGGTTTGCAAAGTTCAGGAGCCAAAACGTTCAGGAACTAAGCTGTTCTATTTCCAAGGTATGACTGTAGTGTCCTTTGTCCTTTCTTTAAAAAAAATGTGGATAGATGTGCTGGTCTAGCACAACAGGCATTGTGATGTTTTGCTTCAGCTGCAGAAAGTCTCTCACGACTGGTACTGGTTATTTCATGGACAATGTGGGGGCAGCAGATGAGGAATCAATCCTGGTACAGTATGTTGAAATAATTATATTTAGTATGAAGGATCAACAATGAATGGAGACAGGAAGGAGGATTCTTTATTCCTTCTTTTTTACTTTCTTTTACCAGTTCTCCAAATCAGCTAAGAAAGCATAACTTACCTGTGTCAGCAAATCCATTTCCCCCAATAAATCGCTGAACATCTGATCTATATCTTCACATGTTTCCTCCATCTGAAAAACAAAAATCAGGCAAGAGTGAGAGCAGTGAGCCTCGGTGCCTACCAAGAACGTCACAAACCTTTCTGCAACATAAAAGGGATGCCCTCAAGTTTCATTCTTTTACTACTAATTGTAGCTTTCCCCCTATTATTATCACTGAAATAAACCATTTCATTTTCAAAGCATTTTGATAAGACTAGTTGTTCCCCCTCTAAGGCAGGTCACTGATCACCTATACTGGTCTTGCAGTGTCTTTTTCCTGTTCGAAGGAAACAATATCCTACTTACTCAGCAGTCATCCTGATTTGCTCACACAAAGCTTACATTGAAACTAGATTTTATTTAGTCTTTATTGAACATTTGTTCTTATTTGTTTGTAGAAAGGTTATAAATCAATGAGCGCTCATACTAATTAGCTGGTGGGGTGTTTATATGTCTTCCTTTAAATCATTCATTCATTCCACGCCTTTCAGTGTATTTCTTAGTCACAAGTTTCCTAACAGCAAAAAGCCCATTTATTTTTAAAAGTAGATTTGTTGCACGAAGGCAACAGATCACTTAAGTCCATTCTAATTGCACAAACCTAAATTTCCCAGTACGCTTGAATTTCTCCCACAAAACGCTGACAATCTGAAGGCACCCCAGCGTCAGAGTTCAGTAAAGCATGTCCTAGAGTAATTTCAGCCCTTTCCTTTTGCTCCAACATGACTGCATTGGCCATTGGAGAAGTTTGATTCATTGGAGACCACCACCCAAACAATGTATGGAGAAATTTCCACAGAATATTTGATCTTTTCAATTCACTTCTGATGCTTACACTATTCTGTCAAAGAAATAAAAGTCAGCTTGCTGCCTGCTTTGTGGAGCGTACCCTTTCCAGCCAATGTGCCTTGCTCAAAACAGTAACAAATGAGCAAAATTATCTCCTAGCAGGCAAGGAATACAGCAAAGGCTGCAGAATACTAACGTACCGAAGAAAGCACACACCAGACACATGATTGTGATGGGGAAGATTGCATAAGTCATAACCTTGTTACTGTTACATGTGAGAATGACTCAATATACAGCCGGGTGGAAACTCAGTAGCAGGCAAATGGCTGGACCCATTACTGATCCCCCCCCCAATAAAATTTAGCCACTTCCAAACTAATTCTCATTTCTCTTAGGGCTATCACTCAAAGAAATCTTAGCCAATTAGTAATTACACACACACACACCAATTATTCTGTAGCAAAAAAGCACTTTGTAAATGTAAAAGTGGCTGCTTCACCCTCTACACAAAGTCAGACTGTGAACAAGTAAATGCACAATTCTGGGGACAGAATTGCAGGTGCTTAGCTCCTGCCTCATTCCAGCTGCTACCATGCTGCTTTGTAATCTAGTGGCAGTTACAGACTTGGCTTCCTGGTGTATCTGGCCACACATGATACACGTGATCAAATGGAAGTTAACTCTTATTATTTCAAACCACGCCCCCGCACTGAAGACTTTGTAAAATGAAAAAAGAGGAAGCTATTGTCAGCATGCAAAATTCATAGCAAATACTGTCAAACCTCGGCTCCCGAACAGCTCCGTTTTTGAACAATTCGGCTCCCGAATGCCGAAAACCCGGAAGTAAATGCTCCAGTTTTGGAACATCTTTTGGAAGCTGAATGTCCGAAGCAGCTTCTGCTAAGTGCAGGAAGCTCTTGCAACCAATCGGAAGCCGCAATTCGGTTGTCCAACGTTTGGGAAGCTGAACGGGCTTCTGGGATGGGTTACGTTTGACACCCGAGGTTCGACTGTAGTTTTATCACCCATTCTTATTCATCATCAACCACACACACATTTCAGAAGTGTGGCTGAGTTGGTTGATTTAAAAAAGAATTCAAGTAGTACGAAGATCCAGGAAAACAAGTTCAGGCTTGAGTCCCAAGTGTACTTTCTCGGAAGTAAGTCGCTTTTGAAATCAAACGGACTTCAAAATAAACATGGATCAGGACAGGGCTCAGAATAATTCCATGCTGCAAGGAAAAAACGCCCATACTTGATGAATGGTAGTTATTTATTCGACACTCTGCAATTGAGGATTCTAATTAGCTTCTCCTAGCCAACAGCTTTTTAACGCATTGCCAATTGTGAAGAAAAATTAACCAGTCTCTGATTAATAGGGAGCAGAATCACCCCGATCTCTCCTGGATAGAAACAACCTCAGCCATGTGTTTATGACTATTGCCCCTGTAACAAGAATGATTTTGCAGCACAGGCCCCACAAGCCTATTACCATAAACGAGCAGCAGCAAAGCAGTAGACGAAGGAACAGGCCAATGATCTGCGCTGATACGGTAATTGCTAGGGAGAGAAAGACCCCCCCCCAAGGCCCCGCTAGGCATAGCTGGCTAATATGCAGTTCAAGCTGTTTCATATTTATGAGATAAATATGAGGTTATCAGTTGGGCAGCTTCGTTCTAAGAGGCTGCTTAAATTTAGCAACATAACTCAGGTTTTGCACCACTGCAGCTAAAATGGCATCCTCCTCTTACCAGCTAGGCTGCCCATTGCCTGTCATAATGACCAAAATGGTCAAAGGCCTGGAAACGATGCCTTATGAGGAATGGCTTAGGGAGCTGGGTATGTTTAGCCTGAAGAAGAGAAGGTTAAGGGGTGATATGATAGCCATGTTCAAATATATAAAAGGATGTCATATAAAGGAGGGAGAAAGGTTGTTTTCTGCTGCTCCAGAGAAGCGGACACAGAGCAATGGCTTCAAACTACAAGAAAGAAGATTCCACCTAAACATTAGGAAGAACTTCCTGATAGTAAGAGCTGTTTGGCAGTGGAATTTGCTGCCAAAGAGTGTGGTAGAGTCTCCTTCTTTGGAGGTCTTTAAGCAGAGGCTTGACAGCCATCGGACTGGATGGCCCTTGTGGTCTCTTCCAACTCTATGATTCTATAATCAGTCACGTTTCACCGAAATCCCCCAAATTACCAGGAAAATGATGCACTACACAGTGTCTCAAAAACTGGCATGGAAACATTCAGCAAGCTTTTGGTACCCCCCCCCCCATTTCTGTCTCTTCTGGGTAGGTGTTCACAGGCTAATAAATTCCTGTTCGTACCAGAAACTGGGTCAAGTAATATAGCCATGCAAGAGAATGGACAGACTCTAAGCACTGGTGCTTGATTCCTATAAGCCACTTAAATGGCCCCATGCAGTAACTTGTGGAAACATGCTATAATACTCATATTCTTTAATGCACATATTAGGCTTGGCCTTTGTTTCTTTGTTTTAATAAAATTTCCCCATTCTCCAAATGTCATTATCTACACTAGAGGAGACAGTCCTACCTCTGACCTACTACATCCCATGTTTTTGCCTCTGCCTGGAAAGGTGTTTACAAAAAAGAAGAAGAAGACATACAGTGGTACCTTGGTTCTCAAACTTAATCCGTTCTGGAAGTCCATTCCAAAACCAAAGCATTCCAAAACCAAGGTGTGCTTTCCCATAGAAAGTAATGCAAGATGGATTAATCCATTCCAGACTTTTAAAAACAACCCTAAAACAGCGCAATTTAACATGAATTTTATTATCTAACGAGACCATTGATCCATAAAATGAAAGCAATAAATAATGTACTGCGCAGTTGCGCAATCAATCAATCAATCAGTAGCTGAACTGGGTTCCACAGAGTCACAAAAAACAACAACAAAGAGCTGCAAAAACAGACCTCAAAATAAATAGCAAAAACAGACAGACCTCAGCATAACACTCAAAACAGAAGTGTGACACTCAAAACGGAGCACATTCAACTTCCAAAAATAATTTGCAAACCGGAACACTTACTTCTGGGTTTGCAGTTTTTGGGTTCCAAGTTGTTTGAGCACCAAGGCGTTTGAGAACCAAGGTATACCACTGTAGATGTAGTCATACATGCTAAGTCACACAGCACTCCACAGCATGGCACACATACAGAACTTGCTTCTGGTACATATAGATCACCAATATTTTAAAAAATTCCTCCAGAATTTGGAACATGGCGTCTGGCTCTATCTCATGTGATAGGACAGGAACCAACCATGTTCCAAACTAGCCTTTGCCAACTTGGAAGGTTGGAATCCAAAACATGTAGAAGGCACCAGGTTGGTGAAGGTTGTTTTAAAGTGAGATGAGTTTTAAACAATATGGGTCCAGTATACCTGAAGGAACGTCTCCACCCCCATTGTTCTGCCCGGACACTGAGGTCCAGTGCCGAGGGCCTTCTGGTGGTTCCCTCACTGTGAGAAGCCAAGTTACAGGGAACCACGCAGAGGGCCTTCTTGGTAGTGGCACCCGTCCTGTGGAACGCCCTCCCACCAGATGACAAAGAGAAAAACAACTACTGTACCAGACTTTTAGAAGACATCTGAAGGCAGCCCTGTTTAGGGAAGATGTTTAATATATTATTGTATTTTAATGTTTTGTTGGAAGCCGCCCAGAGTGGCTGGAAAAACCCAGCCAGATGGGTGGGGTATTATTATTATTATTATTATTATTATTATTATTATTATTATTATTATTTCCAGATAATCACACCATAGCATACATAACCTAAAGTTTAGTCAAGTCACAGTGAACAACCAGCAGGATTACTGAAGTACAGAAAGGCATTACTATACATCTGAAAGCTAGCGTGAAAAATGCGTCTCCACTTTCTAACACTACTTCAAGGTATTCATGGTTAAATTTATGCTAGAATATACTTTATGGCACTCATGGGTGTGATTTAGTGAGACAAAAACAATTGATTTTATGATTTAGTGAGACAAAAAAATTGTTTCATTTTTTCAACATTCATTGCATTGATTCTTATCAAATAAACACCACTTATCACATAAGATAAATACAAAGCAGATGGACCATCAGCAACTGTAATTTCTGACACGCCAAAACTGATTAGCATGACATCAAATAAAAGCATGCCCTTCAGGCAGGTTAGTTTTATAGATATTTGGGGATTGTTATTTATATTAAATGGCAACATGAGCTTCGAAGTATATTTGTAATAGGGGAATTTGATAATGTGGCATGTTGCCCGCTTTCCTAGATCTTGTTTATTAATAACATGTAACAATGCCTTGAATTTGATATTGTTCTTACAAGACTAATGCTGTGTATTATGCCGCTGTTCCATTGAAGGAATTAGATAAATCTGATGAACTGGAGCTGTGAAGCAGCAGCAGCAGCAGGTCGGGGCAGGGAGGGAACATGGTACAGTACAGTTTCCTTTTTTAATCTGCTTGATGGGAGACAAGATGCAAGAAAGCAAAGGTTCATCTAGAAAACAGCTCCCAGTCCTTCTGATCTGGCATCGCAGCATACTACAAGGAGTGTGGGAACAGAAAAGTACCTTGTCCCCAGAGAAGCCATGCTATTAGTATGGAGAGAGCCAAACAGCTAGTCCTGCTGCAGTCTTTATTAACAATGGTGATCACCAGCAACCATTATGGACTGAAGCATCCTGAATATTTACCCTGTGGGAGATCAGTAAGCGCTGAAACTGCTCTTGATCCTCAACATGAGGTCTCCCTGGATGAGCCCTTAGTAGTATTACTGAAGTACTCTTGTCTGCCATTACAGTACAATGGCTACATTAGCATGAATGCAAATCGGTTTCTCAACAGCGAGCCACCCAATTTGCGCAATGCCATGGTCTATTACACACCCAATCTGCATTGTAGATGGGTGCAGTGGTGGTGTTGGGGAGCTGTTTTTGTCTCATGTTGGGGTGCTGTTGACAATGGATAGGCATATGCCACATTTTCCTTCATTCAAGCGGGTTGCATTCTATTTTGAAATCTTTCACCCTCCAACAGTGTTGATTCTACCACAGTACAGATGGGGAAACCTGTGCCCATCCAGCCATTGTTGAGTAGCTCCCACCATCCCTCATCGTTGGCCATGCTCACTGGGGCTGATGGAAGTTGCTTTTAGCTTCGAGGCTAATCCCTGCTGAATAGTAAGAATAAACTTGCTCTGTCCAGGCAGCTCCGTTCTAAAAGGCTGCTTTCACACATACAGGAAGGAGGGTTTTTTTCTTCTTTCTGAACATTACTGCCAGGAAGAATTCTGGATTGTTGACAGAGCTAGGAAAATATTTCAAAATCTGAGTTGCAGTGTAATACCCAATGAGCAGCACTGGGAGTGGCAATTTCAAGAGTGATAGTTGAAACCTGACCCTAGAACCACACTGTGTTCTATTAAAAACAAAAACCCATCTATTTATTTAACAGAATTTGTAGACTGTTTAATTCTAAAATGGAAGATCTTAAAAGCAGTTTACATAAAATAGTGTGAATAGCCACCAAATTATAGATAAAATCAATATTTTTAAAAAGAGCACACACACACACACACAATTATCAAAAACATTAGTAATGCCACTAATATTACTGTAATTTAAAAACAAGTATGCATAATAAAATTGCATGTCTGGGTAGACTTGACAAAAGTGGTAAAGTGGGCACATCTGGGTCAAAGGTGATCATTCAAGTAAACTGGTCTCAAGCTATTGAGGTTTTTATATACAGTGGTACCTCGGTTTATGAACACAATTGGTTCCGGAAGTCTGTTCATAAACTGAAGCGTTCATAAACTGAGGCAAACTTTCCCATTGAAAGTAATGGAAAGTGGATTAATCCATTCCAGACGGGTCCGCGGAGTACTCAACCTGAAGCGTACTTAACCCAAAGCATGGGTGTAATTGGTTCCGGAAGTCTGTTCATAAACTGAAGCGAACTTTCCCATTGAAAGTAATGGAAAGTGAATTAATCCGTTCCAGATGGGTCCGCGGCGTTCGTAAACCAAAAATCCATAAACCGAGGTTCCACTGTACCAATAACAACACTTTGAACCTGGACCAGTAACAGGTCAGCACCCAGTTCAGATCTCTGAGCAGAGGTGGAATATGTTGACAGAATCTGATTCTTGTCAGCAATTGTGCTGCAGCATTCTGCACTAGCTACAGTTTCCGGCTCAACCACAAGGGAAGCCCCACATAGAATGCAATGCAGTAATCCATTCTTGAAGTTACCAATGCCTGATGTAATGGGATCAAGCAATCCCAGACCAGTAACAGTCGCAACTGCTGCTACAGCTGAAGCCGACACATTATTTCACTAATGTGCAGAAGTGTCTTTAAAAAAAGGAAGTGGTTCTCTACTAAGTATCTCAGTGACTCAACTTTCTGACTGTTAATGAGTATACAGGTTTAAATCTTTGAACAATTCTTAACAGGAAAAACAAAAGGTCATTTTAAATTTTGACAGAAAGCCTGAGAAAACAGAGGAGGGAATACTTTTTCAAAATGAATAGAGGTGGTGCAAGAACAGTGCATATCAGACTGCTTTTATTTAAACAAAAGGGTATGAAAAAAGTAGTAGTAATAATAATACAGCCACATCAAGGAAGATGCTTCTAATGGAGGCAGAAAAGATGACTCTTTTCCACATTAACTTTTATCCCATAAGGGTGGGAAATACCTGGCCTGCTATCCTAAATAGGTCCAGCATGAGTCCTATTTAGCCCGTGAGGCCATTTCCCCACCTGCCCCACACCCTGATGTCATATGTGATGCAGTGGTACCTTGGGTTACAAACACTTCGGGTTACAGACTCCGCTAGCCCAGAAGTAGTACCTCGGGTTAAGAACTTTACCTCAGGATGAGAAGAGAAATCGTGCCCTGGCAATGCAGCGGCAGCAAGAGGCCCCATTAGCTAAAGTGGTACCTCAGGTTAAGAACGGTTTCAGGTTACGAACGGACCTCCGGAACCAATTAGGTTCTTAACAGAGGTACCACTGTATTAGGACTGGGGCAGCTAGGGACACGGCCTGTCAGTACACAGGTGTCAACCTTGAAGTGTGCTCCAAATTGTGCATTGGCAAAGGGGGGCTTCCTGTCCTGCTGATCAGCTGACTGACATGGAGATGGGATTGGCTGAACGACTGGGGAACAAGACAATACAGCTGACCCCTGCCCAAAGTGGGGATATGGCCAACTCCAATGGGCTTAAAGTCACCTCTTATCACTTCAAGCCTTGTGGGGAACTTGGTCACACAGAGGATCCCTGCAGGAAGCAGGCTTGGAGTCACTTTCTATCAGCTGATAGGTGGCAACGTCAAGCCTTACTTGGCTAGGCTGTTCCTATGCACCACAGCTTGCAATGGTTCAAAGGAAAAACTGGTCTTCTGGTACCAAAGTAATATCAGGTGATTGACAGGCAATGGGGCACCACCCACCTGCCGATGTGGCACACTGGGATTGGGGGAAACCAGGAGTCTAGCCATTCTTAAGAATAGGCAGATTCACAGCACAGGTGAATGATTATTGACACACAGTTTTATACTACGAATACAATTAATTGACACGGCCAAAAGTATGACCTATACCGTGTTTCTCATATTATAAGACACGTCTTATATTTATTTTTTCCTCAAAAAAACACACTATGGCTTATTTTCAAGGGATGTCTTATTTTTTTCCTCCTCATCCTGCCACGGCCGGCATTGCTGCTGCGCCTATCACTATGTCTTATTTTCGGGGTATGGCTTATATTCCTTGAATGCTTAAAAATCCTGCTATGGCTTATTTTATGGGTATGTCTTAAAATATGAGAAACAGGGTAGTTGTGAAGTGTTAAGGAGCAGGGGGAAAAGGGCTGCTCCCCTCTCCTTCCACCCTACATGGACTTTGTCTCCATGTAAAAGGGGGGTGGGAATCCCAAAGGAAACTTTCTACAACATTGCATTTGAAATGTGTTGCAAGAATTTATTTGAACACCAAAGCACATGGATGAAGCTGCTGGTCATGCAGTAACTGCCTGAACCTGATATGTCCCCCTACACACATTTAATTTATTATAGCAAGTGACATAAAAGAAAACCTTAGCCGGCTTAAAATGAACAGACCAACATAAAGTGTAAGATATGCAGTTATCTAGCTTAGTAATGCTGCAAACTTATAAACACTTACAAACACTTACAAACACAAACTAAGTCCCAATGAACACAATGGGACTTACTTCTGAGTAAACATGCGGAGGGTTGTGCTGTAAAGCAACTAATTTTAAAAGGGAGACAGGGAGCTTAATTTAACTGCCACTATTTACCAAGCAGATTCATCCAATTTATTTTTAAAAAATCATAAAAGTTCTTGCATAGAATGAAATGGAAAGAGATGTCACTGGCTTAACAAAAAACAACAACAAATTATTAAAATGCCCAGTGTTCAATAAACATAAAGCAAAGACTATCTGTGTGGCCTTGCAGTAAATGACCCTTGGCTATATTCCCCACACATTAATAAGAATACAAACTATGAAACTTTTTAACGGGTACACAATTATTGATAATGCTCCGTAACAGATATACAGGAAGCCTCATTATTGAATATTGATTTTTCTTCCTTAACTGTTATTTAAGCATTAGCAAAACTATTCAATTCATTTGCAAATATCACCTGTGCTGAGGGGGGTAACTAAATGTCATGTGTTATATGCAGCCCCAAAACCTCCCCCCCTTTAAAGGAAAGCAGATGGCAAATTGAAAAGGAGAAAGAGGGAACAGAAAAAGGGATAACAACTACTCCCCCTTAGTGCTTATCCACTCAAAATTACAGGCACCAAAGCTGTTTTCTTTTCAGATTACTCTATTATACCAGTTTACACATAACATGCAGTTAGCTCCTGATATTGCAGCTGTAGCTGTTTTGCCCCAGCAGGAACAGCATAGCAAAATTATTAATTAGCTCTACATGGGATTAACTGAGCAAAAAAACCCCTAAATCTTATTATTCAGGAGGCCTGCACGTGACTGATAAGAGAGGCATGGGAGAGAATATTCAGCAGTTTCTGCACTGAAATTTTGCCATATTCAACTATCTTAAAGGAACAGTTGCCTTTGGTCTGGGGGGTATTCTAATTCAGAGCAGTGCAGCATACAATTGCAGCACAAAGCACCTCTGCAGTCAGTGCTGTAAAACAACAGGCTTGCCCCAACATCTGGTTTAACATTTCTGTGTGCTTCCTGTACAATAGGGGTGGGGGAAGGACTATAGGAACACCTTCAGTTAAGTTTAATTAGCAATACCTATATTTAAAATGAACCATACCTGTATATATATAAAGTAAACAGTTCAGGGAGGAAACAACCACTCAGGAAGACAATGCATAGCTGTTTTTTCACAATCAGAAATCACGCAAGGCAGAAATAGCCTCCCAACATTATGGACTACAATTCCCATCATCCCTGACCATTGCCATGTTGGCTGGGGCTGATGGTAGTTGGGGTCCTAGTTGGAGTCCACAGCATTTGGAAGGCAACTTATTTGCTATTCCTTTATCCCTGCTCTTGCACTCCACGTGTTCATGGGCTGCTTTAGTAACTCTCTTGCCATCTAAATGGTGTGCAAGTTGTTACAGAAAAAATCCGGGTGCAAAAGTAAGTGCCTATCCACTGTTTTCACTTACAGCTAATAACCATTTATTTATTCAATCAATCAATCAATCAACCAACCAACCTATATACTGCCCATCACCCTAAGCTCACAGGGTGGTTTACAGTATAAAGTTGTTTTAAAATACACTGCTTACTCTAGAGCACTTCCCTCACAATTTTAACCAATGGCAAATTTCGGGTTTACCTCTTGTCTGTGTAATCTAATCAAAGTAGATGCAGATTAAGGGGTTGCCTCTTTAGGATTGCAGAGCTATGTGTTCAAAGCAACGTCCTTCCATCTGCCACTTCCCAGAGTTTGCTTCTAGCCCATGGACTAAAGAAGGCAAAACAAAAACAAAAAAAGATTCTCCTTCTAAGATGTTTATCCTCTCTCTTTGAAGTAAAAGTTCACATTGTTGTTGTTTAACCATTAAAAAGTTATGCCTCTCTCTTTGATTGGTAGACAGGATCCTCCCACACCCCTCCTGCGGCTTACTGGATCAACGGTTAGTTAACTGCTCTCATCAGTTCTCCCTGCAGGGAGCCTCAATCCTCACCGGTGCACTAAACAGTGCACAGTTTTATCTTGAAATGCAGCCTTTATTCCCTGAGATCTGACAGAAGGAAGGGGAGGGATGGCAAATGGAGCTGGGGGAGGGGAGCCCTTTTATGCAACTGTCCTTGGGTGAAAGTATAAAGCACACATCCTCAGCATGGTGAACTGCGTAGGTCAGGCACAAATTCGTTTTGCAGTCAGGAAGAATCACAATGACTGGTGATTACCTTCATTAAAGCCACTTGTATCTATTCCACAGGAACACAAAACAAGTCAACTTTAGGCCCATTTTACAAAATTATTTTCTTTTTGGTTGTGTGTGTGCCTAAAATTGCATCATACTGTGCAAACCAGAAGAACTTTGGCACTCCTTGTATGGCACATCATTTTTAATGGCTTTTATTTTATTTTGTCTGTCTGTTGTTTTATTTCGTTGCTACGTTGCTTTGAGACTCTTTGTAATGAAGTGAATGACAAATGCAAATCATCATCACCACCACCAGCTGACCCACAGCATCTCCCTTTGTGACTTATATTTAGGCACCACTCCCCGGCCTCAAAGTGTCCACAGCACTTTTTAGAGCTGTGACAATCACGGAAATCTTGCTGGGGCATCTGCTTTACATGCTAAAGGAAGGTTCAACCCAAAGCATCTCCCATTAAAAAAGACTGGGTAGAAGGGGATAGCAAAGACCATTGTCTAGTACAGGGGTCCCCCAAACTAAGGCCCGGGGGCCGAATGCAGCCCAATCGCCTTCTAAATCCGGCCCACGGAAGGTCTCGGAATCAGCATGTTTTTACATGAGTAGAATGTGTCCTTTTATTTAAAATGCATCTCTGGGTTATTTGTGGGGCCTACCTGGTGTTTTTGCATGAGTATAATGTGTCCTTTTATTTAAAATGCATCTCTGGGTTATTTGTGGGGCATAGGAATTTGTTATTATTATTTTTCAAAATATAGTCCGCCCCCCCACAAGGTCTGAGGGACAGTGGACCGGCCCCTTGCTGAAAAATTTGCTGACCCCTGGTCTAGTATCCTAGACAGCTACACAATGCCAGGCAAGACAGACCAATAGAGTGACTCGGTATGAGGCAACTTCCTATGTGAAAGTTCACATCATGTGTTTTTCCTTGTGATGAGACACCCATGGACTGGTAAAAAATAAAACAAAATTGCTGAATATAACCAAATGCACTACCCCTTATAAAACATGTCGCAGGGAGATCTCTAGGACAGAAGATTCTCTCCATCTTAATATAAATATTAATACATACTATCTGAAGAAGTGTGCATGCACACGAAAGCTCATACCTATGACAAACTTAGTTGGTCTCTAAGATGCTACTGGAAGGATTTTTTATTTTTATTTTGAATACATACTATATTATTGTTGGACATTCTAATTGTGAGATTCTTCAGAGATAAGTCTGCTTTCAAGTGTAACTGACTTGTTCTCTTGCTTGGTCATGGGGCTACAGAAATAAGGTCAATCAATGTACAGTCCTTAGCAACCATTCTGGAATAGCTATTGCTAATGTATTCAGAACACGGAAAGATCTGGGTGCCTGGCTGATCATATGATGACTCTTTAAAATTGCAATGCTTTTCCATAGCATGACCTATCAGTAGACCTCAGTAGTGATTTGTCTAAACTAGCATGACAGATTGAACTGGCAAGATTCTTATATTTCTGAGAAATTGCCTTGAAGAGAAAACTGAAGTCAGGAAAAAAAAGTTTAATTGATTAAGCAATATGAGGCTCCTCAAAAATCTCCATCGGTTGTCATTGGGAGAACAGGAATAAGGCCCTATGTTTAGTTCACAGAAATTAGAAAATATTTTACCTGATACTAGGGAGCCAAGAACTGACTCAACCTCAGTCAAAATTCTATCACTAGGTGGGGGGACTGAGGCGGTAGCAGGAAAAGTATGCTAACTAGAAATGGTAAGAATTTTTTTTAAAATCCAATCTGTTAAAGTCACTCTCAAATGACCATTCCCCATCCTATGCTGTGATCCACACAAACCTGCCATTTCACATTGTTGTACAAAAGATCAAAAATCCAAATATCTAAAAATGTTGGTACATATTCTGTAGGAAGTCATCTAGTACAGATTATAAGAACTGCACTGTTTTCCAATATGCATACATGTAGTTCTGGTTAACTTGTGAGGACATATGTTTCATGAGTGGAATTTAGTTCTTTAACTTCCCTGCCTCATCAAAACATCCAGGGAATGCAATCACCTGCCTTTAAATCCTAGACTCGCACATTACATAACAAGAGCCTGCCTGGATCAGAACAAATGCCTATTTAGCCCAGCATAAGATTTCCCACATTTCTAAACAGATGCCTAGGGGAAGCCCGCAAGCAGGACGTGAAGGCAGAAACAGCCATCTCTAGCTATTGTTTTCCGTCACTTAGCATGCCGCCTCTGACCTTGGACAGCTACAGAGGCAGATTTAGGGCAGTGCAACCAGTTTCCCCCCCAAAAGGGCCAAGCCAAGATGCCTTCCTGCCTCATTCCCAAAGCCTAGTAACCACTGGCAATGGGGAGGAGGAGTGAGGGTTCTGACAGGATCCTCTAGCCCACCCTCCTCTTTCCCAAAGCCTAGTCAGCCCCTTCCCAGGAGGTGGGAGGGCTCTAGGACCTTGCCCGAGTCTTCATGCCTCCTTCCTTAAAGCCTGGCACCTTGCTTAGCCGGCTTTGGGAAGGCAGTTGTTGGCTGGGAGGGGGCATCAAATTTGGGCCTTGCACAAGGCACCCTGTTACCAAGGTCCGCCCCTGGCAGCTATCATGGTTAATACTCTCTGGTAGCCTTATCCTCCATGAATTTCCTTAATCCTTCTTTAAAGCCATCTCCTGAAAGAAAACACACACAGCAAAGATCCCCTTGAGCAACTTATCTTTAGGGTGCACTAATGTAGTAAAAATCAGTAAGTGCAGCTATTGCTGCAATTAATTATGAATTTATTACCTGCCCTTCACTCTACGTAACCAGCGCAGGTTAAAACACAATGTTAAAAACAGTTTTTAAAAAAACCTAAAGCTTATACTCACAAAAATGGGGTGGGTCTTAGAAATATAAATGAGGGCCAGTTTAAAGATAACACTTCCATGCCAAGGAAAAGTCATCTGTTAATTTGTGCACTTATTAAAGGTACAGAGGCTACGTCTATAGAATATGAGCAAGCCAAGGTGGCGCAATTCGTTTTTAGTTGTATTTTCATGTTGTGGTTGTATTTTCGGATTCGTGGTCATGTGCACTGGGAAATGGATTTTACAGTGAAGGAGACACATCAATGACACACATACATAGGCTCTTCCATTGAACTATGGCCTTCACCTAAGAATTGTAAGGTTATTGAAATAATGTATGTTGAAGCAATTTGTACACTCAAAGAAAGCACCACACAATGCTATGATTTTTGATCTGAAGAGCCTTTCACTGATCCACGAAAACAATTGTGATAAAAATTTGTTGGAAGTGTCTGTTTGCTAAATAAATCATTGGACATTGGTCAGGATCAGATGTTCTTCTGATTTAAGGAATGTAAGAGGTCAAATAGCTAGGCCAGCATACCAACCCCAAACCCAGTCTTTACTAGGCAATAAATACAAATTAAAAGCATATAACCCCCCCCCTAAAAAAGGTAAGAGGAACAGGACAGTATTAAATTTTACTGCTCTGCCAAGAGAAAACGATAGCAAGTGGATTTGTCAATTACATTGCAAATGCAGATTACAGAATATGAAAGGCCTGCTTGAATCGAATAATGAATGTAATAGAATAAAAAGCTAAAAAGAAGCAATGCACACTAAAATATGGACATTACTGATATTATTCATAAGTAATGAAATTATTTTCCCTTAAATAATCATTCCTTATGATAAGAAGCTGCTTCTACAAATTGATGCAACAAAGTATTTTTGCTTAATGCTGTCATAGGGTGAGAGTGAAGTCAATGCTAAAGTCATAACATTTTGAAATGTGGCCCATTTTATCTTTATTAATGGAAATTAACCTGACACAGTATATGCTTAGCAGAAGAGGAAAGACAATCCAATTTACAACATAGTTACATGCTTTTTTTTTTAAACTCAATAACTGTTCTGTACTGTATATTGATGGTCATATTTCTTAGCTGCACTAGAATATGGCCTTGTCTGTATCCAATGCAATAGTCAGACTATCAAGGTCAAACAAGTTGTCTCCTTTTGTTTTCTACATATTTATATTTTTCTATATAGTTATTGCACAATTTGCATATCTTTTCAAGTCTGCTGTTCTGTCAGAAACACACACACACACACACACCGGAAACACCGGTACATTCTGCCAAGCAAGACTCTTCCTTCCCCTAACAATAACCCACCTTTTAAATTTTTGTTGAGTTTTGCATGCAACTGAAAAATCAAAAACCACTGGTACATGTCAAAATTTACATGTGAAAATGGAGCTTTTCGCCTTACAGAAAAGGATGTTGTTTTTAATTTTATTTTTGCTTGGTAACACAGGAAAACACAGAAAAGCACAAAGGCTAAATTAGAAATGTTGTTGTTGTTGTTGTTAAAATATGTTTACCGCCCTTCACCTGTAGATCTCAGGGCAGTTCCCAACAGAAAAATACATGATAAAAAGCACAAAATATATAATAAAAACAAGAACAAAACAAACCGCTAACCACCCCCTGTATCACCACTATGATCCTGTGGGTTTGAGGCATCAATAAGCCTCCCTAGAATCAGGTTCTCGGGGTAACTGGCAGCAAAAATGAATTTTAAATGCATACAATAAAACACACGATAATGTAAAAAGCAACATCAGACTACGGTAGTTTGCAGTTCTGAAGCCTGCTGAAGCTTTGTGCAAGACAGAAACAGAGAGTCTTCACCTAATGCCAGATTTTCTTGTTCAAAATGCATCAAGACATTAGAAGTCCTATGGTTTATTATTCTAGTTATTAGAGTGTTGACCTAAAAGGGAAGGCTCAAACTCACATCCCCACTGAGCCATGAAGTTCACTGGGTGGCCTCGGGCCAATCTCTAGCTGTCAGACCAACAGACCTCACAATGTTGTTGTGAAAATAAAATGTTGGTGGTGGTGGGGAGGCTCTTTACATGACCCTGAGCTCTTTGGGGAGGAAGAGTGGACTGAAAATGCAACGAACAAATAAATAATAAATACTGCTTGACACAAGTAGCTCTGTTCATGGGTATAATAGTTTTTGAGAGTGCAGTTCTCAACACACTTTCCTACATGCAGTAAGAAAGATAACATTTAATACTGTAAACCTCGTAAGTTTAATTAGAAAGGAGTGCACTGAATATACATCAGTTCTACTTTCAACAAAGTAAGGTAAAAGGTAAAGGGACCCCTGACCATTAGGTCCAATCGTGACTGACTCTGGGGTTGCGGTGCTCATCTCGCATTATTGGCTGAGGGAGCCGGAGTACAGCTTCCAGGTCATGTGGCCAGCATGACTAAGCCGCTTCTGGCGAACCAGAGCAGCACACGGAAATGCTGTTTACCTTCCTGCCGTAGCGGTACCTAAATATCTACTTGCACTTTGACATGCTTTCGAACTGCAGGGTTGGCAGTAGCTGGGACTGAGCAACGGGAGTTGCGGGGATTTGAACCGCTGACCTTCTGATCGGCAAGCCCTAGGCTCTGTGGTTTAACCCACAGCACCACCCTTTTCAACAAAGTAGTCCCTTTTCAACAAAGTAGTGACTCTGAATTACCCCAAAGGCGCACTCTTCCATTGTTTCTTGAGACAGATGAATGCCAACACACAAAAATTAAGTTAGGTACATGTATCTTAAGTCCTAAAAATCCCCCACCTCATTCCTTTTTCTAAAGGTGAAAAGGGTGTGGGGTTATTTAAACTGGTTCCTCTGCTCCAATTCTAATAAGGTAGGAGGAACTGGAAACCACGTAAATCTCCAGAAAAGTTAAATAAGGAAGGCATCCTCATACAAGCACCAGGTAGGCAATTATTTAATAGTATTTTGAACATCAATTTTCATATCACTGCAAAGCAGCAACAACATGTATCTGGAATGCATGGAATACTGATCCTGGGCAATGATATTAACTGACCCAGGCTTCCTGCAGTTCTGGTCCAAGGCTATAGTACAGTGGTACTGGTACCTCTACTTACGAATTTAATGCGTTCCGAACGCACATTCGTAAGTCGAAAAAAATTGTAAGTCGAATCCCATAGGAATGCATTGGGAGAAAACATTCGTAAGTCGAAGCGACCCTAACTAAAAATTCGTAAGTAGAAAAAATCCTATCTAAACCACATCCAAGATGGCGGACAGAGCTCCATTCATAAGTAGAAACATTCGTAAGTAGAGTTATTTGTAAGTAGAGGTACCACTGTACACGGTCAGGACTAGCAACTAGAGGGGAAATTTGTGGAGAGAGAGAAGCAGACACCTCTAGTCTGAGACAGTTCTTAGAAGCCATAAAGACAAGCATAGACTGAGGCATGTGCACATCACATCTGGCCTGCAAAAAGTGCAAAATGGAAGCTAGCTATTTTGGAAAAACTTCAGTATATATTCCCAGCAAGTGTGGTGAAACTTCTGCCTATTTGTCCTTAGTGTACTTTGTAACACGTTCTCAATGCCTGATGGCTATTCAGCTCTGAAAGCCTCCGGATGTGAGTGCAGTTTTTGAGAAAAATACAGAATCCAGTTTCTTTCTTTTCTGCTCCAGGATAATGTTCAACGCTGACAAAGCAGGAAATAAGCAACCGAGGTTTTGCAATATCTTTGCTCAATTGTACTGAGGCCACAAGTTACAGGTAGGTAGCCGTGTTGGTCTGAGTAAAAAAATTAATAAAAAAAAATCCGTATACGTATATCTGATGAAGTGTGCATGCACACGAAAGCTCATACCAAAATAAAAACTTAGTTGGTCTTTAAGGTGCTACTGAAGGAATTTTTTTTTATTTTGAGGCCACAAGTGTTGCTTATGCTTTTTCATTCTAAATCCAATACAATCCATGCCTCGTGGAAAAGGAGTATGAAAATATTGTTCTTTGGAGTTAGCAATCTTATAGAAAAATAAAGGTAAAGGTAAAGGGGCCCCTGACCATTAGGTCCAGTCGTGACCGACTCTGGGGTTGCAGCGCTCACCTCGCATTATTGGCCGAGGGAGCCAGCGTACAGCTTCCAGGCCAGCATGACAAAGCTGCTTCTGGTGAACCAGAGCAGCACACGGAAACGCCGTTTACCTTCCCCCTAAATATCTACCTATTTATCTACCAAGTTGTGAGTTCTTGAACACGGGTTTTGGTTTTTTTTACGTGGCCCAGGTGTGACATTTGGCTTAGGAAACTTTATTAGATCCTTCGGACATTCCCATGGGACGTTGTGTCCAAATTTGAACACAATTGGTCAATTGGTTTCGGAGAAAAGTGGAGACCCACCCACATGCCCCTTTTACATTTTTATATATATAGATGGAGACAGGGTAGAGCAGAAGTAGCTGTTCTCTTGAATTCAGTGTTTCTGTGGTGATCTGAAATAAGAGAACAACTCTTATGCCCTCATAGGCATATTTTTTATTTTTATGTCCCTTTTGTTATAGGAATTCTAAGGTCTCACATATATATAAATCATATGTTCATAAATCTACAAGGCAAAAACATGCAGTACATAAGTATATAAACCACATGTCTGAAATAGTACAGGAAAGCAATCCTGTAGTCATTTTGACTCTTCCAGCGACCTCAAATATTCTCGGCAGTGAGGAAGGAAATGGGAAAAGCCTCCCCTTTTTGCTCACAAACCCTGTCTTATGGGTGTATTTGTGCATGAATAGGGTGAGTCTGTGACCTGGATTCAGGAACTACGGTAAGTATTTGGCATCTCAAAAGGAATGGCCAGGCTGCCCAGGTAAAGCAATCAAGTGACCATTATCAGTATCCTGCCAGACAGGATTTCTGTTGCAGACCGCCCCCTGTGATGTATTTGTGCTGTAGCCCACCTCCGTCTGTGATGTATGTGTGATGTTTTGGGGGGTGGTCTTGAGCTACAGGGTGGGCAATTTCAAAAGTCTATCTAAGGACTTGCACAGCATTGTTTGGGGTCCCTCCTGCCTCCTGCCTGTGGCTGTGAGCACCCTGTTGCAACAATTAATAAAGATTCAGGCTTACTAGCTGCCTTACTTCTCAATATTCTCTGGTTGGTTCTCCTTCCGATAGGGGACCTACTTAAGGACTCTATACGGGCTCTTTGGATACCCCATAAGGGAAAAGGAGCAGTATTTTTCTTATAACACTTTATAATAAGAAAACTCTGCTTGTTCTTTTTTACACAGCTTTTTTTATTTAAAAAAACAACAACAACCTTAGGTGTGGTAAGTCAACATTGTGGTTCTTCCCCCTGTGTTGCAAGAAAGTTTGCTATTCCGGCCTCTGTCAGCGATTGCAAATTTCTGTGGCAGGAAGTTTTGCAGAGCTGGCAAAACCACTGTAGAGAACTGAGAATGCTGGGAGGGGTAGAGAAGGAGCATACAAAATCTTTACAAACCGGCCACAGAAGAGAGGTTGTTATGGGGAAACTGAGCCGCCTTTTCAACCCTTCTCCACCTATATACCCAAACACCTTTCAAATTAGATTCTTAAGCAGAACTCAATTTTTAAAATCAGAGACACTTAGCGATGCTGATTGAAAGCCAGTATCACAGTTTGCAGGAGGCGGGGGGGGGGGGAGAGTAGGGAAAAGGATGGGTAAAGAAAAACTGTCCCTGTCCACTTGAGGAAAAACATTCAAGACATGTTCAGAAATCTATTTGTTTAAAACAGGGCCGTCTTAAGCGCCCCTGTCGCCATGGTGCGCTGGATCTCTCCGGCGCCCTTCCGCCCCGTTTCCCAGGGCGGTGGGCAGGTGGGCGCCGCACGCAGCGGACCGGTCGGCCAGCGGGCGGGTGCAGCTCACGGCGCCCTCCTGGCGGGCCGGCGCCATGGTACCCTGCGCCACCGGGGGTCTACGTAGAGCCGGCCCTGGTTTAAAACATGTTATATAGTCTGTCCCAAGCCTCAAAAGGTGACCTGCAATGCCCCAAATCAATGAAAACCCACCTGACCACACAATCCTATTAAAGTAAAAAGCAGCCGCATACTGTTACTGATATTACTGATATTCTCTGGACATAGTGCCTTGCCCACCACACTATAAGACACAGATAAAGAAAAAGTCATTTCTATCCTACAATAAAGTTTCTTCAGTGGACCTAGGGAAAGGAGTGGACTTTTTTAAAAAAAGACTGTCATTGCTTTTGGTGTGTATTTTTCATACATATTCAATTTAAAAAATAAATAAATAGTATGATCGTGTTGTTGTTCAGTGAATGGTCCAGATCCTGGAAAATGCTCATTTTCATCTCTAGCCAAAGATAAGGGAGAGAAAATTACCCTTGGAGCATTATCTTGTATATGAACCCCTGTTCCCCCCAAAGAAAGGTGGAAACCCACAGGGGGGTGGCCATGAACTCTTTCTGACTTTTAATTTCCTGCTCTTCCTCACTCAAATCCTTTTTTTTTCTGGGGAGGGAAAGAGCTTCTTTGCCTGTTACGGTAGGTCCAGCTGCCTTTGCCCCACAGGGGGTGCAATTTGATTTTTAAGTGGGGCAATTCGAGAATGAGTTATTAACAGTTAATGACCTTTTAGGCTTCCTCCACGTGAATAGGAGTTCACTTTTTGAATAATAAGAATTATATGTTACAGTTGTAATTATTATTTACACACACACACACCCTGCCCATCTGGGATTCCCCAGCTACTCTGGGCAGCTTCCAATAAAATATTAAAAATACAATAAAACAGAGGGGGGGAATCAGGATTTTAGAGGTGCTTAGGTGGGGCATGGCCAAAAAAAAGTTTGGGAACCACTGGTTTAGGGAGAAGTCTTCTTAGCTTCCTTCTTGACCCCACGCCTAATAACATTTATGTTCCCCCCTCCTAATAAGGGGTTCACCCCCCCAACCCAACCCGCTTCCTGCGACAGGAGGGGGAGATGCAGTTACAGTCTATGCACCCCACAGAAGCCCAGCAAGACCCCCGAGGTTTACCTTTGCTGCTGGCTTTGGCCTGCCCGGCGTCCAGGCGAGGCGAGAGGGGTCAAGGAAGCGCGCACGCAGGACCCACACGGGTGACCCACGCAGCGCAGGCAAGGCAAGCAGGCAACCCGTGGGGCGAGCGCGCCTCTGCTCAGCTCGAGCGAGTTCCTCTCCGGCGAAGGAAGTGGCGCCGGGGCGGCCAAGTGGGCGCTGCTGGGCCTCTCACAAGCACGAGGCGGAGAGTAAGGGCTGGGCTCCGAGGTGAAGGGAAATTTCCCTGGGCGACTCGTGGAACGAAAGGAGGGGAAGGCACCCTTCTCTAAAACGAAAGAAGAAGGGGGTGAAGGAGGAACATTCTCAGGAAGCAGGCAGCAGTCACCCTTCAAAAACAAAAAACACCACTGCCAAGACTCAACCGTGTTTTATTATTGCTTCCTTCCTGGATGTCAGGTGTTCAAAAGGGCTCACGGGTGCATGTGGATTGTGAGGGGGAAGCGCTGTTCTCAACAGCGCTGGGTGAAAAGTAACCTTCGCCCAAATAACTCCATGCCTGGCTGCTTGTAACTTGTTGCCCAATTTTGTTTTCTCTCTCCCTGTTTTGTTTGAATTCTACCTGCCCTCCTCATGAACGGATTGCTGAAAGAGGCAAGCATAGGGGTTGGGGGTCTGGAAGATGTCTAAGCATAATTTTAGCTGTTTTGAGATGTTTGCACAGGATCTATTCACACAACCTATTTTTAGCATAAACTCAGTATTTCGGTTTAACTTCTATCCTGGACCCCCAAAAATTAAACATCTGAGTGGGAATATAGATGTATATTCCAGTGCACATTGATGTAAGTGCATTCACGTTGCAACTCTTATTAACACTACAGCCAGCTCCATTGCAAGACTAAACATTCCATTAATTTTTTATAAGGAAACCGGTCAATTTACAATCTATATTTGAGGGAGAAGAACCAGCAACCATATATTGGGGTGGGGTGATGCACAGGCAGGGGAGTTAGTTATTCTTGCATCACCTGCTCTATTAGAATAAGTGATGCAAATACCCAATTTCCATCTGCAAAATGCTGGAGGGAATCATGCGTCTCTAGTCTTCCATCTCCATATCTCTCCTTCTATCATATACAGTCACGCACACACCTCTGCCTGCCAGAAGGATAAGCAGCGTTTGACATATAGGGGAAACTACCCCGATTTTTTCTTCTTCTTTAGCATTTTTAATATCTCAGATGTGTTCCAGTAACATTAACAGAAACCTGGAGGGATTTTTTTTGTTCTCTAAAGGGGATTCCCCATGTATGTGGATGTGGGGAACTTACAAATTCTTGCATACAGTGAGCATCATGTTTCAAAGTGGGTGTTGTTTCTTACACATGCAGTGTAAAGGTGAAGGTACCCCTGACCATTAGGTCCAGTCGAGGTCGTGGACGACACTGGGGTTGCGGCGCTCATCTCTATAGGCCGAGGGAGCCGGCGTTTGTCCACAGACAGCTTCTGGGTCATGTGGCCAGCATGACTAAGCCGCTTCTGGCGAAACCAAAGCAGCGAACAGAAACGCCGTTTACTTTCCCGCTGGAGCGGTACCTATTTATCTACTTGCACTTTGACGTGCTTTTGAACTGCTAGGTTGGCAGGAGCAGGGACCGAGCAACAGGAGCTCACCCCGTCACGGGGATTCGAACTGCTGACTTTCTGATCGGCAAGCCTTAGGCTCTGTGGTTTAGACCACAGCGCCACCCGCCTCCCACACATGCAACTGTGAGGTGACCCCGGCCATGGATTATTTGTGAACACAAGCATGGGCTGGTAGTGGCCCACTTTAAATGTAATGCCACGCTCAAACTGCTCTGTGCAGATAAGTTTCCTTTTACATTCAGCTCTACTTTTTAATCCAGTGAAGCAGGCAATAGCAGATTTATAAAAAGAGAAGTGCTGGGCTGAGCTTAAGCTTGCCTGGAAACATGGAAGTATTGAAAAAAATCCAGATGAAAACAATGAGTTTCAGTTACACAGTGGGAAGTTCAAATGAACTTCCTCTTAACATGGCTCAAATTAAATTCTGCCAACTGGCTTTCATTCATCCAACCTTAGCACAAAAACTTTCAGGGGGCTTGCCTCTGGAAATCAAGGTACTGTATGCAGAATATCTTTGAACACCTCCTAAGGTGCTTCCAGATAGAGGTTTATTGTGGAATTGGTATTGTTCATGCACTCAAATATTTAACACTGTCCACATGATGCTATCATCAAAATTCAAGCCTATACTTTTTGTTACACTTAATCCAGATTTCCTCTTACCATGGAAAATCCATTAACTAAAAATAACCTGTTACACATTCATAGTCACTGCAGCTGTGGAAGCTCATTGACACATTTTTTGGTGTGTGTGTTTGTTTGTGTGTAATCATATGTGTGATAATGTTTCAGTGAGTGGTCCCTATCATTGCACCCTTACTTTCGCTTGCTCCCCACTCCCCTAGCACAACCTAGCCATTTTGTTCCCAGCTGCTCAAACAATGCAAGTGTACCTATTTGCACAGATTGCTACATGCTGAAGGACCATTTTTCAACAGCTCAGTTCAGAGGAATTATGCGGCAAGGGTAAGGAGAGGGTAGCAGACACCAAAGTAGGCATGCCTAGACACACAATATCAACTTGCCCTCAACTCGCTGATACAGTAGTTAGAAAGACAAAGACCAGAGTGGAGTTATATGAGCAAGAAGCTGGAAGCAAGTAGTAGTCAGAGCCATGTCTGATTTCTACTGAAATCCAAGGGAGAAGCAAGATCCTCTTGGGATGTTCATGCTGTGAACTCCTCCATCATAGGCTCTGGTTGTATATCTGCGTAAATAAACCATTTATCATAAGGACACTACAGTCTCTGCTGTACCTCATTCTGGGTAAGCAACTGGAACCCCTGGAATTTTGCACCGCTCAGAGCTTGGAGTGGTGGAAAACAATATCATTATATGAGGTATGGGTGGGGGGAGAGAATTGGGGAGAGAAATAAGGGGGTAATGATATTTCATTCTTTAGTGTATGTGCAGAGGTTTTGCTTCAGTGTCATGAGGATACATTCTTTATTTGTCTGTTTGTTTTTGAGAGCAATGTCTCACACCAAACATAACCAACCTGTAGAAAGGACTCTTGGAATTGAAAAGAGAGACGTTGCATGTACCCTTACTATTCATGAAAATATTTCAATAAAAAACATTATAAAACAAAACAAAACCCAGTAGCATCAGACGACTTATGTTTTCAAATCAGATCAAAGTTGGTCTGAGGAAAGATGCATCAAAAGTGTTTCACAGGATAGATGTGATTTGTGCCTAGCATCAATGTGCAGAAGTAGGAGCACAATGGATGCAGGGAAAATGGGAGTTTTGTACACAACCTGCTTTTAAACTGTGGTGCAAATGGAAAGCACCAATAAAGGAACACCACCTGCAAAAGTGGAACAAAGTCACAATGGCTGTTAGCAAAATACTTAACTCGGATTAATTGGATCGAACAAACAAATACATGTTAATACATCTTCTGGGGGGTGTTATAAAAAAGGCATATGGGGAAGTAAAGCTGAGAGCTATACCATTGGGACAAACTTATTCAAAATGCTTTATTCCCCTCTTTTAGAAAAATAGTCCCCTTGCCAGTCTACTATTATTTGTCTTTCCAGAGGGCAAACCAAACAATCTCCCAGCTGATCTATCTGATTAAAAAAATATAGCCAGAAGAGGAGAATAACTGCTTTTTGGCTCATTCCCAAAAGCATCTGGAGTATTTGCAGTGAATGATATGCAATTATTGCCAGGACTTTCTAGCCTGCATATAAATTATATAAAGTAAAAGCTTTTGATTGCTTAAAGTCAATCACTGAAATTCTAATCTATTTTTAGCGTGACCAAAATAATGTATTGAAGTCTCATGCTAGGATGGAAACCACACTAAAACAATAAAGCCCCAACCATAAATACCACACAGCTTGGAGCAAAGTTCAATGTAAACTGTTTACAGAGGGTCCTTGAGAGCCCATCAGATTATGGAACATTTCTCCTTGCAGTGGGAGCCTTTAAATTCTTGCAGATCTTTTCATTAGCAACTAAAGAAGTGGAATCTCTCACAGAGCACAGAATGACAAAGGAGGGAATGTACTTTTCTTTATTATGTTTTGGTCCAATAAAGGATATCGCTTTACCTGGTGCATGTTTTTTTTTATTGCCTGACAGTCATTTGAAAGAAGTTAATATGGAACATCTTGGATGCAATCACATTTACTGGTACATGAATTTACATAGGTCATCTAAGTATTATCCAGTGAATGCAATTTGAATGAGACTTGGAAGCCCCAGTCCAAGCTAATTCAGCACTGGGATCTGAACCGCTGAATACGTTCAAAGCTAGATTCTAACCTGGCTGCAATCTGCCAAGCAAACTCCATTCAGCACCACGGGACTTGCATCTGGGTACATAGGCACAGCATTGTGTTGTAACATAATTTTGGATGCACCCGGGACTGCTAACTGCTACCCCTATTCATCTTTCTTTTGTCCTTACTGCCTTACCACCCCCCACTCCCTGCCCTAGTCTGTCACCATGGCCATCTAAAGTGCATGTCACATGTGCCAAAGTTACAGGGTTTGAGATAAAAGAAATGTCACCCCCTTGACGGGATTAGTGCAGATAGGGAACCTCAATCTCAAACCTTTATTGGCCTATAGACACGATTCCAAAAGGTTCAGTGCAATAAAATCACTCCACAAAATCTTTATATGACAATTAAAAAATTGTTGTATAACATTCATGAATTCACATTGTGTGTTGCAGAAACCTGGCTGCTGTCTCCAACTTTAAAAATAATAATTTTTATTTGATTTTACATATAAAAAGTTATCACACTACCAAATACATAACCATATGTAGAGATTTCTCTGGATCCCTTGACTCCCCCCCATCCCCTCCATGGGCCCCACTGTCAGCATTTTCAGCTGCATATTATTACCTAATCCATATTTTATATCTTTCCATGCTATTCATTGTATTTGTTACATTACAAGTGTTGTTAAAATTCTGCTAATGTTTTCATCTGCTTACACAGTGGTCTCCTAAATAAATTATAAATTTCCCCCATTATTTCTTAAAGTTATTGTCTTTTTGGTTCTTGAGCTTTCCGGTCAGTTTTGCCATAGTCCAACAGGTCAACAGCTTAGTTTGCCATTCCTCTCTTGTGGGGACTTTTTCTTCTTTCCATCTTTGGGCTAGAAGCATCCGTGAGGTTGTTGTCGCATACATAAAAAGTCTTTTCTGCTCCTTTAGGAAGTCGGTGCCTATAATTCCTAATAGAAAAGCTTCTGGGTTTTTTCCCCTACAAAAGTTATTTTAAACATTTTTTTCAATTCATTATATATCATTTCCCATAAAGCTTTCATTACCTTACATGGCCACCACATATGATAAAAGGTACCTTCTTTCTCTTTACATTTCCAGCAGGTATTTGTACTTGTCTTATACATTTTTGCTGACTTACTGGGAATCAAATACCACTGACATCTTTATCCCCATCCTGGGCAGACATTAGGAAGGCTGACTTACTGAATGCCAGTGATACCGTAGGAAAACCTCTGGCCTGGGGGCTGATTGTGGCCCTGTCTGACCTCTGGGGCTCTCCCACGAAGCTATGCTCCCACTCCAGACCACATCAGCCCTGTTCTGCACTAACCTCAAGTGTTTTCACTTGGTGTGAATGTGTGCCCTAGACCAGCGATAACGCCTGTGGGAGAGGGAGTAGACTATGCCAAAATCTTGGGCTTCTAGCATAGCTGAAATTTAGCCTACAGTAGACAGCTGAGAATCACATTGTGTCCCACCCACTTTTGCCTATTGCTCCCTTCACCTGTGGGATGTGCTCCCCAAAAGGTTATTTCCAAGGGAATTTGGTCCTCAGGTTGAAAAACTTTCCCTACCTCTGGAGCTGGAGCTACATAGCCCTGAACTGCAGTATAGGAGAAATCTGGCAAACAATGGGTGGGATTTGTTTGGGCCACAAGCTGAATGTGAAACCGACCCTGATGACTTTCTTGACCTTTACTGGTCAAATGGTAGTTCTATTAACATATCCATTGGTCTGCAAAGATTTTGGTGATAGTAATGCAGAAAGTCAAAATAAATTTAAGGAAAGAACTCCTGGGCAGCAAGTTCTTTTTATGTAATTGACATCACTTATCTTTCCCATGCTGCCACCACCTAAAAGGCTCTGCTCCTCCTTGCCCAGAATATATGTTTGTTTGTATGTACCTTGCAGATAAGGCAGGGATTAAGAGCGTGAGACTCTTAATCTCAGGGTCATGGGTTCAAGCCTCACCTTGGGCAAAAGATTCCTGCTTTGCAGGGGCTGGACTATATGACTCTTGTGGCCCCTTCCATCTCTACTATTCTATGACATTACCTCTCGACATGCTTATATATGGGTGTCATAGTATCAGTTTTGCAGTAGATCTGAAGGGGTGCTCATTCAGAAGGAATGGGGGCTACTTGCTCATGATAACTAGCCTAATACGCTGTGCAACATGCATGCATACGTATTTCAAATTGGCATATACTAAAGGCCATGTGAATTGGCTCTCAAGTGGTTTGTGATTAGGTGCCTTTTTTATTACTATTTTGCAAAGCAGGTATACCACCACATGGAGTCACTGCTTCACTGATTTTTCTTAGTTCCATGCTCCCCATCCCAGCACAAACAGCTGCCGAAAAAGGTGACAGGCAGCCTCAAGAGATATTGTAACATATCATTTTGCAAGTCGTAAAACTATTACAGTATACTGTAATGAATATACTGTAATGAATAAAGTGTGTGTGGGGGGGGAGAGAAGTAGGAAATACATATCCTAGACATTTTGAAACTGTGGAGAACAATGGTTCTGTTGAAAAAACCTCATTCATCAAGAAGCAATAAATTTGCTGACTAGAAAGTACCATTCTGTTGTCTCACTCTAATGAGGTCTTAGTTACATTACATTGTAAAATAGCTCTGTAGAAATAAATATTAAAGAATAAGATGAAAGGGGGAGGATTAAAAATAATTTATCTCATCCACCAAGTTTCTGTAAGTTGGCCAGTTATTGTTCATGTTATTTTTATGAATGGCAGTTGACTCTATAGGTGATATCCACCAAGGGGTTTTTGTTATAACTTTGAATTTATTCCTCTCCCAAACTTCGAATAAGGCCTTCCTCACTGGGTAGTTCATGAAGCCTTTCTGCCCCTTAATGACAGCTTCAATTTACTCAAATTTTCTAAATTTCCTCTAATTTCCTTCCATTATTTGATGTAATTATCTTTAAATAAATTGGTGTTCTTATTTGTAATCCAGACCCCCGGATAATTTACTTTGTTTGTGGTCTTTAGACCCGTAAAACAAATCCTTATTTCCTGATGAGTAGCCTTTGGACTATAATGTAACTTAAACAGAAAACTACCTTTAGAAAGATTTTTCCTCCAAAAGGATTTTATTTTAAAAATCCGTTTTAAATCAAAAAATCTGATTTAAATAAAAAAATCCTATATATATATATATATATATATATATATATATATATATATATAATTTACTTGCCAAAATGACCTCCAAGCAGTTTACAAGTGTCAAACCGATTATAAATACATATCCACACATTTTAAAAAATAAAACAGCTTCATTGAAACATTTAAACATCCATAATTACTGAAGTGTAGGTGGGTTCCCACGAGGAAAGACACAGTGATAACAGCAATAACCTTTATTGAACTAACAGAACTGGACAACAGGGGCAAAGCAACTGCTTATTTACATTTCTGAAGGCCTGGACCACTCCCACTCCCAACGTGATTGGCTGTCTAAACTTCCAAGCTGCGAATCATGACTCAGAGTTTAAGGGCCAATGGCAGAGGTCCAAATCCTGAAATGTTCTGTGACTGGATATCATGTATTGAATCAGAACACAGGGGCTCAGAATCCTTAGTCCAGACTCAAGCTCAGGCAAACACAGTCCACTGAATATATAACAATTACTATGTACAATAAAGCGAAGGCCATTAAAACAGCAGAGCAATTATGTACCAGGAACATAAGAAACTGCTTCGTAAGGAACTAGACATTGATCTACCTCACTCAGGACTCAGCCACACCTCTGCTTGCTCCGCTGCTTTCCGCTGTGGAAACCTGTGATTTAGCGCTGAATTGGAACAAACGGCAAGCGGGTTTCCCATGGATTCTGAGTTGACACTAAAGAGCAGGTTTACACAGGGGAAAGCAGCGGGGCAGAGGCAAAACCTCTCAGACCCATGGCTAGAAAGCATGGGAGAAGCAGGACACCACTCAGGCACCCCATGTATTCTAGGTACAGGGCAAGCAGAAGTGTGAGCAAGCCCTCAGCATCGCCTGCCCTACAGTGTAGACCAGGCATGTCAAACCTGCGGCCCTCCAGATGTTTTGGACTACAATTCCCATCTTCCCCAACCACCGGTCCTGCTAGCTAGGGATCATGGGAGTTGTAGGCCAAAACTTCTGGAGGGCCACAGGTTTGACACGCCTGGTGTAGACCATTTGGTAGACCAAACTTGGGTCACCAGCTGTTTTTGGACTACAGATCCCATCTTCCCTGACCACTGGTCCTGCTAGCTAGGGGTGATGGGAGTTGTAGTCCAAAAACAGCTAGAGACCCATGTTTGGGAAACCCTGGTGTAGACTCTACACTGACTGCCAACAGGATTTCAGACGGGGGTCTATCTCAGACCTGCTTGGAGTTGTTGGGGATTGAACCTGGAACAAAACATGTGCTCTGCCACTGAGATCCAGATTTCCCCCAGTGTGCACGCGACGGCTTCCGAAGCCCCCTTGAGTGATGGTTTCTCATCCCCTGAGGAAAGAGAGAAGGAAGATATAGGATCCCTGTATCTTTTCCACCATCAATGAAAAATCAGCTTGCGGTGGGTGATTTATTTTTCAGCTATAAATCATCCTCCCCATGCTGCTCTATGATGTTCACATGCGAAGACGAACCCCATCATTTGGGGTGGAGGAAGGATGTTTGGACAGAGACTGATTAATGCCTTCCACTTTGATTATTCAGCCTCTCTCCAACCAACCTTCCTCCATCCTCCATGGAGACAAACAACAATCCAACTTCACCGTTTAAACTCCTGTACACTACTATACATCCCAGTTTGTGCTAGTGCACATATGATCTATGATTAATCATACACACATATTTGCACAATGAGAACTGTCCTAATACTAATACTAATTGTTGGTTCTGAGTTGGTGCTCTTTTTTTTTTTTTTGCCTAGGTTATCTTGAGCCTATATTCAGTTCTTAAATGCTACATTGCTCTAGGGAAACTGGGATCTCAGCCCAGATTTTGCTATTCATATGGAGTCAATACACTCCCAAATGATTGGAACCAAGTTCTAAAATAATTATGTTGCGTATATGAAAGTCATTTTGCACAAGCATATGGAAGCAAGATGAGAAGGAAAATATAGATTGGAGGAAAAATATAAAGAGAATAGTGCATTTCATCCAGGAGTAGGATATCTGGGTTTTAGTGGCAAGTCAACTAAGAAATAGTTGATCATGGGTGGGGACTTCTACGATTCTGGCTTTGCATGTACATGTGAGTATGCTGGTACCAACCATCTTATTCCAAACAAAACGCCAATACTGGAATGGCTCCAACTCATATCTAAAGTAAGAGATTTCTTTTGTTCTTTACCGGTATTTGAGCTAGGGCCATTTTAAACAGAAAGACAATTCCTTTGAAGCTGAAACTGTAATGCAAGCGAGGTGTTATTCCAACTCCCTAAATCAGGCATCTGCAAACTGTGGCCCTCCAGATGTTTTGGCCTACAACTCCCATGATCCCTAGCTAACAGGACCAGTGGTCAGGGATGATGGGAATTGTAGTCCAAAACATCTGGAGGGCCGAAGTTTGGGGATGATGGGAATTGTAGTCCAAAACATCTGGAGGGCCAAAGTTTGGGGATGCCTGCCCTAAATGCTTGAGCAAGTAGCTTCAAATGATTAAGGCTGCAATCCTAAACTCACTCACTAGAGAGCAAGTGCAACCGATTGAACTTTGTGGTACTTATTTCTGCGCAGAGGACAGTGCTTTCTAGCTAGCAAAAGTGTTGCCTTTCCTCCTTATCTGATTTCAAAGTTGAGGAAAATCAGAGGCTGGCGGCAATTTGTGTGTAATCAGTGCTATTTTTCTAGAAAAAGAGGTGTTAGAACTCACCATGAACACCACCCTCATTCTCTTAGAGTGGCAATGGCGCCCACCTAAGAGGTGCCCAAAATGAGTTCTGCTGAGTTCCCACTGTGTGTAATGCTCACCTCACTTCTTGTAGTAGTAAGACGTTTCAAGGACACAGCATTGGTATTGGTTTTGGTTTCTTTCGGAAGCCTGAGTGAAAACTTATCACTTGGAAAAAAAAATTATTAGTTATTGGTATCACAAATGGAATGCAGAATGTATAGGAAAATATCTGACATTAGGCACACTCAGCGTCAGACTAATATAGAACTTATACAAATGTGAGTTTCAAAATGTGAGAGAAATCACTGAAACATAAACATTTTGTTGAAATTGAGGCTGACGATGTCCAGAGGAGCTTTGGTGCCACTTAAGGGGAACTGCTGAGAACTAAAACATGTCTAGCTTTCAAATATAACACTTTGCTAGCAAAAATGAAACACCAACTTCACATTTAACAGACGGAGAATAAAACAATGCATTTGCAGAGCTAACTCTGCACGGCCAATAAAAGTATAGGGTTACGATTCAAACGCTGAATAAAATATAGACCAGATGGCTCCCTACAGTAGATCAACTGCAAATCTCTCAGAGATTTAAATCGGAGTCGGAATTGCAAAACTGTCTCTCTATCTCTAAGAATCTTTCAAGTTCGTTTTCAGTTAAATTATAAATGGTAGCAACACACTTCTTTTACAACCTACTCTTTTATGTACTTCAGTAGGGAAGAATGTTGGATGTTGTAGCATTCTACTGTTTTGTTTTATTCATGTACTGTCATGTACTGAACCATCTACTTTTTTGTACAATTGATTTGAACATAAATAATAATCAAATATATATAGAATTACTAGAAACCGAAAAGATGGAATTAAAGTTCACACTGGAACATGGATTTAAATGCGCAAGTATCTGAGGATAGAGCAATCACAGTATAGCAAAGATGTGTGCATGCTTTTGCAAACAGCATAACTTAGTACAGTCTTGCCTACTCTAACTGGAAGCATCTCACCACACCAGGGTCTCAGGTAAAGGTCTTTCCAAACCACCTGATCATTCAGTGCAGGATGTGAAACATGTGGGCCTCCAGATATTGCTGGGACCCAAAACTCCCATCAGCCCCAACCAACACAGCCAGTTGTGAGGGCGGATAGGAGGAAGCCCACCTTCAAACAACACCAATCTCAATGCTTTCCCACTACCGGTATAAATTTGGGGTTACCTTATATAGGGATAATTCTACAAACTGGGGAAAATCAGGCTCCAAACTGCTTCACTTGGGGTTGCAGATTATTTGTTTTGGTGTGGGTGGGTCAATTGTTATGGTACTTTCTCCTCCTCCCCCTCCCCCTCCCCTTTCAATTTCAATTTCCCCTTTCAATTTCCCCTTTCAATTTCAAAGCAGTACCTCGGGTTATAAACACCTCGGGTTACAAACACTTCGGGTTACAGACTCCGCTAACCCGGAAGTAGTACCTCGGGTTAAGAACTTTACCTCAGGATGAGAACAGAAATCGCATGCTAAAGTGATACCTCAGGTTAAGAACAGTTTCAGGTTAAGAACAGACCTCCGGAACAAATTAAGTTCGTAACCAGAGGTACCACTGTATATCCTCAGTGCTTTCATTTCTTTAGTACCTGTAGTAGTACTTGTAACTATTTCTGGCACTCAAGCACATAAATGTTTTTGATCCCTCAGATTTGCACAAAACCAGAAAATTGCACCAGGAAATCAGATTTTTTTTTAAAAAAAGATCGCACCAGATATTGAGCAGCAACATGAATCTGAAGTCTATGCTAAGAATTTGCAATTCATGTCATTTCATTTCATTTCATTTCATTTCCAGAGGTGCTGGTAAGTATTTCTGATGCAGTAGCATAAATTCAGAGATTCCTGCATAGATAACTATCTATTGATTCATCAGATTTGCAGAAAACCAGAATACTGCACAGGTAACCCACATTGAAAAGTGTGCTGAGGATTTATAATTGCCTGTGTCCTTTTGAACACTACCTGCACAGTGGGCTTAAAAAAAAAAACACAAGGTGCACACTTACCTATCTCCATGCATGCCCTGTTGGTATTGAATCAGCATAATAGGGAACAAAATACAAAAGGGAACACCTACTGGTGTGAACGGGAAAATCCAAAGTGGCTCCTGATATATAAATTCCTATTATGTGCGTGTGTGGACTTCACTTTTAAACTGAATGCGGGGAAGAGGCATAACAGCCAAATGATGTGCAACTGTGGACAAGGTCCAATTGCATCTGGAAGGACACAGGTTCTAAACCCTGTCTCAAAGGGGGAAACCAAGGGCAAAATCTGGGTTCTTTAACTTGCAGAGCAACGTCACTGTTTTTTGTGTTGAATATATGCTATATGGTAATTTATGGACCTAATAGGTATCTAAAGCCATTTTGCACATGTTCCCATGCAACCAGTCCATGCAGAATGTAGGCACCCTATCTGTGGAAATGAGCAAACAAGTGATAATTTAGGGAGCAGGTGGGGCCCATGACTTACATCATAGGAGCCTGCACAACACAAAACACTGTTGCTGTATGTAGGTTTTATTTTATTTGTTTTTTAATCTTATATTTTGGAAATGTACATCCAGTTTTTTCCCCTTTAATTTTTTTGGGGGCCCCAAGAGAGTGGGGCCCTAAGCTATAGCTTGTTTAGCTTATACGTAAATCCGGCACTGGTCGCACATGTTGTTAGAAAGGGGTCAAAGTGGCCGACGAGGCGGGCTGAGTCCCTTCCTGATGCTGATTGGCTTTGACGCTAATACCGTCGTCACTTTTTTGTTTTGACTGGGGGGTGACAGGAGGAGCCTTTCATCTTCTCCCAAACGAGGTTCTTCGCCCTCTCCCTGCAGTTAAACTGCGCGCTCCCCAGTTAATTCCGTAACCAGATTCCTAGTGTTGCTCTGCCTCCTCTTCTTCCTCCTCCTCCTCCTCCTCCCGAAGCTGCTGCAACCAGGGAGACTAAATCAATCGCAACTCACCTCTGAACTGCAAAGCCTCCTCCTCCTTGAACCTTTTCCTGCCTCTGCGGCAGCGCGGGATTTAAAGAGTTAAAGGGAGGGTCCTGGGAAATCCGATGCTAATGATGCCTAAAAGAAATGTTGCACTATAACATTCCCTTCCAGGGTTTCTGAGGAGGAAGAGGAGGAGGTCAGTTTCCTGCCGTGGAGGCAAAACAAACTTTTGCCTTCTTCACGCGATCATTGATTCATCTCAGCCCATATCCAAAGATCAGAACATTGGACCTCCCCAAAGCTACTGGTTTCGGCTCCGTCTGCTCCTCTTCTTTTTTTAAGGTAAGCAGCTCATTTGCTCCCACAAGACTGGCTGGATCACGCTCTTCTTATTTTATTTTTTAAAGAGTGTTTTAACAGTCAGTTAAAAGTTCATAGGCGACTGTACCCATCCAGGGAGTGGGGAGTGTCTATATTGTTAGGAGAAAGACTTTTTCCGCAGCTTTGCTTCTCCCAAATGGGGATAGACATGCCAGATCAAAGAATAAAGTTATTTTCCCTGAATTCAACGGGAACCCTTTTAGAGCTTTCTTGAAAGGTTGATGGGACAGGTAGTTAGGATAATAGAATAAAAAGAACAACAATAAAAAAATTAATATTGCTTGGTATTAAAACCTAACTAGAATTCTTCTTGCAAATGGGATGTTCTCAGATCAGCTGCATCTGATCTTTTCTGTTTTTCTAAGGCAGATGAAGAGAAATATCCTACTAAGTATAGGAATGTGTGGCCTGTAGTAATCAGTGGGGGGCTTAACTTCCAAGGAACATGTTTAGGATGCGGTTGGCTGGCTGGGAGGAAGTTCCTTCGCTGCTGTGGTTGTTGATTTTGTTTCAACATTTGCGAGGCTCCCTTTAGGTTTTATGTTTCACTCTGCCTGTAATGCAAATTTGAAACAATCACGGTCTAAAATGTATGTTTGATTTCCTCTCCCACCAGCTCTGCCTCACCTTAACACCAGAAGAGAGGTTCGAGCCTCTCAGAAGGGATACCTTGGAATACTGTCAATTGATCAACAGTTTGCTTCTGGGCACAGAGGTGCTGCTTCTCCTCTTTAAAATCAATTCAGTTCTAGGATCAAGATATAAAAGGCTGTCTTCTTTCATCCAAACCTGATTGTTGTTAGTGAAATCCACCAAGGCAGGGATACGGAACCTGTTGAACTGCAGCTCCTATCATCCCTGACCACATTAGCCGAGGACCGAGGGTCTTCTCTGTGGTGGCACCCTTATGTGAAGCTCCCTCTCTAAGAAGGTTTGTCAGTTGCAATTGCGGAAGTAATCCTTGGGGGAAAGACCATAGCTCAGTGGTAGAGCATCTGACTTGCATGCTGGAGGTTCTGGGTTCAATTCCCAGTGTTCTCCGGGTAGAGCTGGGAGAGAATTCCAGGCTGAAACAATGCGGAGGTGCTGTCAGTTAGTGTTGACAATGTAGACCAATGGTCTGACTCAGTATAAGGCAGCCTTCTATGTTCCTTTCTGGACCCTTTCCTGCTAACAGCAATGGCTTTCCTAACATTTTATGCTTTGCTGTTTTGTTATTGTTCTCTACTTTTAATATCAGTATTGTTTATGGATATCCTATTTCCCCGTATATAAGACACCCCCATGTATAAGATGCCCCCTATTTGGGGGGACTCAAATTTAAGAAAATTGAGGGAGATGGCCCAGAGTTATTGAACTTTTTTGGGAAGGGTTGCCCAGAGTTGTTGAGCTTCTTTTTTGGGAAAAAGCACATCCCCAGCAGCCCTTGCCACAGCCACCAATCACCAACCCAATCACCTCTGACAATCTGCTACTCGCGTCTGCAACCAATCTCCCGTCCCCCTCTGCACTATCCGTGTATAAGACGAGCCCCGATTTTGAACATGATTTTAGAGTAAAAAAAACCTCGTCTTACATGGAAAAGTATGGTATTTCTCTCCTCAGGATAAATATGGTATGTCCAATATCCCCTCCTCCAGTCTAAGAATCTGCTCATGAGCCTAGTTAATATTGTTTCAGAAATCATTGCTAAGAGGGGAGAAATGGTTGTTTTGCCCCTAGCAAGCACAGCTATCGCATTTTGGGGTGGGGTAGGAACAGCAGTTGTTCTAGACACACAATTCTATTGGACAGTGACCCTGTGACATCACTGCTGGTGTGGCATAAGACCCTCTAACCACTATGACACAGTGACTTTTCTACTGTTTTTCCCATGGGCCTTTGCAATAATCCCGAGAGGTCGTGGAGAGAACGATGCTTGCTTGTCCAGTGGGCAATCCAGACCCAGAATTCTGCCTTAACAAACCACTGCTTTCTAGTTTCTAACAGACCGTGCCTTTTAAAAAAGCTGTTGTTTTCTTTCTTTGATCCGATTTGCATGTAATGCTAAACAAAAATATGCTTTAGCATGAATGAGCCAACATGCAGGTTCATAGCTGCTGTATTCCTCACCAGTTCCTGCTGCTTCCATGATTGAGGTTTGTATTACTTTGGGGGGGAAACAAAAGCTATAACCGGGGTTTGCTTTTCATTTACTACCTGTGGTTTTTCTGGGGGAGACAAACGGTAAGCCTGAGTTTGAACATAAAGCTAAACCAAATCATGGCTTAGACCTGAGTAGACTTGCAGCAGTAGGACTGAGCAAGGTGCTCCGTACTGGAGATCTTCACTCCAGGAATCCGCACATTTGCTGGTTCACATTAAGGCAGAGTGCTACCTGCAAATTGGACCTGTATGCCAATGCCCTAAAAGCACAGACATAGTCTTTCTTACCTTGCCCCAGGGACTGCCAGGCTCTCTTTTCCTCTTGCAGGTGACGCTGGAGATGCTGGCGAGACAGCTCCGTTGGGCTTTCTGTTGCTGGCTAGGGGTTTGCCTGTGGCTTCTGGCTGGCGAAAGAGGATGCATCAGCGCTGCGCTCTGCCGCAGTCCCCCGTGCAGCAGGAGCAGTGACAGCGAACATCAGCCCAGCAGACAACACTGCCAGGGCCCCCACTGCTCAGGAAGGGCAAGGCACCCTTCTCGTGCCTTTGCCCAGTCCACCACACCTGTGCAAGGGCAGCTGCAACAGCCTCTAGGGGGCAGCAGCCTGGGACATGCTGCCTTGGCCGCCACCAGGGGTGCAGAAGAGAGTTGCACTGGAGGAGGAGACTGCAGCGCTGGCGCTCCCAATGGCACCGTTCGGGACTGCAAAGGCATTGAGTGCAGGCTGCCTCTGCACATTCGCCAGAAGTCCAGGCCAGCTACCCAGACCATCCCATGCCCTCCAAACCAGGGGGAAGGTTGCCGTGAGCCCACCTTGGTCAGAGCAACTGAGAGGGCAGCCCAGTTCATCGGGGAAGACCTTGCCTACACAGCTTCAGAACTAGGCGGTGCTGCCCTGGGCGTTCAGCTGACCTGTGATGTCAAACCAGGTAGGTGTGGGTGTCTAAGCCAGGCCATTTCTAAAATGGAAAACGAGCGAGGTCCCAACTAAAGAAGAATGGAAACCTAAGCTGATGGTATATGCACAGCTTGCGGACTTAACATATAGAATAAGAGAACAAGAAGAACATGCGTGTAGAGAAGATTGGAAAATGTTTGCTGAATATATGGGGGGAACTTGTGTACACTTGAAGACGTTGGCCGCATTTCAACAGTGTAAAAAAGTTTTGATGAATGTAATAATGGAATACTGAATGGTTTAGTTTATGTAAAATATGCAGAGACTTATGCAAAATATGCAAAATGAACCATGGAAAGAGAAGAAGGGAAGTCATTGATATTTTAAGAATGTTTAAAGGAGTATTCTAAATGGTAAAACATTCTAAATGGCTGAGCTGGGCACTGAAGCTGAAGCTCCGTCACCTGCCCAAGGATGTTGTGTGCTGATTCTGGGTGCGAGACTGAACTAAGCTTGCAACAAATAATATAACACAGCAACATGCTAAGGCCAGTAGAAAAACACATACATAACTAAGTGATTCAAGCTTTGAAATATTCTGAACTCTTCATCAGGCAAATAGTGCCTGATGAAGACTTATGGGTATCAGAAATATGGTACATCATCTTGGTTTAATGGTAGGACATTTCCCCATATGGATTACACACACACACACACACACACACACACACACACACACACACACACACTGCTTTATTTCTGCCCTTGAATGCTATTTGCTTGCACCCAGCTGAATGCTCCAGGAAGGCCTGTCACACATTCTGGTGACCTCGTTTGATGATGTTTTGAGAAATACCACCAAGGATTTATGTTTTAATGCCAGGTTGTTTGTATTTTAGGGGAAAATGAGGTTCCGTCTGAGGATGCGCTTGTGCTGCAACTTCAGCTTACTAAAGGACAAGAAAAATTTGTCGACTTGCTAAAAAGCCAGCAGGCGACGATTGTGGATTTACAGCACAAACTTGCAGAGCAGCAGAGCATGTTGGTGGCTCAGCAGCGGGAAATCGTAGAGCAACAAAGGAAAATGTATGAACAAATGGATCTGATCAAGGTCCAGTATGGCATGCTTTTTGACACGGTGAAGCAAATGTCGTTTAAGAGTTTGCAAGAGGATATTCAACATTATTTTGAAGCCAATCTCCAAGGCCTTCAGAACCAAGTCAGAAGCCATCTCCAGAAGTCATACTCCATGCATAAAGTAGAAGTTGATGCCAAAGTGATTGATGTTGGGGAACCTTTAATGGACTGTGGCCTTTGTGAAAGTGACGAATTTTGTAATTTCCAAAAGACACCCTCGCAATGTGAAAAATGCACTTCGTGCCCTGCTGGCTTTTTCCAGCTGTCTGAGTGCTCTACAAATGCTGATCGGATATGCCAGGTGAAAGATCATTGTGCTTGGAATCTTAATGGTAGCTTTTCCCCAAACAGGGACAGCCCCACTGAAAGGTCACAGGCAGACCAACTAAAGTTAAAGTACAATACAGTGGTACCTCTTGTATGAACTTAATTCGTTCTGGAGGTCCGTTCTTAACATGAAACCATTTTTAACCTGAGGTACCACTTTAGCTAATGGGGCCTCCTGCTGCTGCCGCCGCCGCACGATTTCTGTTCTTATCCTGAGATAAAGTTCTTAACCCGAGGTACTACTTCCGGGTTAGTAGAGTCTGTAACCCGAGGTGTTTGTAACCCGAGGTACCACTGTACCCATGTTTCAGTATTATATACTTTTGGGTTTTGTTGCATTATTCTTTGTGCAAACGACGTTTATTATGTCTGTAGTCTTATCACTTTTAACTTTTGCCCGTATGCTCCAGCACAAATTACACATTTAAAATAGAAAGTTGCCTTATGCTGAGTCCATTTAGCTCCATATTGTCCACACCGATTACCAGCAGCTCTCCTGGATTTCAGGCAGGTTTATTTCCAGCAGGGCCGTCTTAAGCATATCTGGCGCCGTGGTGCGAAGATCCCTCCGGCGCCCCCCGTGCCCTGTTTACCAGCGCGGCTGCCGCAGGCACAGCAGCACAGCGCCCCCCCCTGGTGGCCTGGCGCCCTGTGCCACCCAGCCTTGCCATAGGGCCAGCCCTGATTTCCAGTTATACCTGGAGATGCCATTAGGGATTGAATCCTGGACCTTTTGCATGCAAGGCAGATAGATGCTCTACCACTGAGCTACAGCCCTTCACACAATTTATATCTCACTTCCGTAAACCCCTACTATCGGGTCCAGATCCAAGTTTGATGGGCCCCTGGCCAAAGTGCCACCCTGTGTTGGGTGTCCCTCCTCGGTCGATGGGCCCTGAGCTGGCCACACTGGCCGTGCTCCAAGCAGCACGATGCCTCAGAGCAATGCTAAGTGTTTGAACTTGACTCTTGTTATCTGTTACTCTTAGGATAGAGACGAGTGCATTGAATCACCAAACATCTGTGGAGAAAGGATAAAGTGCCTGAACACTCCAGGTAAGTTGCTGCATTTCTGTGAATGAAGCCATTCATGAAGGCAGGAATGTTCCCTCATGGTGCAGTTTCAAGTCGGCATTGTGGAGTTGGGCTGAAGAGTAAGAGCTTTTAGGACTCTTTGTTAGGAAAAAAAAAATCACTTTTATGTTGCAATGCGTTATTTCAATTCAGTATGATCTCTTTACAAGTGCTGCATTTTTAAATTATTGCAAATAATTTAGTGGCAGCCATACTTCATCACAAAATACCTATATACTGGGGAGCCCCTCCCAATTTAGTTTGATGATAGACAAGTTTTCAGTTACATATATATCCCACTCCCTGAACATCCCCTTCAAGCCACTTCAACAGGACTTACTATACCCTCTAAATTATTTTTTATTTTTGGACTCCCATCAGCTCTAGCCATCGTGCTTCAGAATTATTGCTTTTACTCACATGCAAATGTAAGTATGTAAGTAATGGCAATAGTTCAATAGAAACTCATGCAATTTAATCAACACCGAAGCATAGAATGGTAGAGTTGAAAGGGACCCCAAGGGTCATCTAGTCCAACCCCCTGCAATGCAGGGATCTCAACATGCGGTTCCCCATCTAATCTGAAACCACACTGGTCCCTGCTTAGCTTTGCAAATGTGCTAGCAGTTTTAGGAGGGGATAAATGTTTTAAAAATCAGAGACAGCCCTCTTGGGGCACATGTTGCTTCGGCAACATTATGTTTTTATTGTATGGCGCCTTAAGCACATGGACAGACAGGATATAAATGTTTTCAGAAACTGATTGCATGTTGCTTTGGGTGTCAAAAAAGGTTATTTATGTATGCTACTACATACTGTGGCCCGTGTTTTGTTAGCCTCAAAATGGAAAACGAGCGAGGTCCCAACTAAAGAAGAATGGCAGTTTAAGTTGACAGAATATGCACAACTCGCAGACTGAACATATAGAATAAGAGAACAAGAAAAACATATGTTTAAAGAAGATTGGAAAATATTTATGGATTATATGGGAAATAATTGTGTAAGGCTGAAAATGCTGGCAGCATCAAAATAAATTCAACAGTGTAAATAATTTCTGGTGGATGCAATAATGGAATACTAAATGGTATACAGGTGAAACTCGGAAAATTAGAATATCGTCAAAAAGTGCATTTATTTCAGTAACGCAACTTATTATTATTTATTTTTCTTTTAATTTTTACAAATGCTTTCTTTTGGAAATTCCATAGTAATAAAACAAATAGTTACAATAATACAAAAATAAACATCGCTATTACATTTCATTAATTACATTCTATTTATAATTGACCCGCTTAACAAATAATTACAATTACAACAAATAAAGGCTTGACATATCTTGCTTTGCATGTCACGCATCTATCTCCTATATTGGTTTCACCTTTTAAGTTGTGTTACTGAAATAAATGCACTGTAGTTTATGTAAACTATGCAGGGATTTATTATATGTAAAATGAACCATGGAAAGAGAAGGAGGGAAGTCATTGATATCTTAAGGATGTAAAATGAGTATCTTAAATTGTAAAACAGAAAACTTAGTAAGTTGCTTTGGGGTACTTTGTGTAAAAGGGATAAAACAGCATGACTAATAAGTGCAAATAATAATAATAATAATAATAATAATAATAATAATAATGGTAGACTAATAATGATGCAGCATGGGCCTGTGATTGAAAATGTATTTCCCTGTGTGTGAACAGGAGGATTCCGATGCCTTGGAATTGCAGCGAAAGAAGCTGCCTTGGGTTTGTGCGGAGAAGAGTACTTCTTTAACAAAGAGTTGCAAGAGTGCCAGGCTTGCTTAATGTGTGAAGACAGGGCGGTTGTTCTCCCTTGCTCCACTGTCAGCGACACTGTTTGCTCAACAGCCAGTGAGAACAAGCTGTCCGAGTCCTGGACTGCAAACGTCGTTTTACCCACGGCACAGTCTGGCGCTTCTCAAATTTATCCTGGCGTAACCTTGAAGATAAAGGGGAAGCACGAGTGGGACATCGTCGCGGTGGAAGAGAACAGCCTGGTCTTCAAGCAGCATGGCCTAATGTGGGCCGACTTCAATTTTGCCGTGAAACACAACTGCAGGAATTTCCTCCAGCTTGCCTTAAAAGTCAGCAGCCAGGAGGAAGGCTGTGAGCTGAGCGCGGTCCGCATCGAGCAGCCGGAAGGCAAAATCTTCCAGAGCGTCAGTGTGAGCGGTGCTATGGAGGTAGAACCGGGCCAAGCTCTCTGGGTGTTTTTGAAGAGCCCCAATCAATTCTGCAACCAAAGTAAAGACTTCAACATTTACGACCTCAACACGCCCCTCAGTTTGCTTTGGTTATCCCACGACACGGGGGCGGTGGCCATGACTGCGCAACTCTCCACAGCGATGCACTACCAAACGAACTACCGGCCCACTTTCAAATTAGTTTCCCTTTCCGACCCTTACATGCTAACCTTGTCCCACGATGGCAGAGCCGTCAAGTTTACGGAAAGGGGTGTGGTGAAGTTCGTTTTGCACCAAGCCTTGTATTCCATGGGCCCCACCTGCATCCGCGAAGGGCTTTCCCTGGTGTCTTATCTCAACCGAAACGGCACCAACGTAGAACTAATGACCGTGCACAAGTCTGGTGTCAATTATCGAGACACGTCGATATCTGCCTCTGGGGCCACCAGAGTTGAAGCCGGGGATCTGATTAGCTTTGAGATCCTTTCACCAGCACAATGCAACATTCGTTATTTTGGAGACAGCTCTGGAATTAGTATGCTGAGCCTCATCTGGATCCCATCTGCAGTTTCCACAGCTCTCTCAGCCTCGGTCTCCATTAAGGGGCTGCCCACAGGAGCTGTCAGAAACAAATTACTGGATTTTACTCAGGTTTCCTCCATTGAGAAGCAGATCCGTCTGGTTTCTACTGGACAACTTGCTCAGAGATACTTTGTCTTTACCGAAAGGGGAGTCGCCAGTGTTGTGTTTTCAATAAAGCTGATCCACTCGTGTAACATGCTCCGGGTGACTCTAAATCAGCTCTTCGGTGATCATGCACAGCCTCATTCAATTGCGCAGCAGGTTGGAGGGCAAATGCCAGAGGGCAGCGTCTGGACCAGTGTCACGCTTCGCTCCTCCTTTGAAGTTCTCAATGGTACAATGATATCTGTTTCTCTCGACTGTGTGCGTGGCAGGGTCAACCACATTGCACATCAACATGGAACCAGCTTGTCCATTTTATGGGTTTCATCTATCCCAGAAGGAAACTAAAAGTTAATAAAAAATACGGAAGGAATAAGGAAAGGTGAATGGTAAGCCCATGTTGGGCATTTTCTCCCTTCTCCAGCTGCAGTTGAATGGCACAGAACTTGCTAAGAGGACAGGTTAGACAAAATGCAGAATACAGGGATGGGGAACCATTGTTCCTTATCATTGGCTGAGCTGATGGGAGCTGGAGTCTGAGAACACCCAGAGGGCTGTTTGTTGGCTGCCTCTGCTCTGTTGGTGAACTTTCCTAGGGAGTTCAGCTGACTTTCAATAGGACTAATATCTAGCTGAGGCATAGCAATGCCTTGGATGTGCATTCAAACATTAACAGAGTGACGTGGAAGCCACTTTGCCATGATTTTGAGTGTTACGAAAGGCAGCAAATGGTTAGATCTTCAGTTTATTATTGTTGTATTTTGATGGCTGGGCTGGATATTTGCACTCTGAGTTGGGGCAGGAAGAGAGGCACCACTTGCTGCTCTGCCTCAGGCATCAAAATGTCTTGAGCCAACCCTGCATGTAAGCCCATACACTCACCCTGGGAGCCGCGCTTCATACGATCATAGAAATGTAAGAATTGGAAAGAGCTTTGTAGATGTCCAGTCCAAGGCTGGGGAACCTGTGATCTTCCAGATGTTGTTGCACTCCACCTCCCATCGGCTGCACTCAGCATAGCCAGTATTCAGGAATGATGGGAATTGTAGTCCAATGACATTGGGAAGCTCCACAGGTTCCCCATTCCTGATGTAATCCAACCCCTTGCAGTGGTGGACCTTGGGGTCTCAAATTTCAGTGGCACCCTGTGCAATGCCAAAGTTATCTCCCCCCCACCCCTCATGCTCCATTCCAAATTATAGTTGTGGTGCCCCCAAGGCTCGGCACCCAGTGTACCAAGCTGGTCATGCTCCCTAAAACTCACCTCTGCCCCTTGCTTGATGCAGGAAATAAGAAGAGACCTGCAGGATCAGGCCAAAGTAGATGCTTACTGGAAGACCACAAGCAAGACCTAAGTTCAACAGCACTCTCCCCACTTGTGATTCCCAGCTTCTTTGATTTCTTATATGTTACTAGCTGGCCCTGCACATGTTGCTGTGTGTTAATCTGTGAGATGGAGGGTAATAGCCCCCCTTCAGATCCCCCTGAGCCGAGGCGAGATACTGTGGAGAGAGCAGGTTTCATCCCTGTGTCTCCCCCCCCACCCTGTTGTGACCCATTACCTATCCCTGCCCTCTATTCGGGCCCCCATCCCCCCCCAGGCAGGCCCCTACCTCCACTTGGCAAGGTTGGGCCTTGTTGCTGTAAATGGCCTGTTTTCAGTTCTGCTGAGGTCTTCAATACCTCTGCTGGATGGATGCATGTGAGTGGTGGATCTCATGGTGGAGGCAGGGTTTGTGGGTGTGGCGTAGATTTCACAGGAAGGGAGGGGGTGTACTGTGGGAGGAAATGCACTTGAGGGCGCTGTTTTACTTTGTTGAAAAAGTGGTTTGTACCTGCACAGGTGTCAGTTCTGAGGGATTTTTTTTCTAGGAACACTCGGGGAGTGGGCTGGATCGTTGTGTCAAAATTTCAGGACAATCCGTCAAGCGGTTACGGAGAAAAGTGGAGCCCACACTTTCACGATTTTTACATTTTTATATATATAGATTGCATTGTTTCAAAATCTGTATACTATGGAATTCAACACAATAAAACACAACATGTAAGAAATAAAAGAAGCAATTAAAATACAGTTTAAAAATCACAATGGATCAAGCCCAGTGCATTGCAATTGCTACAGAAGGCAGGGAAATCGGTAAGGTGTCTGCCAAGCAATTCTCAGCAATTCTCAAGTGGTCCGTGGGGACAGTTTGGGAACCACTAGTCTAGGTAACTAGTCCTGTTATCAAATCCTCTTATGATCAAGACATTTCTTCTGTTGTTTATTGGGTCCTAACCGTACCAATGCCTTGTCGTGGCGAAGGGGCTTGAATAACTCAGAGAAGCTATGAGCTATGCCATGCAGGGCCACCCAAGATGGACAGGTCATAGTGGAGAGTTTTGACTAAACGTGATCCACCTGGAGAAGGAACTGGCAAGCCACTCCAGTATCCCTGCCAAGAAAACTCCATGGACAATCCATGGGGTCACGAAGAGTCAGACACGACTAAACGACTAAACAACAACAACAACCGTACCAAAGCAATCCCTCTGCAACCACACAGTCTGCACTAGGGACAGTTGTGACCATTTAAAAAAGCAACCCACATGCACAAATCTGCGCTACTTGCATAATTCTTCTCTCAGACTTTGGAGGGTCCGCTAGGAATTGTATGCGAAATAACAGAGAGGTTTGATCTATAACCAGTCGCCATTTTATAAAAGGTATAATATTAATCCTCTAATTACTTGTGTCACATTTTACAGATTTTATTGGGATACCTTTTCTATGCTTTAAGACAATTTTATATATTGGCTAAAGTGTGCTGACATGGGGACTTTTTCTAGTATGTAAATTTAAAGTATGCAAACTGTGACTGTTTTCTTGGTTTTGTGCTTTGTGCTGGGCATTTATCCAGAACATGGAACATTCTGAAAACTATATTTATGTTTGTTTTTATACCAAAATATCACTTTAATTATTCTAAAAGCAAAAGCACAGCTCTTGATCTGTGATCATATACATATACATACATACATACATATATATATATATATATATATATACATATATATATATATATATATATGGAATTCGATTCAAATAAAAGATTTTAAACTTTACTTACTGTCTAATGGCCTGATATGAAGAAGTTGTCTGTAGAGTTGTCCTATTAAGTTGCTTTATACACCAATCCTGTGTTCTCCTGCCTATTGTTGGACCAAGAGGGGTGGCCAGTAGGGATGATGGGAGTTGTAGATGAACAATTTCTGGAAGGCACCAGGTTGGGGAAGTATTGTACACACTTGCTTGGAAATAAGCTCCATTGAAAACAGGGAGACTTTCTTCTGAATGGAAATTGAGGTTGAATCCTGACAAGCCAGAAGTACTGTTTGTGGGGGACAGGAGGCGGGCAGGTGTGGAGGACTCCCTGGTCCTGAATGGGGTAACTGTGCCCCTGAAGGACCAGGTGCGCAGCCCAGGAGTCATTCTGGACTCACAGCTGTCCATGGAGGCGCAGGTCAATTCTGTGTCCAGGGCAGCTTTCTATCAGCTCCATCTGGTATGCAGGCTGAGACCCTACCTGCCCGCGGACTGTCTCGCCAGAGTGGCGCATGCTCTAGTTATCTCCCGCTTGGACTACTGCAATGCGCTCTACGTGGGGCTACCTTTGAAGGTGACCCGAAAACTACAGCTAATCCAGAATGCGGCAGCTAGACTGGTGACTGGGAGCGGCCGCGGAGACCACATAACACCGGTCTTGAAAGATCTACATTGGCTCCCAGTACGTTTCCAAGCACAGTTCAAAGTGTTGGTGCTGACTTTAAAGCCCTAAATGGCCTTGGTCCAGTATACCTGAAGGAGCGTCTCCACCCCATCGTTCTGCCCGGACACTGAGGTCCAGTACCGAGGGCCTTCTGGCAGTTCCCTCATTGCGAGAAGCCAAGTTGCAGGGAACCAGGCAGAGGGCCTTCTCGGTGGTGGCGCCTGCCCTGTGGAACGCCCTCCCATCAGATGTCAAATAGAAAAACAGCTACCAGATTTTTAGAAGACATCTGAAGGCAGCCCTGTTTAGAGAGGCTTTTAATGTTTAATAGATTATTTCATTTCATATTTCTGTTGGAAGCCGCCCAGAGTGGCTGGGGAAACCCAGCCAGATGGGCGGGGTATAAATAATTAATTATTATTATTATCATTTTAAATGTGCAGAATTATGCTGTAACTTTATCCAGGCTCACCTGGAACCGATCCTCACTGGACTCAATGGGATCACAACCAAAGGATTCATCACTGCTGTTTTTGTAAGTACTTCTAGCCCAACAAGACGTAGGGGACCCGTCCCTTGACCTGCATTCTGATTATCTGCTGATTATCCCACAGGCATGCTTTCTGGATAGGAATTGTGTAATATTTGGAAGCATCCTTGCTGGTATGGCATTTGCTCAGCACAGGTGCATTGCCTGTGCCACTATTTGAGGGTGACTTTCACCTGCTTGCTTCAGTATTGCAAACTAGTCTAGCTAAAGACACCCCTGTGATGTATGCAGAGGAGCTTTCATCTAATCACTTCAAAGCAAATAGGGCCCATCTAGTGATTTAAGCCGGTAATCGCATCTGAATTGCATGACTGCGGCCCTCGCCTGAGAGCAGCATAAAAGCCTTCTGGGAATATTAATAGATGGAAAGCAGGTGGCGTCAGAAGAGCGTTACAGATGCTTTGCATCAGACACAAGTAAAACTCACGTTCCTTTTGGGAGGCTAAAACTGGACAAGGATTTAGTATATACTAAAAAATGTTTTGTTTGGTCAAGGAAGTATTTTGTTGGTTTTCTTAAGAAAGAAAAGAGAACGGGGAGGGAGAGGAAATGGATTTATCATGTGCCAAGTGGTTACAAGTACCTGAAGCAAATGTGTTTTATTTTCATGCTTGGAAGAGCATTAAAATTCTTGGGAGGCAATTTCATTCAGACTTCTGAGTTAATTTATTTTATTCACAGGATTCGGCTTATTATGCATTGGCAATGATTAAATATTTTGCGCGGCAGGAATTATAATTTTTCCTCTTCGGTTGGAGGTGTTGGAGCTCACAAAATAATTTTAAGCTGAGAAAAGGGGAAAAGGGGGGGGGGAACTCCACCCATTCACCTATTTTGTCATTTACCAGGCCTGGCAATCAGTAGTTTCATAATTTCCATGCAGTGCAAACCTATACAGGTCTACTCAGAAGCAAGCCCTATTGAATTCTGTGTGTGTAGGAAAATGTGTTGCTTGTCTCTGGCATTTTTGTATTGTTTTATTTTGCTATGGCTGTATGCTAACGCAATAAAGATTTGATATGAATGCAACAGTAACTAAACCCACCTGGGCTGCAATTCTCTGCCCGGGTTCTTAGGCGTAAACTCCCTGAACTTGATGGGACTTCCTTTTGAGTAAACATGTACAGGATTATACCAGTACTGTGGTTCCAGCCCTATCAAATACAGTGGAACTTCCTGCTAAGTATACGTGCATAGGATTGCATGGAAAGATTCACTAGAAATCTTCCTTTCCTCCTTTCCAGCCTTTCAACAGTTTCCCAGCTGAGCTACCCAGCTAATAAATTACTTACCTGATTACTTTTTACCTAGGCTTCTATATTGTTAAAACTCTTCAGGTTATTTTGTAAAGGTAAAGGGACACGGGGGGCGCTGTGGTCTAAACCACTGAGCCTCTTGGGCTTGCTGATCAGAAGGTCGGCAGTTCGAATCCACGGGGCGGGGTGAGCTCCCATGGCCCCAACTCCTCCAACCTAGCAGTTTGAAAGCATGCCAGTGCAAGTAGATAAATAGGTACCGCTGTGGCAGGAAGGTAAATGGCGTTTCCATGTGCTCTGGCTTCCGTCACGGTGTTCCATTGCACCAGAAGTGGTTTAGTCATGCTGGCCACGTGACCCAGAAAGAATATCAGCAGCGCAGTAATAATTATATTTTGACTTCACTCCCAAAGGTGCACTCCTCCGTGGTCTCCCGAGACAGGCCAATGCCAACAAGAAATTCTATTGCAAAGACGTAAGAAGAAAAAGGCACCTCTTCGATATGGGGCATTCATAAAATAAAATAAAAGAAGAATATAACCATGTCTTATTTTCATTGGTTCTTTGTTGGTGGTAATTTACTGAATGATCCCTAATAACTTTAGAAAGTTACCCAAATACTCAAAACTGGACCAGACAGCATCATGGACCCATTTCTCCCATCTGCATACATCTCCCCAGGGAAAACTCTCTTCTGCTTAGAGGCCCCTGGACATAGGAGATGGAAATAGTCTCAGGTACAGTGACAAACTTATTGCATACGAAAAGTTCCAGATTCAGTCGCTGGCATTTTGAAGGCTGGGAGAAACAGAAATTCCAGAAAACCTATGAACCTGTGTAGACAATACTGGACTAAGTGGACCAATATTCTGACTCAGTATAATAAGGCAACTTCCTACATTCCTGGTGTAACTTTGGGTGAAATAAAAGTTCTACTTCTTCATCACTAAACAGAACACTACGTTCCATTCAATTTTGTTGTAGGTTGTTTTCAGTTGCAAAATGCTGGACTGCAATGCTATGCTATAGGATTGTGGGGTGGAGCGGGAATATCAGTGAACAGAATGGGGGAGGGAGTATAGTTTAAGAAACTGGTTGTTATTTGAGGTTGAGATGAAAGATGAATCAAACGATATGTGAGTGGGCAAAACTGGATTACTTTGAAGACCATCGGTTCCTTCCAATGTCTACACACAAACGTAGCATTACCCTTCCTGCACTTTGGGTGCCAGCAATTTTGCCTTGCATTATACAGATGTTTAACATCTGTGAATACCTCCCAATGCTAGAAGAACTTCAAATACTTTGCCAAAAGCTGTAGTCTGGAAATGTGCTCCCGTCTCCCTGGAATTTTACATCTGATAGTGAAAAATCTCTCCGTGTCCAAATTCAACACATCTTTTCCAGCCATGCCAAGAACATTGGCATTAAGAACTGCACTTGGTTTGATTTTTCTTCAATGGGGAAACAGCAAAATATTATTTTGAGAGGCTGGAATGGGTGCATGATGCCAATTCTTTATGCTTAATACCTGCTAATTCTGTCCTGCATTTCATGACCCTTGGAGCTGAACGCAGCCCAGCTTCACAGCTCAATGTAAGATATGCTGGCATTCCAGTGGCAGCCAATAATTCTTTAAATGTCAATATTTTGTCATTTAAGGTACAATAGCAACATCTCCTGAATGAGATGAATAAGATCACCTTGCCTAATGGATGAATAGCTGGTACAGGGCTGTTTTATATTAACTTCCTTCTTTTGTTGCTCTACAAAACAGCCAGGTGAGTGAAAACACACACACACTTTCTCCAGCTCGTCCTCTAAGGTAGGACAGGCTAGGGCCACTGTCTCTTGTAAGGAACTTCCTCCAACAAGTTTTATCCCCTAAATTTGAACTGGGAGGAAGATTTGACATTGTTTGCATTTTCAAGGGAGGCTACCTTGGACTAATACGCAAACCAAAACATAGTTATCATTGGGAATATGCACATCTCTTAATCTTCTGGCGCAGTCCTCCAGCCCAATGAATGTTTACAAAAATGCATTATATTGGGAAAACTGCTTGCAAAAAAAAGGGGGGTCTATGTGTAGTGTCGCTCCAGGGCACTGTGTGAAATTTCGAATGGCAGCTTGCCAACCTAGCTTCTGCTATCAATCAAGTTTGCAGCTGGAACCAGTCGTTGAATGCATGCTTTCATTAGTGCAGGGATGGGGAATTTGTGGCCTTCCAGATGTTGTTGGACTACCATTCCCATCATCCCTGACCACCAGCTCATGGGAATTGTAGTCCCACAACATCTAGGAGGCCACCGTTTCCTCATCCCTGCTTTAGTGTATCCTCCAAGATGCTTTTATATACAGTGGGTAACGTTTAGCTAGATTAAAACACCAGGTTTCTCAGTTTCACCTATGTGTCCTCCAGGTTTTTACGCAGGCTTGATGAAGCTCTATTTTGCTGAATCAATAGTAACCAATTTATTTTCTCGGGTACAAGGCTACATTTACTACCTTTATCAATGCTGGAATCTCCTCCTCCGTCTCCCTGAGCTTTCTGTAGTAGCAATGTGCATGATACGGGTCACTACCCAGAGATTGGGGTCAGTTCCTCAAATATCATGTTACTTATCATTGGCTCCTTCTGGGATCTTTTGTCCCATGCCTGAAAAAGGTTTAGCTGTGTCTTTAACCAAGGTCATCCTGTTTATTAGGACTGAGAATTCCTGTGCCTCTTGACAGTGAAATCCTTTGACTGGCAGCAGAATGACTAAGCATGACTTTTCAAGTGTACGGGACTTGTCTTGGTGTACACAGGCACCAAGACTTGCCTTTTATCTGTATCTGTGCCTTTTGGAAATCCTGAGAGCCAGCGTGGTGTAGTGGTTAAGAGCGGTAGACTCGTAATCTGGGGAACCGGGTTCGTGTCTCCGCTTCTCCACATGCTGCTGCTGGGTGACCTTGGGCTAGTCACACTTCTTTGAAGTCTCTCAGCCCCACCCACCTCACAGGGTGTCTGTTGTGGGGGAGGAGGGGAAAGGAGATTGTTAGCCGCTTTGAGACTCCTTCGGGTAGTGATAAAGCGGGATATCAAATCCAAACTCTTCTTCTTCTTATCTGTTTCTGAGTTCCTCTGTGCGCTCTCTGCTTTGATTACTGCTCCCAATTCATGATAACGGATACTCTCAAAATGCTTATAGCGTTTCCTTCTGGCTAAAGTGGATGAAATGTACACACTGAGGAATCCCTCCGTAGTGGATTAAGTCTGCCAAATACTTTCAGGGGATTTGGGGGGGCGGGACCAAGTAAAAGGAATTCACTTTTACCAGAAGCCTTTTTATTGGGTATAGTGGGTGAAGAGATACCAGGGGAAGATAAAAGACTGTTTATGTATGCAACAACTGCGGCAAGAATTCTTTTAGCCCAAAAATGGAAACAACAAGAAGCGCCAGCGAAAGAAGAGTGGCAGATGAAGAGGATGGGCTTTGCAGAACTGGTGAAGCTGACAGGAAAAATCTGAAACCAGCAAGATCAAGCATTTCCAAAGGACTGGAGTAAATTAGACCATATCTGAAAGATTATTGTAAGTAATTAACATCACTAGCAGGGTTGTCTAAAGGCTTGTAATGATAAATTCTCCACCTTTCTATATTTATTTACATTTTGAGTTATTTCGTAATGTGTGTAATTAGAATTGGAAAATGCACAAAATGCAATGACATAAAGGTTACTTTTGAAAGCCCAAAAAGGCAGGAGGGAAGAAAGTTGACAGGCTCTAAAGAGCCAGGGACATAAAGTGGAGTGTTATGATGTGAACGTATATTATAAATTGGAAAATAAATGATATGGGATTCACTTTTCTCCATAATTCCTTGAGGGGGCAGGGTAATAGATAAGAGTATTGGACTAGGATTCAAACTCCCACTCAGTCATGAAGCTCACTGGGTGACCTTGGGTCCCAGTCACTCTCAGTCTAACCTACCTCACAGGGTTGTTGGGAGTTTAAAATGTTTGACATTTTATTATTTTGCTGGAAGCCGCCCAAAGTGGCTGGGGAAACCCAGCCAGATGGGTGGGGTATAAATAATAAAGTTGTTGTTGGTGGTGGTGGTGCTGGTGGTGCTGGTGTTATAAAATGGGAAAGAGGAGAACTATGTGTGCCACACTGAGATTCTTGGAGGGAAGTTGAGATATATACCGGTAAATGCAATCAATCAATCAATCAGAGGTGACTGTCAATTCTTGCTTGCAAATTTTTGGAAATTTTTTACAGCTTCACTTTCCTTTTCAGTTTTGTGCATGCCCTGTAGGCATATGTTTTTCTTCCCCTCTCTATTGACAAGCGGTAGCAACCAATCTTTAGAAATCTTTAGATTGTGAGCAATTACAATAAAGTGGTGTCAAGTTTAGTGCTGCAGTACTAAACTTGGGATTGCCACTGACAGCTAGGCACTTATGCAGTATAGAGGGCAACCAGCCCACTTACCTCTTATGACTGGGAGTGACAGCATTAAAAGCCTATTAGTTCATTCTCATTAAACTTATTGGCACGGCAACTTTATTAGCATTGCTGCTGCATGAAGCTTCCCACAGTAGAACAGGCAACGGTGTGTGGACTATGTATCTCAGCGATGGATGTTAACAATGGCCCTTAAGAAGACAGTCAACTCCGCTTTAGAGGTCAAGTTGCACAATGAATGGCAAAGCATAGCCCTGGGGCTTGCTGAGATCTGCAGAATATTTTCTTTGTCTCTTAAAGTGACATTGACAAAGAGGGAAAGAAATGCACCTTGAAAAATAAGGAAACACAGGCATTTAAGAATTTTTCTCAGGCATTTAAGAATGGGTACATGTGCCCCTAATTTCAGGCGTGTGCCCACTTCGGTGAAATTAAAAGTAATTTTCAGGATGAAGAACTGATGAGATTTTAATGTCTCTTCGGTTCTAATTTAAACACTGGCCTGCGAGCGCTCCAGTTGGAGAACAGCCTTTACCAAAGGTGTCGTGGACTTTGAAGACGCTCAGGATGTAAGGGAGAAACGTGCTAAGAGGAAGGCATGCTTGGCAAATCCACACCATGATCAACTCCCGCCCAGAAACCAATGTGCCCATTGTGGAAGGACGTGTGGATCCAGAATTGGCCTCCACAGTCACTTACGGACCCATTATTAAAACTGTGTTTATGGAAGACAATCTTACTTGGATACGAGTGATCAGCGAAGAAGAAGAAGAAGAAGAAGAAGAAGAAGAAGAAGAAGAAGAAGAAGAAGAAGAAGAAGAATTTAACCACTACCACCACACTAGATTTAATGTCTAGAATCTAGATGGCCTGTTGTACACACCTGAAAACATGCTTGAAATCACTGGTCAAATGGTTCTGTGCCTGGGCAGCTGTAAGGTACCTTGAGAAGACCACCCCACCACCAACCCTTTGGGGTAACAGGGTCCTTGCTGGGAGGATGCCATTTCCCCCACCTCATTCATTCCTGGGGCCCATGCTCTCTCTTTTTGGCATGATGAACTTCTGACCTTCCAAATTTGGCCTGCACCCATTTCCCACATTTCAGCCACTGCTTTCACAGAGTTACAGTTTCCCTGCAACCAATAGCTCAGTCAGTACAGCATGAGACTTTGAAATCCCACGTTGGGCAAAAGATTTCTGCGCTGCAGGGGGTTGGACTAGATGACTCTTGGGGTCCCTTCTAGTTCTGTAATTCTATGATACAGTGCTCAGAATTATTTGAGGGCAAGAATGCACTTCAAATGTACTTCAAAAGTTCAGCATAGATCAGCCAAAAGGTTCACCTACATTTTTTTGTGTGCCAGGCTGTTGTCAAATGCATAGAAGATATATATCTTTGAAGCAGACAAACAAAAAGATGGTGACCTAGGAAGCCAAATCTAATGCAGTCCCAGAATACTGGACTCATTTGGGCTCTTGAGCTGCGTGGGGGAGTAACTTGTCCTGTGTGATGTATAGGCCTACCTTGTTCCTTTATTTTCATGATATACAATGGTACCTTGTTACAGGTAGGTAGCCGTGTTGGGCTGCCGTGGTCGAAACAAAATAAAAAAATTCCTTCCAGTGCATGCACACGAAAGCTTATACCAATGGCAAACTTAGTTGGTCTCTAAGGTGCTACTGAATGCTACCTTGGTTCTTAAACTTAATCCATTCCAGAAGTCCATTCCAAAACCAAAGCGTTCCAAAACCAAGGCGTGCTTTCCCATAGAAAGTAATGCAAACCGGATTAATCTGTTCCAGACGTTTAAAAACAACCCCTAAAAGAGCAATTTAACACGAATTTTATTATCTAACAAGACCATCAATCCATAAAATGAAAGCAATAATCAATGTACTGTACTATAAAATAAATAAGACAGTATTGTAGGCAATGAAAATGAAAATGATTATTTTTTCTTACCTGCACTGATCATTGTTTGGATGGGGGGCTTCTATCCATTTCCGCAGTCACACAATCAGTAGCTGAACTGGGTTACACACAGTCATCAAAACAAATTAACTGAAAAAGCCTCAAAAACAAAAACGCAAAATTAATAACAAAAACAAAAGCGCCAAACTTAATCAGTTCTGAAAGTCCGTTTGACTTCTGAAATGTTCAAAAACCAAGGCACAGCTTCTTATTGGTCCAGGCACCCTGGAAACAATAGCCGACAGCCTCATTGGAAGTTCAGCTTCTGAAAAACATTCAAAAACCAGAACACTTACTTCTGGGTTTTTGGCGTTTGGGAACCAAGGTGTTTGAGAACCAAGGTACCACTGTACAGTACTTGTAAAACACTGGTTAATACCAGAAATCCCAGGAAGGATTATTTCCCAGCTCTCCCCCTCCCCTGTTTAACGTCTCTCTGAAGTGTTAATAGCTCTGATGAGGTGTAAATGGCTTCTAACTGGGCCTTTTTGGCATCTGGCACATACATTGTTATATGTTTTAATTTAGACCATATGGGATTATTCTTAAGGGGGGGGGACACCTTGATCTCTGACAGTCTCTCTAGCTTTACATAAGGAGGGACTGTTGCTATAAACAATTAAAGGGCCTGTGATTTTATTAACGTATTTTATTCTTTTTGCAACCACTTCAAGACTTTTGTTTTTGGTAGCAACTCAGTAAACCTAAACTATTCCAAAGGGAGGGCAAGTTTGACCTGTTTGCTTAACATGACACCCCGCTCACTTTGCTGGGTATTTTTTTTACCATTGATCATCTTGTCATCTTTATGACACTCAGAATATAAGACAGCAGATCGTCAAAAGCATATGCATGAGACCAGAGAACAAATTTCCTGGAAAGATGTTCAAATTTGCAGGCACCTAGTGAGAGAACAGGGATGTGGGTGGCGCTGTGGTCTAAACCACAGAGCCTAGGGCTTGCTGATCGGAAGGTCGGCGGTTCGAATCCCCACTACGGGGTGAGCTCTCGTTGCTCGGTCTCAGCTCCTGCCAACCTAGCAGTTCAAAAGCACATCAAGTGCAAGTATGGTAGATAAATAGGTACCGCTCCATTGGGAAGGTAAACTGCGTTTCCGTGCATTGCTCTGGTTTGCCAGAAGCAGCTTAGTCATGCTGGCCACATGACCTGGAAGCTGTCTGTGGACAAATGCCGGCTCCCTCAGCCTATAGAGCGAGATGAGCACCGCAACCCCAGAGTCATCTGGCCCTGGACTTAACTGTCAGGGGTACCTTTACCTAGTGAGAGAACAACTTCTGGAAGATTTTTACTGTATGGGGCTGCAAGTTTTAAATAATGGCAATCCCTTTGTCTGTGGTAATTGGATACAATGTACCTGACAATAGTAGGGAGAGATATAAACATTAGTTCCAGCTTGGAAAGTGCAAGGATGGGTAAGGCAATAAACAGTCAACTGTTATTTCCTTCTGTATCTTTGCTTGCACGGCAGGCAGAAATGCGGTAGGTGATACTTTTCCTGTAATGCATGTGGATATGCTGTGAAACTTTAACAGCTGCACGCCAGGCAAAAATTCAACTAGTAAAGTTACAGGAGCCTTGCTGGGAAAAGGGTGACAAACAACCACTACTAAAGGATGAAGCCTTTAGCCGTGACATATTAATATTTGCATTTCTGCCAGTTCAGAGTGAAGAAATACTGATCACAAATTACCTGCCTTGTATTATGGTGAACTCAGTATGGTCAAACAAGCCTCAAAAGAAAGCACGGATCATCTGAAGCACAAACAATGTGCAAAATAAAGGGTTTGCATCAACTTGCACTCCATTTTATTCTGAAGTGGTGTGAGTCTCCGGCAGGGAAGCTGGAGAGAAGGAAGCAGGAGGAATAGCAGCCGCAGCATGGAAGGTACCTATATTGTCAGCGGCTTCATAATTCATCTCTGCCTGAGGTTCTGTACAAGGACAGAATGAGACGTGGAGTCACTTGCCATTTTTTGTAAGTGCTATGATTTATCATCTACCCGTCAGGGAATAATTTGTGAGGCTGTTTAAGTCTAGACTCTCAGAGAACACACACACACACACAGAGAGAGACTGCATTTCCAGTTCAGAATTATTGTAGAAAATACCAACGACATGTTGCTCTCTGTTAGTCTTTCTCCTGCCCGTGTCCTCCCATTGCCCAAAGGTGGGATGGTTCTTCTTGGATTAGGAGCACAATAAACACACAAATGGGGTGAAGGCTAAATATTTTATTGAATAGCCCAAAGAAAGCTACGAAACATTGCCATTGTCCTGCAAACCTTCTGTCTTTGGCTGCTGGGAACCCCATTAGCAACAGGTGTGACCCTTAGGGGGTTGCCAGACTCAATAGAGGACAGGACTTCTGTGCCTTTAATTGCCCTGCTCTTTTTTGAGTCTGGAAAGCTTAAAGAGAAACCAGCAGACCCTTTGTTTAATTTTCAAGCAAAGGGTCTTCTGATTTCTCTTTAAGGTTTCCAGACTCACAAGAGAGCAGGGCAATTAAAGGCACAGGAGTCCTGTCCTCTATTGAGTCTGGTAACCCTAGTGACCCTTGAAGATGGATCAGGAACTCTGGCCAGGGGAGGATACCCAGGAACTCTGTGGCCTAGATATTTTTACTAGTAAAGGTGTTTGGGAGGCCTTTAGGGTACATTCTTCATTTAGGAGGTTGTTTATGCTTTCTCTGAAAGAGACACCCTCAGCCCCAAGCCATGGTCTGAAGACACCTGATGCTATAAGGTTGCTGAATTGAAAAGTCTGGTCAATGCACAGGCCTGGTCCAAGACATTTCTCTTCCTGAAGGGGAGGATACACACCTCCCCAGTTCCACATACAGACGCCAACCAAACTTGTTGAATATTTATTCAGCATTGGGAATGGAACAATGTCCTCCAGCGCCCCTGAGGGCGTCAGACTTGCTTAGGGGGTCTAGGACTGGCCGCATGGCACCATTTTCATAGACTGTGTTACCATTCCCCATTCCTCCCTATATCTGCCCATGGAGGTGCTAAAAAGTATGGCAAGCTGTCTCCCTAGCTGGTTTGGGGCTAGCCCCTGGTTCTGGTGCAGGTCAAATAAATGCACCCCTGCCTCCCTCGTTCTCTTAGATTCAAGCGGACAGCTAGGGCAGCTCGGAAGGGCCCTTGTGCAAACACACACGCATGCAATGGTTGAGGCCTGGCTGGAAAGCTTGAAGCCTGCTTCATGGGAGATGGATGGAAGAAAAGGAAATGTGAGTTGACCCTGCCCATAGCTTGACCAGTCGCGGCTAGGAACAGCTAGGAGCTAGGTGGAGTTTTGACTTGAAATGTTCATTTTGGGCTTCTCAGAAGTACGTAAAGGCAAAAAGTGGGCAGGGGGGAGGGCCTGCCTGCAATGGTGCCCACCTGAGAGGTGCCGGAACTGCACTCTGGCACGCTCCAGCTGAAGAAGAAAAAAGAGCACTGGTTAAGAGGCATACTGCATGCACACCTATCTAGATCGGGGCAAGGCTGAACTGATGATACCTGGTTACCCATTTTTAAAAAGATGATCTGATGATGCAGATTGAGATAAAAGGAGATCCCACAGGTTGTCCCATATGCTGCAGTACCCCTCTGCTTGCTCTTGGTGGTCAACATTGCTTTGTTTTCCTTCCTCTTTATTGTACTTGGCAGCTGGAGAATTTGGGAGAAGGGAGAGCAAACAGATGGTGAGCTTTGAAGATTGAATGCTGTGAGTCAGTGCTCAGCTAATGTTTCCATTTATATACTTCTCGATCCCCCTCCCTCTTTCTTCCTAGCCATTTCAAACCAGCTGTAACGATTCCTACCCATTTATCCTGAAGGGTGCTAATTAAGGCTGTGCACACACTCTGGATAATAGCATTGGAATTGGCTTAATTTGGGCGCAGAATCCAAGCCTTTGCATCTGCTTTAAACAAAAACACAACAACCCGACTCAGATATTTGAAAGCTAGCTGCCCCAGCTGCTTTACCAACCATTTTTAATATTTGGATATTTACAACTAGGAGATGGGAGAGGCATTCATGCAGCTCACATTTCCATATGGTTTTAGAACCACAGATTTCCTGCACCCGACCACATAAACCTGACCACAAGGCTAAGTGGTAGGACATATGCTATGCATGCAGAAGGTCCCAGGTTCAATCCCCAGCATCTCCAGATAAGACTGAGAGAGACCCCTGCCTGAAACCCTGGAGAGTCACTGCCAAGCAGTGGAGACAGTACTGAGATAGATGGGCCAATGGCCTTAGTATAAGGCAGCTTCCTACGTTCCTAGCCCTCATGGTGAACACTGAACAGGGATGCTGGCAGTGTGTCAGGGCTGGAGTCAGATGCAGGTCAGCATGTAGAAGCAGAGTCAGTTATCAGCAAAGTTCAAGGAAACAGCATACAACTCAGCAACACGTCCCAGTCGGTCTTGCCCCTAGTATAGAGCAGTTTCCAGGACTGAAGGTCCCTGCCTTCCACCCATTCTAAGGCTCCTCCTCTCCAGGATATCTCCCAAGCAGTCTCAAGCCTCTCTGGCCTCTGTTCCACTCTCCTCACTATCCTGCGCGTTCTTGGAAACCGGGGGGGGGGGGGAGGGAGTGGAGCTCGTTGCAGCAGGAGAGGGGGACTCCCTGGATTCTTCAGCAGCTTCTTGATTCCCCTCCTCTGCTTCAGCCTCAGAGTCTGAACTGCTCCCTGTCATCAGTTCTCCCTGCTCACTGAACCCTGTTGCCCCTTCAGCATCAGGTGCCTCCTCCCAATCTTCTTCCTCTGACCTCTCCTCAGTGTCCCACCACCAATCCCCAGGCTCTGAGCCTTCCTCCTCTGGTGTTTCCCTTAGGTATTCCCCTGGCTGGTACCTCCCACCACTCTTCCTCCTCCAGCCAGTCCCTGACACAGTGGCAACTTTGCAGACAAGCATTAAAATGGGGGGGGGGGAGAAAGGTTTTCTATGGGTCCATTGCAATGTATGAGCTGAAGGCATATGGAACCTTGCTGGAGATTGTTGTGGACCAAATGGGAGACTGGCTAGAACTACTGTATATGTAAGCTACCCTGCAGTTCTATAGAGGAAGGAAGAAAGGCAATAAGAGGAAGGAAGGAAGGAAGGAAGGAAGGAAGGAAGGAAGGAAGGAAGGAAGGAAGGAAGGAAGGAAGGAAGGAAGGAAGGAAGGAAGGAGAGAGAGAGAGAGAGATTCTTTGTTAAAAGAAACATATGTTGCCAAATGAGATACAGCTTTTCCTCTCCTTTACAAAAAAATGCATTTTCTTTTATTTGTGATCCCACACCCCTTATAAGATAATGAAACAGGTAAACCACTTTATGTATATATAGATAAGAGGGGAATCAAGAGCCTGTGACAGTGTCCCATTATTTCTGTGCTTATCACATTTAATAGAAAATGTGCTGAAGCAACAACATGCTTCAGGTGACAGCTGGAATAAAGCTCCCTAGTCCTCATGACCTTTGGTGAAAGACGGCACAAAAGATGTTCCTGCTTCTTACGATCTCCCAGGTCAGTAATGAAAAGGGAGGGAGGGCTGTGTGGAAACCCCGCAGAGACATGTCAGCCACATTTTTACACTTTTTATTTGGGTTCTGAGTGACATCACAGATAAAATACTTTAATCAAATACAAGAAGAACAGGTTGCCATGTAGTTCTTCCCCCCCGCCCCCCTCCAGATGCAACAAACAGAGTTAACATGGAAAAGAAAATCCTGCTGGTGATTATCCACATGAAAACACCAGTTGAAGATCTCAGATCGGCACACACAAGTAATATCTACACGGACCGTAATTAGCTTTATTAAGCAAAGCAAACAAATATTTTTTTAAAAAAATCACATGCAAGATGTAAACCAGACCTATAAATCCTCTTTGCCATTGCTCCCTATACCTTCCCTGCCCCTGGGACAACAGGAACATTTGGCTGGTGTGTTGCAAACTAGCTATTATCCCAAGTTTGACTGCCATGCAACCAACTGTCCATTTCATTCCGTGGAAGTCGCAGTACCACCACCTAAATGGAGATTACACAGCGGCAGAGGTTGCTGGGTGGTCCTCAAATGCCCTGATTCATGGTGATCCTCTGGCTGCCCTTCCCAATCCTGCGGCTGCCCTCCTCCAATAAAGTGAATGGAAGGAAGCCTCTATAGTCTCTGCTGTTATCTGAGTAGGGATCTCATTGGCGGAGCTGTTCACTTTCCAACTCTTAAGCGTTAATGTCTAGAGTTAAACATCGTTTCACAGGAATCAGCTTAGGGTGGAAGAGATTGTGATCTGAAGCAGGTGAGCAATAGAGAAACTAGAACGGATGCAGTTCTTACAATATCAAGGTTCAATACCGCTACCACACAATTAAGGACGGCTCAGTTAATATATTGTACAAGCTTATACAGCGATACATGTTTGATTGGCAACACTGTACAGTTTTAAGTCTAAAGTGCACAGCCTCAGTCCGAGGTGACAAAAAAATAAAAATAAAACCTTGCTATCAATATAATTTTAAAGGCAACACAAATTACAGACACAGCTTCATCTCCTTGCGCTTATATTTTGCAATGCTACAATGAGCCAGTACCAAAAAATTTAAGTGTTTTCGATCAATTCTGACGACATCACACTAGTTTACTTCAAGTATTTTGAGAGAGCGTAAAACAATATTGCTTTACAAACCCACGTGGCCATGTTGATCCTGGTTAAAGCTAAAACCCAAAACTTGGCCAATGTTATAAGTAGAGACAACTCCAAGACGTGAAATTCAGGTAGATGGAATTTCTCCCACCCCCACCCTTCCTGCATGCAATATGGCCTAACTTGCAAGTGTAAAATCTTGGTGGGCCTTCAATATGCCATAAAAATGGTCCTCATAATCAGAAGAGAGTTTTCCTAGGGAAGGAAGGAACAGTGCCTGAAACTGCAAAGAGGTAAAGCTAAAGTGCTTTATGTGTATTCTAAGGTATTTCATTCATATCTTGCAATCCTCCATCTCTGCGTAAGTGCAGGGAGTGGCTTGCAGGACGACCAACAGCCCAGTCCAATATCTTTCGTCACCCGAGGCAAAGCAGCAGATGCCTCTCCAACCCCATGTTAGTGTCAAGGTGCATAGGACCCATGACTGGTAAAGTTATTTTGGTACCTGAGGCAGAAAAAAAACCAAAATTCTCTCTTGCCTCCCTAGTGGGGAAAAATGCAACCATAATAAATAAAATAACAAACCAAATTGCTGCCCTTTCATGGCACTGGAAACTTGGCTCCCTCACTCTGCCTAATGGTAGGACAAAAATTATAGGGGCTTCTGCAGCTATGTCACCTCGCATTGAATCTTTGTATAGAGGTTGGATTGCACAAAGGAATTCTGGTTGGCCATATGATTGCATGATCTACCCCACCCCATAGCTGTCAACCCAGCAATTTGGCTCCCTTACTGGTAACCCTTATGGTTTGGTCTACTTATGTTAAGAGGTTTTAGGCTTCCTTTACCTGCAGCTCATTAAAATGCTAATGGCACAAGCAACTGATCTGAACTTTGGCCTTTTTAATTATTATTGAGAAGACTCCAAATACAACGCCATGGGTAGTCATGGGTAGCACTTTCTATGATGATTGTGCGTCTGCTTAGATAGGCCACTGGAGAAACATCATAAAGATTTTATAATTTCACTGTCATTGATCTTGTTTTGTTGTTGAAGAGCTGCAGTAATCTCTTGAGGTTTTTGTAGTACTAAACTCTGGAGATGTAAAGTGACAAGCAGAACAGAGACATTTCTATTGGATAATTTATGTGGGCTTCTGTCTCAAAATAAGCATTCAATGCAATTTCTCTGAAGGAAAATAAAGGATCTTAATAGCTACTACTACTATTTTTTGCCCCTGCAGTCTCCATAACCCATAGAAAATAAAAATCTATATTTTACAAAATAGGATCTTTTTAATATATATAATATATATATATATATTTCTTTTGTAAAATTATATGTAGTTAAATACATCTGAAATGTATGTAAATTAGAAATTCTGTTCTAATATACCAAGAAAAAAAGGCAACATTTCTTTATTTGAAAGCATTTTTTGTTTTATGCTTTACAATGCCCCTCACTGTGTTTTGTGACTGTCTGGGGGCAAATTTGGCTACTTTTAACGTAAACTATCGCTTTTACTAACTGCACTAAAATTTGGAGGGTGGAATCATGAGCATTTCATTATTCTGGATTTGTTTGAATGCAGCCTTTTTATATTATCTAATTGGGAAATATTCGCAAACTCAACGGGGAGGGGGGGAAATACTTTTAAAGAGGAGCAATGTTCTTAAGTGTTAAATTGTACTCTACTTTGACGGCACAATATAGAAATAGATTCACTTTGGAACAAACTACAAATACATTCACCACAGTTTGTGACAACTTAATTGTCTACCTAGAGAGACATTTCAGAAGGGTCTGGAAGACCACACAATTATAAATCTTGCCCAAGGCGCTCTATTTCCTCAATCAGAAAATCAATGTCTTGGTGAGCTGCTGCTGGGTTGGAGATAACCATGCGGAAAAAGTTGACCTTGTCTCCCAGGGGCTGATAGCTGACCATTGTGGTCCCACACTCCATCATTCGGGCTTTAATAACTGGAGCCACCTTCACAGACACAGTATGAAAAACAAAATTAATATTCTACTGCCACTTTTCATTGCATATTCTTAGGGGCAAGCTAGACATGCATTCCACTCCCTATAGAATCCAGAACTCACCTGTATCACAACATTCTGTTGCTCTCCCTTCCCATGCTACATCATTGGCTGACCTGTGTTCTGATGTCACAACATTCCGTTGATCTCCCCTCCCGCTCAACATTATTGGCTGACCTGTGTTCTGATATATGGCCACATTCTATGTCTCTCCCTTCATTGGCTACCACTTCTTGGGTTTACACCAGTATAGCATTTGTCCTACTTGGCTCAGCAACCAACCCAAGCTCCCATAAGCTGTGCAGCCTTGTACAATAACTGCGTCAGGGACCCTCTTCAGTTGCAAGGGATATGAGTTCATGCTGGACATCTGGCCTCCAATGCAGTTTAGGGATTGTCCACATTGGAGTTTACTGCGTGTTTGCAGCTGTTTGAGTTCCCATTTAATTTGTGCAGTCCACGTGATATTACACCCAAACAACAACAGTTTTAACATTTTTGGCCTGTAAATTGAGTTTCCCTGATACAGAGATACTGAGTCAACAAATTAGAAAGCAGGGACAAACACAGAAGGGAATGCTGAAAAGTATGAATGGGAAAGACCGAAACTGCTGCTCATATGCAAATGCATATACAGGTGTGTATGTGCAGGTGTGGACTAGTCTGGTCTCATTTGAAAAGGGGGAAAGTGCATTCTGTAATAGAAATGGGCACATTGTCTTCTTCTTTTTTACCTTTGAAAGACGGTTCATTCTTTCTTCATTATCCTCCATGTTTCGTAAACTGGGAGGCACATACCAGAAGCAAACGTTTGTGTGCTGAGGCTAATGGAAAGAAAATAACATCTTAGATTGTACGAGCAGCTCAATTGCCACAAGGTTCATGCATTCCCCTTTCCCGCACATAGCTCTTCCTATGACACTAGATCAAAAGCAAAAAAGCAACAACCCCAAGCTTGAGTAGGGTGCTGTTTCTCAACCTTTTTGAACCTCAGCTCCTCCACTGATAAACTTAGGCTGCAGTCTCCAGTACAAATTCCTAAGCCCCATTAAACCCAGTGAGAAGTGCTTCTCAGTAAACACACACACGGGGTTGTGCTGTTTACTTACCTTCAGCACTCAGCAGTAGCAACAGGTTGGATTTAGAATTTGCTAGTTAAACTTGTTTCCCATTGAAATGAATGGGTATTCACATAGCCATGACTTTTTAATTTTGAAATGTTCCTGGTTATGAAACTTGTAGATTTCAATGGGACCTAAGTGCAACTCAAGTTATGTTGGATCCAACCTAATGTGTTCCAAGGAATATGGCAGGAATGATAGATACCGGAGAAGGTGATGAGAGCATACGCTTTGAACACACAATGTCTGAGCTTCAGTCCCTGGAGTCTTCATTTAAAAAGATCTGGCAGCAAGGGCAGGAAAGATCTATGCTTGGAGTCCTGGAGGGCCACTGCCAGTTAGAGGAGACTGAGATATATTAAGGTTTCAAGAACAGGCTTGATTTTTTCCTATGGATTCCTTTAATTCCCTAGGTGTCCATAGTTTGACATCAATTAGATCTACAGTCAAACCTTGGAACTCAAACGTAATCCATTCCAGAAGACTGTTTGACTTCCGAAACATTCGAGTTCCAAGGCGCGGCTTCTGATTGGCTGACAGCTAGGTTTTTGCATAGCGGAAGCCACATTGGACGTTCAAGTTCCGAGAAACGTTCGAAAACCAGAATACCCACTTCTGGGTTTTCGGCATCCGGGAACTGAAACATTCAGCAACGGAGCTGTCCAAGTTCTGAGGTTTGACTGTATTACTTGTGGTGCTCGTACTCAGGTGGTCAGCGATTCGAATCCGTGCAACAGGGAGGGCTCCCGTTGCTCTGTCCCAGCTCCTGCCAACCTAGCACTTCGAAAGCACACCAGTGCAAGTAGATAAATAGGGACCGCCGTGGCAGGAAGGTAAACAGCGTTTCTGTGCGCTCTGGTTTCCGTCACGGTGTTCCGTTGCGCCAGAAGCGGTTTAGTCATGCTGGCCACATGACCCGGAAATCTGTCTGTGGACAAATGCCGGCTCCCTCGGCCTGAAAGCGAGATGAGCACCGCAACCCCATAGTCACCTTTGACTGGACTTAACCGTCCAGGGGTCCTTTACCTTTTTATGTAATAGGGAATACACATATGTATTCACTGGGTTAGATTTACAACCTAAGAACATAATACGAACCAGATGCCTGTGGGAAGCCTGCACTCTTGTCTTCCTGCTAGGCAGGAAGGCTGATAGATGTTCTGGCCAATTCAGGTGCTGTCCGGGCTCCTTACGCTGATCTTGCAACTGATTCATAAATCAGCATGGTAATCATTCTGCTAGTGCTTACCTCGATTCCTTCTAGCACACTGGGCGGGAAGATTACTTGACAAACAGTCCCTTGGTAACAGTCTGATCTCTATGATTAGCAAGTACAGGGCAGACTTTTCAATTAATAAAATCCCCAATCTATAAAACGGTGTTGTAATAGATGTTCTCGAACAGTGCAGTCCCAACGCACTTTTACTTGGAAGTATGCCTTTCTGTGTTTGGTGATGCTTACTCTTAGGTAAGTGTGGAGGGATTTGCTTTTCAAAGCTATGTTAAAATAAACATACACACACCTTTCCCTCAATCACCAGCTCAAAGCCTTCTCTGTTCTTTATTTTGTTGTACAGGTATTCTGCAAGGTCCAAGCATTTGTCAATGTGTGCTTCAAATCCTACAGTGCCCTTTGGAACAAAGGAAGAAAGAGAGAGGAACAGAGGGTTAGGTTTGTTAAATGTATATATCGCTTGGCTACAAGAACCGCTGGAGCAATTTACAATCAGAAGAGAACAAAATATTTTTCCCTGATTTTGGAGGGTGCACTAAAAAAAGAAAAAGCCTTGCAGCAGGCATTGTTTTAAGAAGAAACTAACACTTGCCTTGTTCGAATCCTTATGGAACAGACCAGCATATGACCTGAAGGGTGCTGCTTCTCTAATATACAGCAATCTATTAGCAGCGGATGCTGGAGGTCACTAAATTGTATGGGAATCAGAAATAGGCTACCCAATTGAAGATCACAAATGGGACCCCCCACCTATGTGTTGTGGTGCTGCTAGGTCCTGGATAATTCCCTTCATTTCCTCTTTTTGCATCCACATACAGAGAAACCAGGAGCTTTATGGAGCAGCTGTAAGGCCTCTATAACTGGGACATGGTGTGCATTTCCTTGTTGGATCAAAAATGATGCACACCTAACTTAAAGCAGTGGCAACCTGGTTAAGGTTAGCTGTAAGATGATGCCAACAATGGCTGGCAAAAACATCCATAGCTGCATGAAATGTGTGTTTCCTGCAGGCCATTGTAGTAAATGAATTTGTTCATCTTAAAGGAAACCTTGGGGGAGGAATCTGAAACCACTCAGCAGGAAGCATTATATTTGGCAATATTTCCAAACTGCAAAATAAACTGGTCCTCGGAGAGTCTTTACAAATATGCCCCTAGAAAACAACAGATTTATAATTGGTTTCCCCACATCAATATTACTCCCGCTCCTAATTGCTGCATAAAATGGAAGCAGGTGTTCTAGTCACAGTTTTGCCATGTCTAGTTTTAAGAATTCATACAACAAAATCCGCTTGTCGTTCTTGAAAGCTCTTAGCCTGATTATGCTAAAACAGAATTGTTAGGCTGCCAAATTGGCTGGAGTCGAGGTGCAGCAACTGCTCCACGATGTCACAGGATCGAAGCTTGAAAGAGGCACTCAGTTCCTTATGGCTGAAAGGTGAATTGGCAATTATGATTCATTTGTTCACTCCCAGGTTTGCGCTTTTTATTTATTTCATGCACAGAAAGCTCGTGTTAGGGAGGGCAGTGGCTTTCCCAGAGACAGCTCTTGTAGGAATGCTCAGCCGCAGTTGCCTAGCAACCAACATTTACTTATTTAGCAAAATTCTTAATTGCTCTGCATTCGAAAGAATCGCAAAGCGGCATACAAAACAGAACTCAAATGCAATACAATGCATTTATAATGAAATAAAAAAAAGCCCTATTAAGATAACATTATGCTATTCAACCAGTAATGCTCACAATTACCCACTCCTCCATATATACCTCAGTACAAAATCCCAACCAGTCACTTTATATGACAAAGGCCCCATTCATACCATGCATTTAAAGCAGCATCAGGCTATTTTAAACAGTCATGGCTTCCCCCAAAGAATCCTGGGAACTGTAGTTGCTAAGGTTGTTGAGAGTTGTTAGGAGGCCTCTATTACCCTTGCAGAGCTACAATTACTATAATGCTTTAGCAATAGACTGTAATTCACTTAGAGAGAGAGAGAAAAGAAGCCAACAAGTTTAATAATATTACTACTACTAATAAATGATGATGATAGTATTATGATGACGAGTCACTCTTTCCAGGGAACTCTGGGAATTGTACCTCTCTGAGGGAAATAAGACACCTACTTTCCCCTCTCTTTTTCTGACTCCCTCGCTCCCTCTTCCATTGTAAACACTCACCTTTGCCCTCCACATCAGCCATAGCTTGAAGACATCAACATGGCGCCCACATTGCAAGGCTTTGTCTCCAGTGTCATATGACAGGTCGTAGTGCTTATCTTGTTGAAAGAGGTAGGAAGCGTGCATTTGGTTACAGCTTTGCATCAGGCCCTTTAAAGAAGCAGACACACTCTGAAGGGCAAGCGGAACAACGTGGAAGTTTTACTGATTCAAGAAAGCGCTACCAAACAATTCCCCATCCCTGGCTGTGCTGCAAGGAACAGGTGATGTGTGTTTGTGAAGGCCTCATAACTTTGGCTTTGTAAGGTTTCCTCAGGAAAGGATACAGGCTCCAGTGCTGGCAGAAGGGGCCATCAGTTGTATATTTATATTATGAAGTCAAGAGCATTATTTTCGTCCATCCCTATGGGACACCTTTGGGAGAAGAAAAGGCTAAGGAGCGAATCCTACACAAATCCGGAGTGGAGTCCCTAAGAGGGTTGGATGACTCCTGCAGCCAAGCTGGTGCCAAACACATTGTTTTGCTTTCCTTTGGACCACATCAGCGAGACTGAGAGGGCAGCCCAGGCTCCACACACATAGCCCAGACTTGCTTGCAACATCATCACATAAATATATTCTTGCCATTATAGCTATTACCCTCGTTCCCAACTATATAAACAATTCAGATGAATATGTGCTATTTTCTGCTTCACCTCCTACCATGCAGCCCTCAGCCCGGAAGTAGCCAATGGGGGCACCCTCCGGAAACTGTTCCACCTCCTATCATCCCATGCCAGCACAGCCAGCGGTCAGGCACAATGGGAGTTGTAGTCCACAACATCTGGAGGGCACCATGTTGGCTATTCCTGCCCTGGCTGCTGTGAAGGTGGGAGCACCTAGTAACCAACCATGCGTCACTGAGCTCTTAAATCCACAGTAAGGAAAGCTAGGAACCTTTTGGAAACCCCATTTGCTTCTCATATTCACTCGTCTGCTAAAGTAGCATAGTGCCCCCATCACGGAATCCCCCATGATGTTCCATACTAGTTGGGAAAAGAAAGATGGGTCAAAGGAGCCTTAGGCTGCTGGGGAAGGAACTGGAGGAAGAGCCTTGGAGAGCAGGAGAAGGCGGAGAACATCAGTCCTCGCAGCTGTCTCATTGGGGCAAGAACTATTGAGAAGGGTTGCTGTGACCAAGCTGTTTTGTTTCTCTGAATAAAGAGTTAACTTCACTGCCATTGAGTGCCTTTTTGTTGTATTGCTGACCTATGCCCGACTCCACCTCCTGATATCCCCATTTCTATCCAACAACCACTGCATCCATTTGTTTTTGGTGATTTCAGGCTGACTACAGATTTATTATTATTCTTTTTCAGGCGAAAGATGTCAGTATGGATGTAAACATACCTCTTCTCGAACGAGCAGAGCAGAGCACTGCAGCGGGACCCCCATCATTTTGTGTGGATTCCATGTCACAGAATTGGCCCTAGAACAGCAACCAAACTTTAACACGAGGTGCGGCAATGGTTGATTGCATTCACAGAGGCATAAAATGCAAACAGCAAAACCAAAATAAAAAGGCGGCTCTTGTATGGCCATCACAGTAAGGCTGAAAATAAGCCAAGCAGCTAAAAAAGAAAGTAATGTAGAGCCATTATTTCATGCCATAATCAGGCTTTTTACGAACACCCAAGAACAGTTTATTTAGATGTATTGGCACAGATAACGTTCCTTAGAAATGACAGAGATTTTTTTTCCAACTTGGAGCTTTTCCAGTGGATGCCTTTCTACAAGTCAATAGTTGTTTAACTATGGTTAATGAGAGAGTGGTACCTTGAATAGGTATCCTGGCTTGTTTTCACTAACCAAACAAACCACAGTTCCCTGTGTCTGGATGTCATGGGGAACTTTGACTGGTGGCCCAGCTGCACACTTGTCTGGGCAGAAATAGCCTAACTTCTGTTGTCTAAGTTCTGGTAACCTTTAGGTTAAATTACTGCAACACATTATACGCAGGGGCTGCCTCTGAAGATGGTTGGGAAACATCAGCAGAATTCAGCAGACAGGTAGCTCACCGGTGCCACACAGTTTGAGCATATTACACCAATCTTGGCCCAACTGCACCAGCTGCCAATTAGTTTCCAGGCCCAATTTAAAATGCTGGTTTTGACCTATAAAGCCTTAAATGGCTCAGGACCGCAATACCTTAAGGATCGCCTCTCCCCATATGAACAGACCTAGAGCTTGCAATCATCATCTGAGGCCCTTCTTTATGTGCCTCCTCCTCAAAAGGTCTGAAGGGTGGCAACATGAGAATGGGTATTTTCTCTTGTGGCTCCCCATTTGTGAAATGTTCTCCTCAGGGATGCTCGCCTGGTGCCTTCATTACATATTATTAGGCACAAGGTAAAAATGTTTCTTTTTAACTAGGCCTTTGGCTAAATATTTTAAATGTCTTTGTGGGAGGGGGGGTTATTGATTTGTTACTGCGTATTTATTATGTATTTGTGTTCTCATTTTGTATTTTTTATGTTGTGAACTGCCCTGTGATCTCTGGATGAAGGGCGGTATACAAATTTAATAAACAACAACAACAACAACGTAAAAGGAATAACAGCAGGCTCTTACGCTTTGCAAAGATTTGGTCAAATAGTTCAATAATGATTGGAACTTGAAAAATAGTTTCTGCTGCTACATTTGACAAGAGGATATTGACTGGTTTTTAATTTGCAGGAATTTTGGTGGCAGTCAAGACAGCATATGAGTAGTGTCTAATAATATTTCCATCAGTCACTGCAGCACATAAGTGATATTTAATGACATGTCCATAATCCCTACCTTTCAACACCATTTAATTTCCATTTATGTTTCCTTGACATCAGCAGCCCGCCACCCCACGCTCCCTGGAAAAGAAAAGAAAGAGCATTAATTGTATTCAGTAGTAGTATGGATTTCAAGGCTCTAATATCCAAACCCACAAGTCACTTCTGCATGTTCTCCTTGTGTGATCAGGGAAGCAGCCAAAAAAAATATATTGCGGAGGAAATTTCAAAACAGGGAAAGTGTATGAAACATGTTCCCCAAGTGCACATTTGAAATTTACAACCACATGATGCAGTGACGACGTTGGGTTAAGTGGCTGTAGAAAAGAAAGAAATACTTCAAGCCCTTCAATTCAAGGGACTGTCCTCTTGCATTTTGTCAAGTCCATGCAGACAAATGTCCTATTGTAACAGCAGCGGGGAATCTATGGCCCTCCAGATGCTGTTAGACCAATGATCAAGGAGGAGCATGGGTGTTTGTGCAGTGGGGGGAAGATGAGGAAGTCCCGATAAATCATAAGTTGTTTCCCCAGCTTTATTTAAAAATAAAAAGCAAAGGAGCAATCCAAAACCCAAGATCTTCTGGTATGAGTGAGTGGAGTCCGAAATAGTTGAATCTCTGTCTGAGTCTGGGCTTAGCTGGGGCTAACCCAGTTCAAGTCCCTCATTCCAGCTCAGTCAGAGGTACACCGGTGTAAGTCCTTCAGCCCAGCCCTGCTGCAGCTGGCTTAGCTGAGGCCAGGGTCAGCGACGGAGCATGTTTTCACGGTCTCCAGGGCATGCATGCCTGTTGCATCCTCTTCACACTGCCCATGTCCCCACTGCGGAAGGACGTGTGGATCCAGAATTGGCCTCCACAGTCACTTACGGACCCATTGTTAAAATCGTGTTTATGGAAGACAATCTTACTTGGCTATGAGTGATCGCCGAAGAAGAAGAAGAGGAAGACACTGCCCTGCCAGCACCCCCCAGAAAAAAAATGGAACCCCCCATATTATACACCTGGCCAAGACAAGTCCCCCAACAAGGGAGTGATGGGGACCCAATGGGGCAAGGGCACACTCACACCTGTTCCAAACCCTTTCCAACTTGGTCACATGACCTAGCAACCTAGCAGAAGTCACACATCTGCTTAGATTGAACCAGCTCTGACTGTTGAAGGCAGTAGGCTTTCAAATACCAGTTTTTGGGTAGGGAAAGTGTTGTTGTACACAAATTCGGCTTGCGGGTTTGGCCACTGTGAGAGCAGGGTGCTGGCCTAGATGGGCCTTTGGCCAGACCTAGTAGCCTCTACTAATGTTCTTAAACAAACTGTCACATTCCTATAGGATGGACCTACCACTTGCTACTAACCACAAGAGCTTGAGGTGATATAGCTTTGAATATCAAAAACTAGGGAAAAATAAAATGAGATGGCCCACACCTTCCTGCGCTCCTTGACAGTTTCCAGAATCTGGGGTTCTTAACATCCTTCAGAGACTCTGCTAGGACATGCATTTCCACAGTAAACAACATGGTTTTGGCTCTGCCAGCTTACTGTTTTGTAGCCCAGTCCTTTTAGACTGTAATTCTGTACTCACATCAACATGCATCCAGACCTTGTACTTTTTACAGATATCGGCAATAGCTATAAGTGGATCAAATGCCCCATAAACTGTAGTTCCTGCTGTGGCGCTCACTAGGAAAGGAACAAATCCCTGCAGGAAGAAAGCAACAACAAAAACAACAGGAAAATGTTCCAGCGGAGAAAATTTCCATTAGACATAGAGACTATTTTCTGAAATTGAGCGTCTTTCACTCGCAACAGCTCTGTTGGGAAGTGGCGTGGAACACTGGCTTAATACTGTTATAAGTTTTGGGGGAAGGCAAGGATCCCCGAAACTCCTGGGTGCCAAATCCCCCTCGTTATTCCTAGATTTAGCGAAAGTTAGAATTAATCAAGGTTTGATTAAACTGTGCCATACACAGCTGGATGCATTTAATGCTAACAAGCCAAGCCAGCCTGAGAGTGCGGGTCAGTGGAGGAACAAAGCTGATAATGGCCGAGTCATTAACTCACCAGGGAAGCCTTCAAGAGGGTGAAAACTATGCCAGACCAGGAGGGGTAGGGGCTCTCCTTCAGTGTGTGTTAGTGGGCATAGACCAAAGGGATTAAAGGGTGTAGGATTTTGGTTTGGAGGACATAAGCCAGGGAAATTGTTTAAGTCTGTTAAGCTGTGAGAAGGACGAAGGTGGGGGGGAGACCCAAGACTGCTGCACCTATGGGAGAAGCAGGAAACCCTCTTGGGGCGTAATGCCTCCATCATAGGCTCACATGGTATATATGTGTGTAAATAAACCATATATCCTAAAGACCCCACAGTCTCTGCTGTGCCTCATTCCCAAAAGGAAACACGAACCCTAGATAAGCACCCGAAATCCTTGGAATTACATGCACTGCTCAGTGGAGATTGGGGTGGTATGAAACAATATCATTAGGGCGAGGCATACAAGCAATCACAGACTCAACATCTAAGAAACATGCCTGATTTATGCTGCCAAGCAAAGCTTAGATGTTATAAGAAACTGCCACTTGCACATCTTGGCTTCCTCTTCCTACATGGACTGGCAATAGTTCTCTAGAGTTTCAAGCAGGACTATTTCCTAGGGCTTGCCGATCAGAAGGTCAGCGGTTCGAATCCCCGCGACGGGGTGAGCTCCCGTTGTTCGGTCCCTGCTCCTGCCAACCTAGCAGTTCGAAAGCACGTCAAAGTGCAAGTAGATAAATAGGTACAGCTCCGGCGGGAAGATAAGCGGCATTTCCGTGCGCTGCTCTGGTTCGCCAGAAGCAGCTTAATCATGCTGACCACATGACCCAGAAGCTGTACGCCGGCTCCCTCAGCCAGTAAAGCAAGATGAGCACTGGAACCCCAGAGTCGTCCGCAACTGGACCTAATGGTCAGGGGTCCCTTTACCTTTACCTCTGTCTAGAGATGCTGGAAGGGACTGAAACGGACACCTTTTATTTATTTTATTTTATTTGCACACTGCCCTAAAATACCCTTAGCAAATGGGCTTATCCACACTGACCTTTCCTCCGCTCTTTCAAGGAACTGTCCGTGATTTAAAGCTATGTGTCTGAGTGTACATTCTTCTTCTTCTTTTGCTCCAGAGCGTTCCCTGTGAAAACTTGCTCTTTAAATCTCAATCAGTGCAAAGGGCAATCTGCTTAAAACCCAATTGAGCACTAAAGAGCAGGTTTTTGTAGGGAAAACTCTGGGACAAAAAGCTCTACCAACCCCCCCCCCCAAATGCTTAGACACGCAGCTTTTAAACCCAGATCTATGCCTGGCGAGAGTGGAGCAAAAGCTAAGTGCAGATAAGCCCAATGTTGCGACCCATCGACATTCTCTCTTCATCCTTTTAATTTGCTCATGTCATTGATGCTTCTGCCTGCAGGTGGCAGCAAACTGCTAAGGCGACAAAATGTGTCCAGCTGTTTGGCTTTTGCATAAGGCTTCTCCTGGCAGGGAGTAAAAATGAGCCTCTGGAAAGGCTACTTTGCAATTCTGAACTCTGTTGAACGAGACGAGTAACTTACACTCTTCTGGCCTCAGCTGGGCAGTGTAAGAAACATTGTTGAAAACCAGACAGTTCCAATTTTAAAAAATGGTTGAGAATGAATGTGGGACTTTCTACATGCAAAAATGCATGCCCTCCGACAATGGGCCTGCGCCTCCTACAATCACAGGGTCTAGAGCAGGCATCCCCAAACTGCGGCCCTCCAGATGTTTTGGCCTACAACTCCCATGATCCCTAGCTAACAGGACCAGTGGTCGGGGAAGATGGGAATTGTAGTCTAAAACATCTGGAGGGCCGAAGTTGGGGATGCCTGGTCTAGAGCATGGAGAGAGGTCAAAAGAGTTGGGGTGACCCAACATTCTTGCACATGCACTCTCAGTGAATCACTTTGTGATGCCTATGTTATTTTGGAATAGTCTATTTTTTGGACAGGTTTCTTTTGGTCCAACTCATTCTTAACTCTCACTTCAAGGGGGGAAAAGAATCTTTGTGTGCAGATTTATAAGGCAACTCAACTTTTAAAACAATGATTGACATTCCATAGGCAATTCCCTTGCCTCACTCCCCAAAACAGTATGTTTTCCTATACACCCACAGATTATTGACTGTAGGTGGGAATCTACTTGCCTTTTGCTTTGCCTCAACAATTCTCCTTTCAAGATCAGATGGGATCATTTTGCCTCTGCAATAGAAAAGGGAAAAAATAAATCAAAATACCATGGCTTTGCTATTAGTTATTTCCGTCCGCTACTCAGGTTAGTTAACTTAGATAAGATAGTGGTTTATGAAAAGTTCTACCCACCATTTATAAACCTAACTAGCCACTTGGAAAGCAATTCATTCCACCCTCCATCATCTGCCTCCTTAACTGAATTTGAATCAGTTGAAGAGGATTGCAAACAGGCCCTGTTTCTTCGTACAGTACTATTAATAATAATGTATACTTTACATTATATATATATTTGCAAATCTGAGTGTTTATGTGAATCTCAACTTATCCATAGTGAAGTGGGTGGAAAACGTCAAATGACTGAATGCAGAGTTATGGTTTTTTAGTACATTTGATGTACTCAAGGGCCCTTGCTCCTAAACTCACAGTTCACTAACTAATGTCCACATGGTGCTTGGCATGCAATCCAAAAATGTATTGTGCAGGTCACAAAATATATAACTCTGTTGGTACAGCCCTGGGGCCACGAGCTTGGCTCAACAAACCTGCTACAGTATAAACCACTTTTTGAACTCTCTGAAAAATGGCCAGCATCTATGTGGCAGAGCTTCCTTAGCCCAACACGGAGCAAGGCTATATTATATGAACAGGCCATTTGATCTATTTTGATTATTATTTTTAATAAAAAAATCGTTCTTTCTGCTGCATTCAAAGAATGGCTATTCCTGCAGTCAATCATACGGCCGTGCTTACCTGTCATCACACCTGATCAAAATCACACTGTCAGTACCAATTCCTAAGGCTGCTGCTCCTTTCTTCACAGAAAAATGACTCTGAAAAAGCACATGGGTTATTTTTGCAATGTTTACAGCAGCCTCGCTTCTTCAGCTGTAAAAGAACCATGAAGCAGCACCTATGGGAGCAATCCAGCGATGCCCTTATTCCTGTACAAATGAGACTGTGTTTCCAAGCCCTGGTGAAATGAATGGGAAGTTCTGCGTGGAGACCTTAAAACATCTATAGCATGACTGTTCGGTGATTAGGTGTTTAGTCAACCACCGAATGCAATTTAATAAGGGCTGGCAGAACGTATGTGGAAGAGCTTTGAACTCTGAAGTGCTGGTGTTGCTAAATGCTCTCAGATGGCTGTCTTTTTCTTGGGCACCACAGGAGTTACATTATATTAGTCTTCCCCAACTTGGTGTCTTTCAGATGTTTTGGACTACAGCAACAGTCCGAGCCAATGTGGTTAGCATGGACTGCACCATGTTGGAGAAGGCTGCATGAGATGGACATAAATGGAAGCTACAAAAGATCACCAGGAGATCTGACAGCTTCATAAAAACACACCTTCCCAACATAACTGACACAGCACATTTCAGAAGGAGGGGAGTCATAGCTCATAACTCATTTGTATGCAAAAAATAAACAAAGGACTCTCATGTTACAGTAGGAAAATGACTATGTCTTTCCCCAAAGGGCGTTTGAAGGAGCCTGGTTTAATCAGCAAAGAAGTGAGGCTAGCAAAAGGTTGAAAGAGAAAACACCTACATGCTCCGATGTGAAGGCAACCAGTCTTGGAATAGCTGCCATTCCTTTCTCTTTAACTTCCGGGAACATCTTGAAACGTGCAATCAACATAGCATACATGTTAGATATGGCACCACCTGGAGTCCACAGTAATACATCGTTACTTCCTCTATTCATAACAGCACAAAAGCTTTAAGCACAAACTGTACTGGTCATGCAACTTTATCAAAGACAAGAAACATTTCTCATGTAGAGGGCCTGGCTTGATCTTAGGTAAGGGAATTGTTGGTCCATTTCCCACCTGCCATGGAGAAAACTCACTGAGTATGTCCTTGAGTCCTCCTACAGTAGATTGGACCTTGGGCTGCACTCTAGAACAGGGCTGGGGAACCTCAGGCCCAGAAGTGAAAAGTAGCCCTCCAGACCACTCTGCCTGGCCCTTGGGACTCTCCCTAAGCCATGTGTTCCTGAACTGAGATTATAGGTAAAAAGGTAAAAGTAAAGGACCCCTGGATGGTTAAGTCCAGTCAAAGGCAACTATGGGGTGCGATGCTCATCTCGCTTTCAGGCCAAGGGAGCTGGCGTTTGTCCACGGACAGCTTTCTGGGTCATGTGGCCATCATGACTAAACTGCTTCTGGTGCAACGGAACACTGTGATGGAAACCAGAGCGCATGGAAAAGCCATTTACCTTCCAGCTGCAGCGCTATCTATTTATCTATCTGCACTGGCATGCTTTCGAACTGCTAGGTTGGCAGGAGCTGGGAAAGAGCAATGGGAGCTCACCCTGTCACGGGGATTCAAACCGCCGACCTTCTGCTTGGCAAGCCCAAGAGGCTCAGTGGTTTAGACCACAGCGCCACCTGCGTTTATTATGCCTATTGCTTCCCTAGACAGAGAATGGAGAGATGCGGTGTGTGCATGGAAACCTTTCATTATGGCATGGCTGGAAGGTAGCCTACCATACTAAGGTAAGAATTGCATCTGTGGCTTCTCTTCCTTGCCCACCACTGTCATGCAACCCTCAGAAGGTTGCGCACAAGGAAACATGGCCCTCGGACTGAGAAAGATTCCCCACCCTTGTTTTAGATACTTCCAAGTTCCTGTGGCTGCATATTTGTTATGGAAATACCCTGCTTGCCCAATTACTCTACATACACTGGGCTTGATTCCAGCCTAGTTAGCTGTACTTCTCCCATCGGAATGAATGGGGAAAAACTGTCCCATTGGGAAACTGACTTTCTCTGATGAGGGACTAGATATTCCTTCCATGTCTGGACACCCCTTTCTTCTGGTCAAACGTCAAGTCCCGTATGGCAGATAACCAACATGATTCCCATCATGAGTCCCATCATCCCATCATGAGTCCCATCATGAGTCCCATCATCCCTGACCATCAGTCAGGCTGGTTGGCGCTTATGGGAGTTGGAGTCCAACAATATCTATATGCACACTGGCTGTCACAACCTGCAGTGTTCACAGAGTGTATGATTTTCCCCCAGCAGACTACTTGGAGAAGGCTGCCCCAAACTATTTTGAGAGGCTGCTTTTGCCTGAGAAGCAGTAAACATTTTAATAACCAAACGCCAATTTACAGGGCAATTTGGATTTAAAGACAGGAGGGAGAGTGGATTTTCCTTGATATTTGTGTTTCTATTCCTATTTACTAAAAGGCTCAAGAGAGCCCCACTACCTCATTAGCGAATATTAAATAAAATAGCTGTAATTCCTTTCTTTCATTTCAGAACACTTCAAAAATATTTAATGTAACAGAAGAACCAGGCAAATGTCTCCTCTGATTAATTTTCCTCCAGACTGCCACTTTGGCTGTTTACAAAGCAGAAGGAAGTATTCAGCAGGGACAGATATTAATGTCTTTAATAATCATGTCTCTGGACTGCCATAAATATGCATTTTTAATGTACCCAAGAAAGGATACTCTGGATTATGAGTGAACGAGCAGCCTTCTGGATCTTGCAGACTGCAGAGAACATCATACATTACAGACATAAATAGGTTTTTTTAAAAAGATCACTCACCAGGTGAAAATATGCCATCACCAGCACCTCCTGGCCAACCAATGATTTCTCTCATTTTCCTTAAAGTGACATATTCCAAAAGTACAAACACTGGAGCAATTTCATAGGTGAACCTGAAACACAGCAACACCCATATTTTTATTGACCTGGTTAAAATATGGACATAATGCCCCCCCCAATGATTTAACTACAGTTGTACCTCGGTCTAAGAACAGTCCTGTTAACGAACGATTTGGGCAATGCACTCCGCAAAACCGGAAGTAGGTGTTCTGGCTAGCAAACTTTTTTTTGAATGGGAAACAACATGACTGCAGTGATTGTAATGGCCAGGCTAAATTTTTCCAAAGGACATCTGGACTTAATACTAAGCTTAGACAGACCCCATAATTAAAAGCACCAGCAAATTCACATACTTACATATTAGTGTTGGCTGTAGAAGTTAGCCAATCTGCAGCCAAGCCAACCATATCCAGTCCGGTTGAAAGCTGATTGAAATATCTGGGATGTCCTGCATAGCATTAAAAAAGTGGGTGGCATTTTTTTTTTGTTTCCAGAGAATCATGTTTTCTTAATCACTTTATTGAAATGTTAACTGTATATTTCGCTGCACTGGGAAAGTGATCAAAGCATGAGACATGAATGCCACATTGCCAAACTTCTTGTCTACCTACATTTGCACCATATACTTGCCAGCGCATTGACCCATGTACAGTAATCCATCCAGCCTTCAATGTGCCACAATCAGAAAGGAGATGTTTAAAGGGCAAACGGTTTGAGAGAACTGACTGGTTTTGCCTGATGTCAAATTCTTAGGCTTAAGCAGTGACTCAACCCCTGTAGTCATAACTCTATCCAAAGAAAACCTGAGTACCAGACCTGATGTGAAAAGACCTTAACTGTTCCTGGACCAGGACCAAGCAGATGAGACTCCTGTTGGCTGTAAGCAACCCTGCAGGCCTCCAGCCAGCAGAGGGCAGAGTTGAGACTAACAGAAGGGGAAAACACACTTTGTGGCTTCCTCTCAATCTCCCAAGCTCCACCCCTTCCTCTTCCTTGTGCGCTGTTTCTCTCTGCTGTAGAATGTAGCCCTGAGAAACTCGCATCCGCCATGAAGGCTTAGGATCTGTAGACATCTTTGTAATACTGTAATAATAAAAGTATTTGCCAATAGGACCTATTTGTGTTTTATTTACTATTTTAAGTAATGCTAGTTTGTGTGAATGAGACAAAATTGGGTGGTGGTGGGACTGAACAGCTCCAGCTTCCAAGCTTTTTAAAATTGGCTATATATGAACCATTAAAAAACAAAACAAAAAACCCCCCGATGACTCAGTGACACGCTGATCATCTAAACTGCCAAGCACGAACCCTCTGAGAAGTGCCACACCATCTGTCCCAAGTCTTCACCTCCCACCCCCAACAACCCTTACTAAAGACACACCTAAGGAACCATCAGCATGACCTGTCTTACTCAATGTGGCGCATCCCAGTTAGGATGCTTCCTGCCCTTTAAAATTCACAGTCCTTGGAGAGGAGTCAGAACTTGGCACAAACAGCAAGCAAGACACCGGGCGCTTCCAGACAACCTGTTCATTGAATATTCCGCTGGATTTGTTTTTAGGGAGATTAGATGGTGTTGGCTACTTAATGAGCATTCATTCTGAATTTTTTGCAGGGGGGTTAAACATCATTATATCAAGACAAGTGGTATCCTACACTTTCCAGTGGGCCTGTTGTGCAAGACCTCCCAACCAACTATAACTGTGTGACCTGAATTTGTTGATATGTGATTGCCTATACTGTATTGTCTGTGATTGCCTATTGCCAGGGCAACTTGACTGCTACCTGGGAGCTGTCCTTTGTACCTACATTGCCTCCTTGCTCGCCAGCATGTGGAGGAACCTGTGAGGCGTTGTGGCCAAAGGAGCTTGTTTCTAGGCTGGTGGGTTCCTTTACCCTCCGTGGCCCCCACCCCAGTGTGCCCAGCCCCTGGCACTCGCACATGCCCACCCCGGGCACTATGAGCTCATGTGACACTCTTGAGGGCCCCTCCTCTCCCTTCTGGTAGAAGATGCCTTCAAACAGGGGACTGCCCTCTGTAAAACAGAGTATGTGGTCAGCCTACTTTCCTTGTATTCCCCAGCATGCAAGTATTCCTCCCAAAATGCAAGGGACACACACAGCACTGGAAGGCCCTGTTCCATCCTATTTCCCTGTCACTATTTGAAAAATCATATGTAAGGAGGCAGCCAGAAAATGGCTGACCAGGTAGTGCTGGAAGAATGATATGCTAGTACAGAACTCGTGCTTGACAAATATCCCCTGACCTTCTGTGGAGTACAACTGTATTATTTCCCGCACCATGCTGTTCTGTTGCACAAAGTGGGTCTCCCTTGGGCTGCAACATTAACGGGGAACATTAATTGGCCAATTAGGCTGGTCTTTTGTCAAAGTCACCTTGGAATGTTCTTTAAGACACATGCAAACACAGGAGGCTAAAACTGGTTTGCTCAGGCACAGAGAGAGTGTGTCAAAAGAGAACTGAAAATGAGCAATCCAGGTCTTGGTAGGTACAGTAAGTGGCAGGTGGGGAAGAAGTAAATAGGCATTACAATGAAACTGTAATGTTTGTGCTGTTATGAATAGGCAGGTTGCCACAAAGACCTTATGCCCTGTCCAGAGGAAGCTAGTGACCTAGTGGCAACCCCATGCATGCCTACTGTATAGCTAATGACATCTGATTAATATCTGCGGTATGGGACTTAAGCTAGACTAATCTTCTCTGCCTAACAGAAGAAACGCCATGGTGCATCTGCAGCAACACAACTGGACGCCTTCATCTGCTCCACTGGCGGAGGAAGAGGAGTACGGTGGGAGCACACCACCCCCGACAGTGCGATCCCGGTGAAGTGCCATTGTGGCTGCCCCCCGCCCACACTGGGTGCCACGCCCCTGCAGGCGGTGTGCCCCACCTCCGGAACGTGCGCCAGCCCTGCCCCCGCCTGCTCTCCGCCCCCCCGGTACCGGAGCATGAAGCTCTGCCACTGATCTGCCCCAGCTGCAACAAAACCTGTCTCTCCCATATCAGTCTCTACAGCCACAGCAGGCGCTGCAACCTGCCAACAGCTTGACCTCACCTGCAAAGGCGCACTCCTCCATTGTCTCCCAAGACAGACAGATGCCAACCAAGTCTGTAGTGCTTTCTCTTCCACTACTACAAAGTGCCCCTTTCAAGGCTGACCTTCATGTCCTATTGGTCAGGAAAGGGTGCATATTTGCAAAGCTTTTTTCGGGGGTGGTGATCCTTGGGATTGGTAGGAAGGGAACCTGTAAGGTAGGTGGAGCCAGTGATGGGCGGAGCGAAATGTTTCTAGTTTTGTCCCTATCCACTTCCCTGCTAAGTTCTTCAAGGGGAAACACTGAGATGGAGGATCAGGAAGTCGACAGGTAGGGCCAGTCTCTGGACTGCATGTAAGTAGGACAATGGGCAGGTGGGAGCTGGCTGAGGTTGGTAGGACAGTGCCCCACTAGCCACAGTGCACCAGCCTCCATTGACTACTGTAGAGATATGACATAAGCCAAGGTGAATGGTTTGGAGATGTCTCTAGATGCTCCTGGCACACCGTGTAAAAAAACGTGCATACTGCCAGGAACAAACCAGGGAGCGCAACTGGGCTATGATCCTGCTCTATGAAATACTTATCCTGCTCTACGAAAAACGGTACTTATCAAAATGTTTAATCTGGACCTGAGCAGAAAAAAAATGGATTTCTGGAACCAGTTTTCTATCTAATCACAGCTCAAGCAAAGTTTGAAATGATAAACCGAGGTTTTCATTTCCTTCTCCTCTTTAAAGTCAACTTCATGGTGCCTTGTAGCAACAGCCCTTTGGAAGACCTTTGCTCACATGCCACATGTTGTCAATGAACGCTATATTTCAGAGGCAGAAGCAGGCCTATGAGCTGAGGAGCTTGCTGCAGCTTGTAATAACCTCTAATGATTACAAGAGACAGGGCACAATGAGCAAATGGAACTCTCTGCCGACTGCTTTGCGCCATGAGTGAAGGGGCTGAGGATGGCATGTAGATTGCCCAGACACCAGAAAATGCAGATCATTTCTCCCTTGTCAGAACACACAGTTATGAAGCCCTGAATCTCCTGGTAATTGTGATTTTAAAAACAAAACAAAAACAGCAACAAATAAACATGATTCAAGTCAACATCATTACTGTGTTAGAATGATGCATGAGAAATTATTCAGTGGCCTGTTAAGTCCATTTCCAGGACTTCTCGTTGTTTCGATTTGCAGATCTTTCGCAGCCCTTTTGGAGAGGTTTTGAAACGTAAAGGAAATGTTCCCAAAGCTCAGTAAGGCCACAGAACCCCCTTGCATCCAAAATAAAGCCCTATCTAGGTTTCAACACCAGCAAAGAGAGGAAAAGATTAAGAGGCGTTTGAATAGCATTTGATGATTACGAAAGCAGGCCAGGAACACCTGTTCCAACCCAGGCGAAAAGAACATCGCTGGCGGCCTGCCTGTGAGGTGGGAGATAGAGTGGAGCTATTAAGGGAAGGCATATGAAAACTAAGAGGGAAAATTATCAGTCTCCAGCAGTCTTGTATCAGTCAGACACACACACCACACAAAGAATTCAGCACTGTCCATCATCCATGGTACGGGCACACAAAGGCTCAGAAATCAGGTTGTGTGGGTGAAGCAAAAGGAGGGAAATTGGGGGTGGGGGAAGCAGCAGCAAAACTCATTATTCTCTTATAAATGGAGCCTCAGCCTCACCCTTCCGAGGCAGCTACTTTCGCTTAAATGATGTTGACTGGATAAAAGCACCTAGCAGCCACAGAAGAGCACTGGTTCTGCTACTTGGCCTTTTACTTGGTTATGTTTTTAAATATAGTAATAGCAATATGTCTCCTTCCAGCAAGACAGGGGTAGGCAATGTGACGCCCTCATCCTTCCTAGCCCTTGGCCATGCTATGCCAGGAGGAAGGCACCATGTCGGCTACCAAGGAATTTTGCTTTATACAGTTTTGTCCCACCTTTTCTCCAAGGAACTCGAGGTGATGTGTTTATCCTTGTAGCAACCCCACGAGGCAGGTTAGGCTGAGAGGCAATGACTGGCTCAAGGTTGCCTGTGAGCTTCGTGATCAAGTGAGAGATTTGAACTCCCGTTTTCCAGGTCCTATTTTGACACACTAACCACTACGCACGCCATACTGGCACTTAAGGTCAAGGTGGCCTAGATGGTTTGGCAACCACCCAATGACCCCGTGAGGAAGATTAGAGTGAGAGAGACCCAGTGGGTCTCCCTGGTCCCAGTCTGACAGTGTGTGGAACCCAGACATGGAACCCAGGCCAGCTAGACATTTGCTTGATATGTAGCCTGCACGTTTTCCCTTCGTTAATAATTGTACACTAGGGTGATGACTTTTTCATTTTTCCCCCTCAAAAATTATTTCCTGTAGCACAAATGGATGAACTTTTGCCTATTAATGACTAAAATGAGGTATATTCCATTGAAATATTAAAAAAGGTTACGCACAAACCGTTTTTAATTTTTTTTGTATGCCGTTTTACCATTTCATAAAATTGTATTAACAATTTTATATATATTTCGTATCAAATTTGGACACAACACCACATTCCACAATGGGGAGTGTTCTTAGCAACATAAGGTATACAAATGTAACACCTGCGCAAGGTAAAAGCCCCTTTTTGGGACCTCAAAACTCAGCCAGCAGACCCTGCCGGGCATGCTGGGAAAAGAACCTACAGGAGAGGTAGCAAAACATCGTCCTCTAGTGGCGTCTATACTGTTACTGCAGCTAAAAAAAGCTTCCTTGTGTGTTTGATGACCCTATATAATGTTGTATATATGTGACTCTAAAGATTGGGTTCAATTTTATATCTGCTTACAGTGACTTCAAAAATGGTCAAAAAACTGATAAATAAAAATTTTAAAATCATTTTGCGTGTGAGGTTTTTGAAAGTAAGATTTTATCTAATCTTTAATGAAAGCTCATCAAATTATGATACAGGGAAATGAGGTTGTAAAAAAGTCACCACCCTAGTGCACACACAGGAAGGTCAGGCTGACTTCTTCCCTTCCCAGCGCGATCAAAGCCAAAATCCACTGTATCTGAATATCAGTTGTTGGGAATCAATGGTAGCTAGAGAGCTGTTGTGCTCATGCCCTGCTGGATTCTGGTTGTCCACTGTGAGAACAGAATGCCAGGCCTGGCCTGACCCCCCTGCAGATTCACCTGTCATTGAGAACAGCAGGCAGCCGCTTAACAGAAGACCACAATAGAAACCAACGGGATAAAAATGGATAGAAATGTGCTGCAAGTGTATTTTCCAGTACAATCTATTTCAGAGGCAGTAACGAGGGGGTGAGGAACATGTCATCTTCCAGATGCTGGACTACAACTTCTATGATCTCTGAACACCAGGCATGCTGGGAGCTGGGTCCAACAATATCTGGAGGGCCACAGTTTCCCCACCCCTGCTATGGGCCCTCACTTGCCCTTACTTCATGGTTTAAATCGGATTGCTTCCTCCTTAGAATGGATTTAGTACGAACTCTGCTCACAGCCGTCCCCCGCCAAACCAGAGGCAGACCCGGATGAAGAAGCCACTCTACTTCACACAACCACTCAGGGCTTTTATAAATCGGGGGTAGCTGAATTTCCATGAACTACACTTTCCATCGTCCCTGCCTATTGGTCACGCTGGCTAGGGCTGATGGGAGTTGGAGTCCAGCAGCGCATACACCGTGACTGCTCTAAAGTTCATCTGGTGAAGGGCATCGCCCGCAAACCCAGTTTTGTCCCACAGCGAAACTGACAGTCGTGATTTCACCAGCCAATTACAACTAAGCAGCCAATTCCTTTTCTAATCCAGTCTAGCATTTTGACTGGCATAATTTGTGGGATGCAAAGGGTTAAGTGCAGTCAAGTCACAACAATCCCTAGATAGTCCACTTGGAGGACTGAGGAGGAGGATATGACTAAGCGTAGTTTCCTCTTCCTTCACATGCAAATGAGTTGAGGAAGTGGCAGATAAATCCTGAAGGAAACAGCCATTTTCCCTCTCTTGGACCAGACCTCTTGGACTACACACATCTTAGTGAGTCTCTCCCTCAAGGCCTCCAGCCTAGAGAGAGAGATGAGATGGAGTCTCACTTCTTATAAGTGAACTTCACAATGTATATATTACCTTTTAACTAAGCAAGTCTACCTCTTGAGTGTGCTGTACCTCGAGATGCTTGTAAGTAAACATCTTTTATACTTTTAAGAGCATTGTGTTGTGTCTTTTCTTTTAAGAGGGAAAAAGGGGAAATACCAGGAAAATACACTTTATTTTAGTGGCTTAAATCAAGCCTGCGCAAACGTTCTTCTGCTGTGTATTTTGCAAAAGGGGAATGTTTTACTCTGCTAAAGTTTTGTGCTTGCTAGCGCAAGCGGGGATAGGATATATTAAACAATATCTCCTCATCCACATTCCTGAACATTCCCACATAGGGTTATTGCGGCCCAGAGTTGCGTATTTTGTGTATTTTTGAAGGATTGATTTGGATTGTGATTTTGAACTCTGTAGGATTTTTCCAGTTAGGATTTCCTGGTTGAGCACATGGTCTCTTTGTTCTGCAGTGTGCTTGGGGGATTAACTACCCCTCCCCTCCCTCAGAGTTTACAGCACTGAGAAAGCTCAGAGGTAGTGAAGATATTTTTGAGATTTTGAATTTGATTTTTGAAAGATTTTTGAATTTTGGAAATTTTTGAAGTTTTAAGATGGCAAGCTCCAGTTTTGATAGTGAGGCAAGACCAAGTTTTATGCTGCTGGATGACAATAATTTTGTGCAGTGGAAGCAGCGCGTTTTAGTTTATCTTGCTGCTAGGCGTGTTCTGCAGGCCATTAAGGAAGAAAAGCCTACAGGAACCGATGCAGAAGCTTTAGCTAAGATAGAAGCTTGGAGTATTAAAAATGATGAAGCCAAGCACATAATTTTGAGCAGTTTGAGGAATGAGCATCTATCAATGATAAATTTTGAAGATGATGCATCTAAGATCCTAGAGGACATTGAACGCATTTATGCACAATCTACAGAGAGTTCCTATAGATACTTGTTGGATAAGTTACTCAAGTTGAAGATGAATTCTAGAGAAGAGTTTACAGAGCATTTTAAGAATTTTTCTGAGATTGTTCAAAGAATTGCCCTTACTCCCAGAGCCTTTGATGATGTGACTAAAGTAACGTTTATGCTTGCATCATTGGGACCTACGTTTGCTCCATTTAAAAGTATAATGGATCACACAAAGGATTTAACTTTTAATGAGCTTATCAACCATTTAAGAGAGGAATGCAGAGATAGCCTTGATTCTCAAGAAAGGAATCCAAGGAGGAAGGATAGCAGCTATGCATCCAAGCATTTTGGAAAGTCCAGACAGACATCTAGAGAAATAATTTGTTTTAAATGCAATGGGAAAAACCACATAGCAAGGAACTGCAAGAGTCAAAATGGGGATAAAGTTGAATCCCACCCCTCAAAACCACAAGGTGTTAAGAAGGGGAGTCATGAGCAAACCATGTTGATGCAGGAGAGGAGTTTAGCTGTCCAGGATTGTGAAAATAAGCGCAATAAGTGGATTCTTGACAGTGGAGCGAGTTCTCATTTCTGTTATGAAAAGGAGTATTTTAATGAGATTAATGGGGATGAAACCTCTGAAATTGAGATTGCTGATGGCAACATTGTAAAGGCAATTGGTTCAGGAACTGTGAATTTGAAATTCAACGTAGATCATGAAACAATTAATACTAAGATAACTGAAGTTAAGTTTGCACCAAAGCTTAATTGCAACTTACTCAGCGTGTCCAGTTTGGACAGGAAAGGTTTTAAAATTACATTTGAAAAAGGACAATGTATTGTGACTAAGCATGATGAAGTTTATGTTCAAGGCACACTAAAGGATGGTGTATATGAGCTTAATGTTTCAGAGAACCAGCAGAACCAGTCTGCAAAGGTGGCGCAACCAAGTCAAAAGGACGAAGGAAGTCTGGAACTCTGGCACAAGAGACTTGGACACAGAGACACCAACGTTATTCTGGAACTACAGAAAGGTGATCTTGTGAGAGGTCTGCAGGTAAAGCAAAGCAACACAAATACACCAACATCAAAATGTATAACTTGTGTTAGTGAGAAAGCAACTAAACCTTCTTTCCCACGTTGTGCAGAGAAGAGAAGCACTAAAGTATTGGACATTGTCCATACAGATCTATGTGGACCAATGAATGTGTCTTCTCTAGGAGGTAATAAATATATTTTGATATTTTTGGACGATTTCTCGAGATTCTGCGTAGCCTACTTTATCAAGGAGAAGAGTGAGACAGTGGAATTGTTCAGGGACTATCTTAACATGGTCAAGAACAAGTTCCAGCGAGCCCCTTCCATTTTAATGTCCGATAATGGTGGGGAATTTTGTTCACATGAGATGCAGGCCGTCATGGCTAGAGAAGGCATATCACACGTGACCACAGTTGCCTACACACCCCAACAAAACTCAATTGCAGAGAGGAAATTTAGATCCATTTTGGAAATGACAAGGTGCATGCTAAAGGAAGCTAACTTGTCACACAGGCTGTGGGGTGAAGCGGCTCGTTGCTCAGTCTATCTTCAGAACAGACTGCCCACAAAAGGCGCAGAGCGCACACCATTTGAACTTTGGCATGGAAAAGCCCCAAATTTGTCACATATACGTGTATTTGGAAGTTTGTGCTACTATCATGTGCCCAAGGAGCACAGACACAAACTTGATTCCAGAGCGAAGGCAGGGATCCTAGTTGGGTACGCTTCTGGAGGAAAAGGATATAGAGTCTTGGATCCGCAAACTGGCAAGACAAGTTCGCAGCATGTAATTTACTTCGATGAGCAAGGCAAAGTTGATACAAAGGACACTGCCATTGATTGTTCCAAGGAGCCACAGGATGAGGAATTTGTGATTTTTCCTTTTGAACCAATACAAAGTACTAATCCAACTTCTAGTGTCGTAGCACCCCCTATAGGTGACACCCGAGAAGACGTGGAGGTCCAGGCCCCTGGCAGCACCAGAGACGAAGATGATGACGAGCAGCTGTATGGGGATATGCCACTGCTGGAGGAGGATGAGGAAGCTGATGCGGTCGAAAGACCAGAGGTCAGACGCTCATCCAGAACCAACAGAGGTGTTCCACCATTACGGCTGTCCTACCTTACAAGGTCGGCGTCTCCACAGGAACCTTCCAAATGGGAAGAGATAGAGAGGATGCCACCAGATGAAGCCAGTCTCTGGAGGAAAGCTGCTCAGGAGGAGATAGATGCACTTCATCGGAACAGGACCTGGACACTCACAGAACTACCTCCTGGTAAGGAAGCAATTGGAAGTAAATGGGTGTTCAAGGTTAAAAAGGGTTCAGAAGGGGAGGTGCAACGCTACAAAGCTAGGCTTGTGGCACAAGGTTTTTCCCAGAAGTATGGAGAGGATTACGATCAAGTGTTTGCACCGACAGTTCGATACAGCAGTGTCAGACTACTTTTAAGTATTGCAGCATCTAAGCAAATGTCAGTTTACCATATTGACATTGCGACAGCCTTTCTTCACGGCGAAATTTCTGAGCAGATTTATATGAAGCAGCCCAAAGGTTTCATTAAACCAAATGAGGCACATCTAGTGTGCAAGCTGCAGAAAGGACTTTATGGTTTGAAGCAAGCAGCGAGGGCTTGGAACCAGAAACTCCATGAGATGCTGGTGCAGCTTGGGTACAAGCAAGGGACTGCTGATAAGTGCTTGTACACCAAACAAAGGAATGGACAGTTTTCGTACATTTTAGCCTTTGTTGACGACCTTTTAATTTCTACGTCAAATGAGAAAGACTATAAAGACATAGTCAAACACCTCAACAGGGAAGTAGAGGTCAAGGAACTTGGAAAAGTGAAATACTACTTGGGAATTCAAGTTGAGAGAGAAGAGGATGGATCGTTCTTACTCAGCCAAAGGCAAAAGATAACTGAACTGATTGAAAGCATGCAGATGCAGGACGCACACCCAGTTGCGACACCGATGGCCACAGACTTCTTGAAGAATCAACAAGGTTCGAAGTTGCTGCCAAACAACACGCAATACAGGTCAGCGGTCGGCAAACTTTTGTATTTGGTTACCACATGCAGACCTGACCTGGCAAGTGCAGTGGGGATCCTAAGTAGGAAAGTAAGTTGTCCCACTGAGCATGATTGGGCTGGAGTTAAGAGGGTTGTTCGTTATCTAAAGGGAACCATGGACTGTAAATTAAAACTGCCAGCTGTCAGAGACCCTAAACTGCTTGGGTACACTGATGCGGATTGGGCTGGGGACAATAAGGATTATAAATCCACAAGTGGCTATGTTTTTATGTATGGGGACGGAGCTATTGCATGGGGCAGCTATAAACAGAAATGTGTAGCTTTATCGTCCACAGAATCTGAGTACATTGCGGCTTCGGAAGCTTGCAGAGAGATCCCCTGGCTGGATCAGCTCCTGAAGGACTTTGGCGTGCCAAGAACGGGACCTGTCAGCTTGATGGAGGACAATCAGAGCAGTATGAAGCTGACACAAAGTGAAAAGTTCCTTGCACGCACCAAACACATTGGGGTCAGGTACCACTACATACGCCAGGTGATCGAGGATGGACTTGTTGAAATGTGTTACTGCAACACTGACCAGATGACTGCAGATGTCCTAACAAAGCCCCTGCCAAGAGAGAAGTTCCAGGATCTTCGTGGCAAGCTGGGACTCTTGGGTGGTTGATTAAAGTTATTTATGTATGTTTTTGTGTATGTTGTGAATTGCCTGAGAAGGGGTTTGTGGGATGCAAAGGGTTAAGTGCAGTCAAGTCACAACAATCCCTAGATAGTCCACTTGGAGGACTGAGGAGGAGGATATGACTAAGCGTAGTTTCCTCTTCCTTCACATGCAAATGAGTTGAGGAAGTGGCAGATAAATCCTGAAGGAAACAGCCATTTTCCCTCTCTTGGACCAGACCTCTTGGACTACACACATCTTAGTGAGTCTCTCCCTCAAGGCCTCCAGCCTAGAGAGAGAGATGAGATGGAGTCTCACTTCTTATAAGTGAACTTCACAATGTATATATTACCTTTTAACTAAGCAAGTCTACCTCTTGAGTGTGCTGTACCTCGAGATGCTTGTAAGTAAACATCTTTTATACTTTTAAGAGCATTGTGTTGTGTCTTTTCTTTTAAGAGGGAAAAAGGGGAAATACCAGGAAAATACACTTTATTTTAGTGGCTTAAATCAAGCCTGCGCAAACGTTCTTCTGCTGTGTATTTTGCAAAAGGGGAATGTTTTACTCTGCTAAAGTTTTGTGCTTGCTAGCGCAAGCGGGGATAGGATATATTAAACAATATCTCCTCATCCACATTCCTGAACATTCCCACATAATTTACTGCAAATGGCAGACGATTTAAAATATACAATATATATAGGGGTGGGGCGATTTACAATCGCTTCCTACAGAATTGTGTCATGTTGTCGCTTTTGTATTTCCTTCCCAAGTTTCGATTTCAGGGTTACAAACAAAGCGCAATACAAAGCTGGAACCCCCTTACCAGGAAGAAAACCCCATCGAACTCAGCTGACCTTACTTCCGATTAAACAGAGAAGAGCGCAACCGATGGGCAAGAAGTAGGTTAAGTTTATGGGGCTTGTGGGACAACAACGTAAATCTCTCAAATACATCTTGATCGATTTAAATCCAGTTGAGACCAGCGGTGGGACGAGACCTATTGAAAACACAGAGGGCCTTACTCCGGAGTAAATGAGTTGTCACGAGCCTGATTGCTGGAAAGCCAATCCCTCTGATACTGAATTTTCACGCTCCTCATACAACTGATGGAGCGGATTGGAGCGCTTTGGCAGTGTAATCATGCGCATAAAATCTCATTGAATTCTAGGGAGTTTCCTCCCAAGCCTTTAGGCGCCAGGCAAAAACTTTCCTCTCATAACCAGACTTTTGGTCTTTAATGATCCTTTCAGAAGCGGGTGGGGTCGACTCATAGAATCGTATTGTAGAATTGGAAAGGGACCACCAGGGGCCTCTAGTCCAACCCCTCCGCAATGCAGGGTTCTTTTGCCCCACGTGAGGGCTCGAACCCAGGACTTTGAGATCAAGAGTCTCCTGCGCTACCGACTGAACCACGTTAGTATCGCAGGGGATCATATTTTCGAGTGTCTCTCTCGTTCTCTGCTACAGAATCGAACATAACCTCTACGTGGCACGCCACCAACCACATCGGAGAGATAGACTTGGTGCAATCCCTCCCTGCTGCGCTCATTTGGGGGTCTTTTCGCGCTCTCTCTGAGCCAGCCACGTCGGTGCATCACGTTGTGTGTACACTTACACATAGGATCACAGACCTTCCTCGATATAACCGACTCCTTGTAACTCTGCTGACGCACCTGCCCATCCTCCTCCTAGGATGGGGACCTTGGCTCCTTCATTCCCACGTGCAGTGTCGCTCGGTGACTCACCACAACCTGCACGAAATGCTAAGAGTCCTGCAAGAAAGTGTCTCGCTCTCGCTGCCTTTTCCAGCCCTGGTTGCGCGTGTCCTACTTAGCTCATTTCTCTTCCTCGCCAGCTCCCTCCTCCCCAAAACACGCGCGGGCGGGCCCGCCTGCCATATCCGCGCACTGCGATCCTCAGCATAACAGGTTCCTTCTGAAAAGGCTCCCTGGAGGCGCAAGCAGTGGCTGCCTGCCCGCTCCATCTTGCTCCAGGCGCTCTAATGAATAAGATCCCCTCCGGGACAGGCGATCGTTAGGAAACGTTTTTGAGAAAGGAAACGCGCAAATGGGATGTGACGCTCGACGCTCGGGTAACTGCTCTCATTTCGGAGCGTTTGGAGAGGCGCCAATCGCGGATAGTGACCCTTCAGAACCTACTCGCTTTATAACGCAGCCTTAAAGTGCACGAGACATCCGACAGACCCAGTTGTGCGTATCATATTCAATACCCAGTGGCAAAAGTCCCTCCCGCCACTCCTAATTAATCTTTCTTTAGGCTCGGATATGCGCATCCGTGATTGCGATCCACAAAACGCTTAAACCGGAGTAGCCTGGTTGGCAGCCGTGGGATTATTAGAGAGACCCAGATGGGGAGAGAACAAAAGACCACCAACCTCAGCCCCACCCTCTCAATCGACGCAATCCTCAATCGCCCGTACTATCCCAGAGCGACTGACTACAAAGGAGAGCTGCGCTTTCGTAGATACACTTGACCGCTCTTCCTGCTTGCGCAAAAAACAGAATCATTCGGAGTCACTGGGAAGACATTTCAAACTAATTTCAACCGCGCTCTCTTCCAAGAAACTCGGCTCTATAGCCTTACAGCCGTCGAATCCTTTACTTATTCCGAAGTGACTCTCCTTTCTTTCAAAGAAGAGGCTTACAAAAGAATGTTCAGGGTTGTTTACTGGTGGTTTGGCCGATTTGTGGACAGAAATACAAATGTCATACGCAAAACAGAATTTGCTATTTGCTATTTGATTGCTGCAAATCTTGAGTCTCTTAATCGTGTTAACGTTTCCCCCTGTATTTTTAATAGCCGGATCTTATGCATGTTTACGCAGAACTAAGTGCTGCTGAGTTCAATGGAAAGGACTCCTTAGGGACCGTGTTTAGGATTTCAGCCGAAGTCAATAAACGAATGGGGCCGAAACAAACATGGCTCAGCCTCAGGGCCGTAAAGCTGACGTCTTTGGGCACTGAATGAACCGATAGCTGGTTCGTTCCTGAGAACACAGACGCTCGAAATACTATAAACACAAACGCACAGGTGCACTTTCTTTTCAACAAAACAATTAGGAAGGGGACACCCATTTTACAAACAAGAAGTACTACTAAAATCAAATTTAAAATATTTAAATATTTTTCCCCAAAACTGCTCCTAAGGAATATCTATACTGTATATCTATATCATCTATATCTAATCTATATCTAATCTATCTATCTATGAGAGGGAGATGGAATAGACACTGTATCAAAAATGATTAAATTGGGGTCAGTAAATAATACCTATATATGTAGTGTGTGCGTCATACATTTAATTTATACACGGCTCAGTTTTTCAGTCACTTGACAACATAACGCTCTTAATTGCTGGTTTTTAATCGGCGATGCTTCTCTCTAGGTATCCCGGGAAAGGGCGGACGCTCTGGTCGGAACGTCGTTTGGAAGAATTTACACCCGTAGAAGGAATCGAAATAATATAATAAGGAGCGCGCGATGGAAATGATCGATAATGGCTAACAAATCATTTTGATTGGGAGGTTGTCACCCCCAAGATGTTGTGAAGCGCATCTCCCGTTACATCCTCCACACCCGGCGGGCGGAGGGAGAGCTCAGCTCCCGGTACATCCACCTAGCAGTTAAATGATGTTCTGGACGTGCTCCGACGGATTATCTGCTCGCGTTTCTTTGGGAACGTCGGTCAGAATGGGAAGCTTCGCTGCTTTCAATGCTTTCGCCAACTTCCCGTCGCCTTTAATGTCACTTTCCTTTGGGGGGAGGGGGATAACGAGAGCCCGACTCTGATCTTACAGCTGTAACTGTAAAAGCCGCGCCCTGTCGCATCGTGCCTCTTGGATTTCGCGGCGTTACACACGCGCACTATTTACGCTTTCTCCCTCTCTATACTCACGCATTATACGTAAATGTGTGTATGTGTGTGCGTGTGTGACCGACACTAGAATCCCCCGTCTGTATCGCTAGCCCTTTAATTTCCAATGTGTTTACATCGATGCCTATAAATACACCTATGTCTGTTCGGAAGAAAGCACTGAGTTCAATAGGGTTTATTCCCGGATACTGTATAAGATTGCAGTCTTAGTCGTCCCCTCCTCCATCACGTTTCTTGATTTGTTATTAAGTTAAGGCTCCGGCCAGATACAAGCTTGAGGATGAATGAATCCCTCTGAAACAAATGGGCCTTACTTTGACTGTTTGAATGGCACATTTTAAGGCGCCGCTTTTAACTGGTGTTATGGATTGCATCCAAAACGAGGCACTTTAAGGCATGAAATAATCTCATCTCCGCTGATAGATGGCAAGGTCGTAAATCAGCACGTCAAATGCTAATGCAACCAATCGTGACGTCTGTGTCTGAGTTTTCTTGGCAGGGAGTATTATTATTATTATTATTATTATTATTATTATTATTATTATTATTATTATTATTAAAAACACGATCCAGCCCTAAAAGGTACAGGGAGGGAGGAAAACCATCACCCACAATGAAAATTACACATGAAACCAGCCCATCAGAAATATGCCATAATAGAAAAGGAAAGAAACCTGAAACAAAATCAATACAAACCTCACACTCTGTGTTTGTTGATTCTGTAGGGTAGTCAAAGGCTGCAACCCTATGGACGCTTACTTGGAAGTAAGGCCCGTTGAGATATATATATATATATATATATATATATATATATATATATATATATATATATATGTGTGTGTGTGTGTGTGTGTGTGTGTGTGTGTGTGTGTGTGTGTGTGTGTGTGTGGAGGGTGGGGTGGGGTGGGGTAATCAACGGCGAGAGAATCATCTGGGTCCTGTTTATTCAGAAATGTCCTACCAGGTTCCAAGGTGGGCTTAGTCCCAGCCAGGTAAGCGTGGGTAGAATTGCAGCCCAAAGCTTATATCTCCATGGCCGTTCACCCTCTGACGTGTGTGTGTGTGTGTGTGTGTGTATGTGTGTGAGTGAGAGAGAGGGGGGCGGGGGAGAGAGAAATCTCTCCAACACACTATTAGCTCATATTTCCAGCAATCAGGTTCCAACCTCTTTTTGAACCGGGCGACAAAGTGGAGCTTAAAAGGCCTTTTGGCATTTAATCCACCTTGTGTTTATTGGGCCGCCGTCCATTTAGGAGAATGAATCAGTTCAGTGCAGCTTGGGATGCCCAGACTTGCCATCAGGGGTCAGGGCTTTGCTCCAGGCGCCAGAGCTCAATTTACCCGCTGTTTCTTGCCCTGTTGGTTCTGCCCAGACAGCCCAGATTGCTTCCCATGCCTTTCTGAGTGAATTACTTTACCCGCTGCAACCCTTCCTTTAGAGGAGCTCCTTCCGTTAAGTGGCATAACACCGCAACCCTATAGGTGCATACTCAGAAGTAAGCCTCTCTATTTTCAACGTAACTTACTCCAGCGTAAGAAAGTAGTGCCCTAGTAGAGTAAATCCGGTTTGCCTCCAGATTTGCGCTCTGGAAGTCCCTGCTAGGATTTTAAACGTGAAAGAAAGAAGGATCGGGACCTCATTTAGGGACCTGGATATGTTTAGTGATGTTATAATAATAAAAAAGAAGAAACTATTTCCCCCTTGCTGGCGCAATTTTCATTTAAAAAAAAAAAGGGAGAGGACGTCTAAAAGAAGCGACTGTACAATTCTGAGACGGCTTTTACTCTCAGTCATAAGGAAATCTGTAATTTACACTACGCCAAAAATGTGTATCTTTAATTCAAGAACCTGTTGTCACCACTGCAAGCCATCACTACATGATCTCATAAACCAAAACCAGCTAGTAGTATCTTTTCAGCCAAGAAGCTATGAGTGATCTCACCGAATAGACAGAGCTCCCCTCTTTCAGCGCAGGAATTACTGCTTGTTTGTTTCAAACGTCAGACATTGCTCCTCAGCGCAAGACAATAAATACTGAAAACCAGCCAGGTTTTTCTCCCGATTCCAAAGGCACAAAGAGACGGAGGGAGGGTGGGGGGCGCCTGAGACTTTAACCTAGAATCATTTTACATTATAACACACGAAGGTAGCTGTTACCTGTTTTAATGGCATATTTTAGCGCGATCCTGCAGTTCGACAGAATTTCTTCCAAACTCTGGGGTTGATCTGCCAAATCCCAATTATATTCCTGAAGTAGCTCGTTTGGGTAATGGAAATCAATAACTTTGGTTGATCTGTCGAAATTTGTCACCAGGTACTGGAGCAAAATGTCCATAACATCTTGTAGGAAAGACAAAGTAGCTAATTCTCCGTCCGAGGCTGGCAGAAGATCTGAAAGGATGGAAAGCGATGAAATACGACATTGATTTCATCGTTAGGTTTTGGACACTTTTTCTACTTACGGTGGACCATCGAAATTGGTCTCTTTTGTGCTAAATATTATTCAGAGGTACAGACTACTACAAAAACTACTGAAGCTTTATTTTACAAATGTTCATTTCCTGGTAATATAAATACTGTAAACAAAACTGTTACCGTAGTAAACAAAACCCCGTACTTAGAAGTTGATTTATTACTTGAAAATTGGTCCATTAAAGATCTCATTGCTCCTACTCATGTTTCTACTTATACTGGATATTTGAGCTTTTTTCTTCTTCTTCAAAAAATAAAATAAAAATAAGAGTCATCTACCATCATCTACCAAAAAGCAGATTAAATGAAAAAGAAAAATTCAGAAATCAAGGTGCAATTGTCCTCACTTTCAAAACAGTAAACAACTTTGTACTTCGTGCATGCCATGTTTTGTAATGAGTTCCCACCACTAATTTCTCCTTAATTCTGACATTTATGTCGTCAATTACCAATATGCCTCATTCCGCAGTTAAGGTTTAAAAATTAGTCGCTGTCCCTCCAAGTGGTGCTGAAACCACAATAAGGTAGTTAGGAAAAGAATCTACGGTATTAGTCTCCAATATTTTCAGACGCTGACTAATTGAGAATGTCGAACCAGCGCCTGTGATTCCGAGGAAGGCCATTTATCGGTTTTATACATTGCCACTCGGCGTAGAAGGTTTCGGAGGGATTTGATGAAGCAGAAAGATTCATATCCTGTCAATAAGCTTTTTGGCAAGTGTTTCCAGAATTAACAAGCTGATTCCAACTGCTGGATTTCCCTCTCCCCGCACACCCATTCACACATCACCACCGAACACACGCTTTAAAGTGGGATAACGACATTTATTGCCTTTAGAACCTAGAATGCTAACGACAATCAAGTGTGTCCTGACACACACACACACACACACACACACACACACACACACACACACGTATTTATGCATTGCTCAGCCTCTGCCTGATCGAAATCCTCTTGGCAAGAGGAAGCCAGGGTGGTCGCACCGAGATGTTTACCAAGCCTCTGTCAATGGCAAAGTTCCCATTGGTTTTAATGAACCAGGATTATAATGCTTTCCACAAAAAGGCTTCCTCCTTTGCAACATATACCAGCTGATCAGTGGCTTCCAAAGCATTCAGTCCGGCTGACCCCATTCTGACACCCCCACCCCACCCGTTAGGAGATGGTTACCTGATGCGTGTAAAAACGCATAATTGACATCCTCTTTCTGGCAATCGCAGGGCTTTTTATTGCAGGTGCAAGGGGCCTTCCTGGCGGCCGAGCTCGGGTCCTCCTTAGCAGCCCCCGTTTCCATGGGCTTCTCCCCATCTCCGTACAGCAAAGCTAACAAAGACACAAAGGGCGAAGCCTAAATAGCACAGCGGAGACTCAAAAGCACGGAGTGGGGGGGACCCAGCACGGTTTGTTCAAGGCAGCTCCATAGACCCATCACCGAGTCTTCAACTTACTCTGGGAAGTCCTCCTCGGATCCTTAAAGCTTATTTGGAAAAGGGAGGGTGCGCGGGGGGGGGGGTTGGGGGAGGGAATGTATTTTGTTTTGTTTTGTTTTGTTTCCTATGTAAAACGTCTCCTCCCCCGCCCTATTTTATTAAAGCTTCTTCCTGCGATTTGGGTTCCCCCATTTCCTTCTCATCGCTTACCACAGAGTTTGGTTGAAATGCCTCCTGTAAACTTCTGGGCAGCTTGACACCAAGCTTTTGCTGAGGGGGGAGAAACAAGAATATAGGATCAGACGGGTCGTTTCGTGTGGGTTCGATGAGGAAGATGGCCCCCCACGCAAGCACACATAACAGGGTCACTGCAGACCAGACATGATGCTTCCCCCTCTCCGGGGTTTGCTTAGGATTTAGCGCATGGTATATGGGTTATGTTATGGGTAATGCATGGGCTGCAATCCTGCGCACACTTAGACGGGAGAAAGCCCCAATGAAATCAGAGGGTCCTTACTTCTGCGTAAGAAGATGCTTAGGATTGAGCTGCGCGCGTATTGCTAGCTGCCCCCAAGCCCTCCATATGGGAAGAGGCGCGTTAGAATGAAGCAAACGGACAAATGCGCGCAAGCAGTCTTGGAGATGCAAAGCATATGAATCCTTCTGCAATCCAGGACACTTTCTAAGCGAAAAGCGCTCCCGTTCCCTCTCAGCGTCGCAACCTGTGTCCACCCTTCTGCCCACCCCACTCCTTCCCATTATTTAGGGCCAGTTGTGTTTTGGTGAGTCCCAGCTAGGTAGCAGCATCCTGAGAGATATTCCACGATCAAGGAATTGCCACGGAGCTGCTTTTCTCCGAGCCGGCCAGGGGCGCTCCGGGTCCCTCGCTGCGCGCAGGTGAGGCGGCCCGCTGCATCTTCTTTAGGTCCTGCCATGCTGGCGTTTTGGCCCCTCCAAATGAATCCCTTCTTAGAGGGGGCGCCTTCTCAAGGCAGGGACGGGCGCCCCCCTTGATCTTCTCAAGGCGGCCAAAGGCACGAACGATTATAAAACCAGACGACGGTAGTAGCGGTGGGGGATGAAAAAAAAAAAGTCAGGTCAGGGTCAAGCCAACCCTTCCAGGATCTGGGCTGGCAACTTTGCGCAGGAGGCAGGCAGGTGCTGAAAGATGTGTCGTGGTCTTCCTAGGGGGTGACTGAGTGAGTGAGTGAGGGCTCCTACCTGGACCGGGGTTCTCAGGGTCTCCGGATCCATCTTCAGACCCGAAGGACCAAAAACCCGCGCCGGGAGTTGCCATCTGCGGAGCTTGCGAGGAGCCGGTGAAGTGCAGCGAGCGCGCCTGGGATGTGTGTGCGAAAGACAGAGCGACGCGGGGAGGGCGGGCAAGGGAGGGGGAGGGGGAGGGAGCGCGTGTGTGTGTGTATGAATGAGCGTGTGGCGGGGTTGTGGCTGGGCGAGAGGGCCGGGCAAGGCGGGTGGCGATGGCGGCGACGACGGCGCCGGGAGAAGCAGCTGAGCGTGGCGCTCTGGCTGTGCGCTCCAGACAGACACCGGCGCTGGCTGGCTGGCTGGGTGGGGGAGACGAGCGAGCGGCTGCGCTTAGGCGCTCTCCATGGTGCTGATCCCTTCGCTTTCACAGCCAAGCGGACAGAGGAGGCGGGCAGGCGGCGGGGTGTATTTATTTGCGCTCCGCCAGATGATCGCCTCTTTAGCCCCGGGACTTGTGGCGCGGATGGTGAAGGGACGCGTTGCCTGTGCGTCTGATCACGACTCCCTTCCAGCCAGGCGGCGGAAAGGGCAGCGCTGGTCGACTCGGGCTCTGGCGACAAACGCGCTGACCCCTCGCGGAAAGAACTGCCTCGCGGGGACAGCGCAGAGGTGTAGGAGACGTGGTGGCCGAGGACTCCGGCTCGTGCGCTCAGACAAGGAATTCAGACATTCGGAAGGGAAGACATTCGAGATCGGTGCTGGGATGCTGCTTCAGGATCAGCCTGGAAAAGTGAGAGGGATCTTTCTGATCGCGGTCGGATTTCAGGCGGCTCTGTCTGGAAGTGACCTTGCCTATTGGGGAAAACACATTGGATTCCACCCTGCCTGCCGCAACAGTGTAGATGCCACAACGGATTGGCATCTGATCAAGTGGGCTTGAGACGCAAAAGCTGATGCCGTAATGGATTTATCAGTCTTTAAGGTGTGCACAAGACTCTGTTGTTTTTGCTGCAACCTGCTGCTCCTCTGGAAATGGATTCTTCAAGTCTTCTGCGTCATCGTGAAGGGGATGGGGGCTGTGGCAGAGCCGTCACCGTCACCCAACAAAAGGAGGTGCCAGGAAACAAACTCACTCACACATCACATATGCCCCAGTTATTAAAGATTCCGTGGTGAACCATAACCTTCAGAGTGTCACCACTTGTCTCTGCCTGCAAATACTCAGCAACCCACCAGAACAATCCACAAAGCAGCGACAGCTAGGAAGAAGCTAGGGGAGGTGTAAGTAGCAGCCATACTTGAGCAGTCTTTGGGCTGTGACTTTCGTACCACAGACCTTTGGGAACAATGAGTAAAGCAACTTTCTGAACTTATTTGGTTCCTGGAATATTTAACGCCATCCCACCACAGCCGTGCCCACCTAGAGAGAAACTGAGAAGAGTACAAAGTCAGCTTGCAGTGGAAGCAAAAAGTTGGATGGTTCAAACCTGGCTGGAACACATCCTTGATCTGTGATGAGGCCTGGGTGTGCATCAACCTCTGACTTTTGCATGGGTGGAATGCAGCCTATTGTATAGATATGAGAGTCGCATCTTTTATGTCCTCCACTTCTGTCTCTAGCCCCTGCTACTCTTTGGTGCTGGGTCCCCAGGAAGTTGCAGGTTCAGGGTATGTGCCCTCAGGCTGAAAAACAACCCTGGTTCAAAACAACACCCATATGGTTGGTTGTACCATGTAAGACTAGCTCTTAGGTCCCCATCTCCTAAACCATGGTTAGACCCCTGGTTCACCTTCCCTTTCTCCCTCTGTCCCCTCTTACCATGGTGACTGATCCTGAGCTCCTTCAGCCCCAACATCTTCTCTGGGAGATGGACAAAAGTGCACCAGACAGAAGAACTATGAAGGCTTCCCATTAATTATATTCATTTTCTTGAATTCCATGTCAGGTTCTGGTTCATGCCCCACCCCTGTAACCTTTACAGATGAACTGGAACTGAATACACCCCAAATAACGGGAGAAAAATGTGGTACTATGAACATTCCAGAGCAGGAATGGTTAACCTGTGGCCGTGCAGATGTTGCTGGAATACAGCGTCTCTCACCCCCTGCCACCATGGCCAATGGTCATGGATGATGGGAGCTGTAACCCAATGACATCTGTTATGCCGCCCCTGCTCTAGAAAAATGTGGAAGTATGTGAGAAGAAAAACGAAAGGCACAATACATCTTAGCTCCACTGGGCTTTGTTTCTGGAGCATCCCCAAGCAGATAAAGGCTTTCACTCAAAGATGCCCCACCGGTGGGTTGTTGGATCACAGAATTCATAGAGAGCTGATGAACTTGGCTGGCTGTGGAAGTTGGGAGCCTTATGGCACAAGGCTCCAGACAGTGTGGGGTCAGGACTGTATATTTGTATGGGCACTGTGAAATCAACAGCAGTATCATAACACAGATATAGTCAAGTGTGCTCTCCATATAATCTAGTACTGCTTAGGTCTCTTTGTAAAAGAGAGCGAGAGAGAGATTGAGAGGGAGAGAGAGAAATTGATAACCTTTCTTTCTTGCCTCCTGCCTGCCCTTATTCTCCCAAAGTAGCTTTTGGCTCAGCATGTCACTAAACAGGTGGTACGAAGAGGGACCTCAGCTGGCTGACTGAAGAACACATTTGTGAGTTAATGAACTGCAGAGACAAATGTATTAGTCTCTCCAGCAAGCTATGCTGGAGGCATTAAGGACCATCTCTGGGGTGACTGCAAGCCAGTGAGCTACTCATGGCAAACACACCAGGTCCCTTTTTCAGGGTATCAGTTTCCAAAACTTATACATTTATTTTGGGCTCTTGTTTTGAGCTGGAAATAAGAGTCACCATGGAATCAGAGGAATCTGTTTGACAATGCCCTGTAATGTTCTGTAAAACTTGTGAATATCGAAAGCATGAGCACATTCCTTCAAAATCAAGGGCCTCTTGAAGCTATTGCTCAGTTCTCCACTTTACCAGTAAGACTAATCAACAGCCTCAAAGCAGAGGGTCCTTTCATTTATGAACCATACCAGGTTCATGGAGATTGGCTGTGGAATACAGTAGATGATTTCAGGAGCGGCAAAAAGTTAAGAATGCATATGAAACAAGGGTGCAGGCTCCAGACAGTGTGGATGCTAACATGCTGTTGGTTTAGTTATCTGAATATCTGAAGTTAGGGGACAAACCCCCTCCCCCATGGAGACACCTCTCAGGGAAGGCAGATTGATCTCTGATTTCTCCTCCTCCTCCCTTCGGCGATCACTCATAGCTGAGTAAGATTGTCTTCCATAAACACGGTTTTAACAATGAGTCCGTAAGTGGCTGTGGAGGCCAATTCTGGACCCACACATCCTTCCACAGTGGGGACATTGGTTTCTGGGCAGGAGTTGATCACGGTGTGGATTACCAAGCGTGCCTTCCTCTTAGCACGTTTCTCCCTTGCATTCTGAGTTTGAGTGTCTTCAAAGTCCATGACACCTTTGGTAAAGGCTGTTCTCCAACTGGAGCGCTCGCAGGCCAGTGTTTCCCAGTTGCCGGTGTTTATACTACATTTCTTAGATTTGCCTTGAGACAGTCTTTAAACCTCTTTTGCTGACCACCAGCATTACGCTTTCCATTTTTAAGTTCGGAATAGAGTAGTTGCTTTGGAAGATGATAATCAGGCATCAGCACAACATGACCGGTCCAACGAAGTTGATGTTGAAGAATCATTGCTTTAACACTGGTGATCTTTGCTTCATCCAGTACACTGATATTAGTTCGCCTGTCTTCCCAAGTGATGTGTAAGATTTTTCGGAGACACCACTGATGGAATCTTTCGAGAAGTTGGAGATGGTGTTTGTAAGTGGTCCATGTTTCACAAGCATACAGTACAGTAAGGATGGTAGTACAATAGCTTTGTAAACAAGCATTTTGGTTTCCCTGCGAATGTCCCAGTCCTCAAACACTCTGCACTTCATTCGGGAGAAAGCCGCACTCGCAGAGCTCAGGCGATGCTGGATTTGCAGGGCATCAATAGCACACATTCCACCTTCCTGTATCCTGAAGCTAGTTTAAGCCTTGTGTTCAATGAAGCAGGCAGTCTTTTGGTTTCCTTTTAAAACTGCCTGGATGGGGAAACAAGACTCGTGTTTATGAAAGGGCAAGTTTGGCTTGAGTTTGTTTCCAGTTGACAAGCACATAAAAGTAAAAGAGGAACATGGGCTTCAATGCAAGAGAATCTTGTACATTCTCCTCCCCAATAGATTTATCTTTCACTGGAAGTAAACCAAACATTGCTTGGACTGAGGTTCCCACTTAAACGGTCATTTATTGGCCATTTTTCATATTTGTGTTTATTTAGCAATTTTTTAAAAAATACTAATGGGCATGACTGAACAAGTCATACAGGAATAAAAGACATCTATACAAACATAAAAAACTGCAAATAAAACATATTCCGACTTCAGGGTGCTTTAAAATCCTCATTTCACTCATTGCCACAGCAGTCCTGCAATCCTCCAGCACATGCTGGCAGGGGTTAATAGGAGTTAAAGTCCAAAACATCTGGAGGGGGCCAGATTGGCAAAGGTTGATCTAGGTCATTAATATTCCCCAGTTGACAGTTAGGGAACAGGAGCAAAGGGAGATCGTAGCTTCCTAAAAGCCATCTCCTGAGTTTGTCTCTGGCTGACTGTGGCTCAGTTGCCCCCCCTTTTTTGTAGAAGTATGAAACAGAACCTACATTTTAAGAGGGATTTTCAGTTTCATCAATTGAAAACCCCTCCTTCCAACAACTTTCAAATGTATGCTGTAAAAGAAAGACAAAACACCCACTCACACACATACCAATGGAATGGAAAGTGAAGAGCTGCTTTTAAAATGCCTAAAGAGTGGCAGAAGGGCTTGCTGGCATCACACACCTCAAGTAGCTGCTGAGAAAACACCTGGTTTGAAAATGGGAGTCACTCTCTCTTCCCCTCTGTGCAGAGAACCTACCAATCAATTATAAATCACTGGTGCAGAAACTGGAATGCTAGCAGCATCCAATATTTCCATTTGTTTCAAAGTAGGTGAAATTATTGAAGAATCTGTTTCTCTCTCTTCCGCCCAAAGTAACCAGCAGGAAATAAACCAATTCCTATTTCCCTAATCATTGTGAATCCCAACAAAGAGTAATGGTTTTCAGGAGAATCTGGATCTACACCAAATGGATTAGAAGCGAGAAAAAGCAGGAACACTTGTCTACCTACAACCCATAACAAACTGAATGGTGTTTTGCCTTCTTCCCACGAAATCCTTCTGGCAGAATTTTGCTATCAAGCACACTATGCATTTCCTGTCTTTTTGGGTATGAATGGGCACTCAGTATGCTGAAAGCTGGTCCAAATTGTTTCCTTGTTAAATTGTACCAGATGTTCATGGTTTGCTTTCTGTTTATGTATTTGCGTGAATTGAAATAGCTCCATTTTAACAATAAGTAATGTGCCTGAGAGTTTCAAAGGTCAGCAGACAAGAAAACAAACCTAGTCTAAAGGAAGACCCACATTTGACTTTACACTGTAGAAAAATGATAGGGGAGAAAAAGAGAAGAGGACAATGATTTGCTTTTTCAGTTATCTAGACTTTTTAATAAGTTACAGCATACTAATAAAATAATTTTTCACACATTTACATTTTCTTTTCTTTTTTTTAAAAAACCCCCCACCTAACAAATTACTCTGTAAACCCTGACATCTTTCCCTGTAACGCGCTACAATATTGTGTGTCCACAAACGTAAGCACACAGTTGATTTAAAATGCCAGAGAGAATTGCGGGACGGGGGGAGAGATTAAAAAGAAAAAGGACACAGTATAAAACCATACAAAAAAAAGGGAGGAGAAGCTTATGCTGATGAAAACCAAACAGCAGCAGCAGCAGTTAATACTGCTGGATAAGGCGCCGGCGCTGAGAGGTCTTCCGTAACAATTTTTGATAGTCATAAGGATTATCCTTGCTTTTGTTCTCTTCCACTGGAGTCTCCGTGACCCTTGGCCTAGGAAGAAGGGAAACAGAAGTGCTTTTGCATTAAGAAATCAACACATTTACTTTGGAAAACTTTGCTAATCAACTACTTAACCTTGACCTTTGGCAATAAAGCAAACCGAACCCTCACCCCTCTCCTCCCTGCAGCTGTTTCACTCTCCCTCTCCCTCCCAGCCCCCTTTTGCAGCAGGTGGAAACTGCACAAATGTATGCAGTGAGGGGGGGACATCACTTAAAAGCTGGGAACTAAAGCAGGGTGCAGTGAAAATGTTGAATTGGCAGGGAATGATCCTCTTGGTACGATTCAGCAGCTGTGTCATCTGCCTTCTTAGCCCCAACTATGCTAAACCATAAGAAATGTAAGACTTTATGGATCAGATCCAGGTGCTCTTGGAGGAAACCAAGATATTAGAGAGCACCTCTCACCATATATTTCTTTCTATTTATTTTATTTAGACCATTTCTGTACTGCTTAATATATAAAAAAATATCTCTAAGCAGTGGGCAGAAATCTAAATCAACAAAAGACAACTTAAACAACAAGAAATGCTACAAAAACCATAGTTACAGTACACTCACACACATTTCTAATAAATATAGACCAGTATCAATTCATTCATGGGGCGCGGGTGGCGCTGTGGGTTAAACCACAGAGCCTAGGGCTTGCCGATAAGAAGGTCGGCTGTTCGAATCCCCATGACGGGGTGAGCTCCCGTTGCTTGGTCCCAGCTCCTGCCAACCTAGCAGTTCGAAAGCACGTCAAAGTGCAAGTAGATAAATAGGTACCGCTCCAGCGGGAAGGTAAACGGCGTTTCCGTGTGCTGCTCTGGTTCGCCAGAAGTGGCTTAGTCATGCTGGCCACATGACCTGGAAGCTGTACACTGGCTCCCTCGGCCAATAAAGCGAGATGAGCGCCGCAATCCCAGAGTCAGTCACGACTGGACCTAATGGTCAGGGGTCCCTTTACCTTTACCTTTATCAATTCATTCTCTTTCTGATACACTTCCCTTCTTGGCCTTCTGGCAATCAGTCAGGACTCAACCGATCCACTCTGGCTCTCACCCAGGGCCCAAACTCACAATTCATCCACAAAACCTCACATAGAAGAGGGACTCTGGATACTGCTGACATCATCCTAACAACTCACTTTCGGCTTGCTTTGTATCCACACCTAATGATGACTGAGCTAATCTCGGAGCACCATACTCCAGGTCCCTCCCCCTCCCCTCTCTCTCACTGTGAATGGGGCCTTTTCAAGTGACTGTCCTATGGACATGCATTTATTTTTCTTCACCTCTGAGCTCCAGTTCAAGAGCCTAAGGCTTCTTGGTTCAAGAAGGCCTTTGGATAGGCTGAAAGAGAGCACTAGAAAGGCCTGGCTCCTGCTGTGAACATGGCTTGTGGCTTGTGCCACTGTGACTTTTGATTAAGGATGTCAGAGAACTCTGATGAAAACAGGAATGGAAAAGGCCAATGTTTGCTTATTCGTTCCATGGCCAGAATAGAAATCAATCCAGTGAATGCAATTGGTATTCACTGTTGCTTTCAGTTCACAAATGATACGTAATTTATTACTTTTATCTCCCATGTTGCACTGTGATTCCTTTGCATGGAAATGATTGGGGTGGAATAATGTAATTAATTAAAAAAGTTATATAATTCTGCCACAGCAGAGAGCAAGATGAATAATTTAGCTTTCGGCATAAGATGAACTGCAATGGAAGAGGAACAGCGCTGCATGCTATGAATTTAGGACAGAATGGAAAACAAGGCTTTCTTACACCCCTCCTTTCAATCATGCAGTCTGTTTACATGGATGCAAGACCCGAATGTACAAAGGTGCAAAGGACTGCAGCCTGGGTTTACCTTTTTATATTGATTTTTGCTGTATTAAGTATGGTTCAAGACCAGTTAAGCGGAGCTTAGACCTCACTGAAATAAAGGGAACAGTTGAAGCCTGTTGATGCTAATGGGAACTCATTATGCAATCCATATCTACAAGTGTCTTTGAATAACATTGTGATGAGCTAACTTGTGTGTACCTCAGAAAAACAGGATGGGAATATTTTAGATAAAATACAATATACACGTTTGTAAATTAAGCAGTCTGTAGTTCCTTCTTCTTGATAATCTGCATGATCCAGTTACAGCTAAGCAGCTAAACTACTGATTTCACCGGAAGACTTGAGGAAAGATGCAACACTATCTCATTTATTTCAGCGGAATTTTAAAGGGTTGGGCAATTGTTTGGTATAACTTACCCTTCACTAACGCTTATTGTTCCAGTTCTGGGCTCTGTTGGCGGTGTCTTTTCTCGTGTGCAGATATTACTATCATTTGAGATCAAATCAGTGGATGAAAATTCTTGGTAATAGGGATCTTCCACATCTAGTATTTTGCCCAGACTAAAACAAAACAAAAAACAAAAAAACAAACAATATGGTAAATTCCTATTCTGTGTCATCTTATACAGTCAAAAGACATTCCGCAATGGAAATGTCATAACTTGGAATATGCAGAGATGGTAAAATTGATGGCACTGATAAAAGATACACATTTAGAATCTTTTAAAGAAGGCTGGAAACCATTTCTAGTCTATATAAAAAAATATTTCCCATATGTGAAGACCACAGTGGGGTTTGAAGTGTAAGAAAATAGCAGAATATATTAAGAAACGTGTTAGAGAGGATGAAATTAGATAAGACGGAACCTTAAGATGCAATTGTATGTAATTTGGGTTATAAACATCGAAGTCTCTAGTTTTGTGAAATTGGAATATAATATGATTGTTGAGAAACAAATGTAACTTTCTATATGGAAAAGAGAAGAAATTATTATTATAAGAATACAATGGAAATGTCATACCTTGGTTGGAATATATCTGCAAAGCAACAGCGGAGTACAACAAAAGACAGCTAGAAAAACGCTTTTCAATATAAAAGTATGTAAAGCTGCAGTCATTATTTTTTATCAGCTACTTAAAGAGCCACATCGCATACCTTATATGGTCTACAAAGTATTCATTCAAAAATCTGCAGTGGGATAATATGCATGTTTATTGATGCTGGGGGAGGGGCATCATGTTTTTAAAAGGCTTTGAAAGCCCGTTTGTGAGCATCTACTTTTAATTATATCCATACAATTTTTAATTTGGGAGGGGGAAGCAGAATCTACTATTAATGAAGAAATGGATCTCTTTGTGTCCATAGCGAAAATGGGCAGGAACAAGACTTAGAGCGATCTGTCTGCCATCTCTGCGTTGAACAGTCAAACATCCTTATGATGGAAATATGTTTTTCTACCAGATATCCTCTAATGATCATCTTCTAACAACATTGAAAGGCTGGGCAAACTTCTACATCCTGCAGAAGGTCTGATCCAGTAAAAGCATATCACATTAATTTACTCATTCTGTATGTAACACTTTTCTGGGACATACATATAGAAATTAGTATCTGTGGGAAATGGAGCTGAGGTCATTATTCTGTCTTTGTGCATTGCTAGGTTTTATTAGAAAGCACTCCATAAATTATATCGTGTCTAAAAAATGTAGTCCTTGCGTTCCAGACAGATGCAATGGGAATCCTCAGAATTCTGAATAAAAATTGCTCCCCCAAGTCTTACTGCAGGATAGAAAAGCAAAACCCTGGTCATTTAAAACATCCACTGCTGTGCCCAGGGATGCGGTCTTTTGGAAGGTATACAGGAAATCTGCACTGGGCGTACTTCAGCGCTGTACCAAGACTGAAAGGCTCTACAATTATTGGGCAATTTTCCGCAATGCTACTCTTACTGATATAATTAGGGCTGTATTAGAACTCCCTTTATAAGCCCCTGTTTCTAAGGATTTATGCATTTAACACCAAAATGCACTCCACTTTGCAATTTCGTAGGCAAGGCTTCTGCTAAGCCAAGGCTGCAAGGCATTGAAATTCAGCATTTTGCGGTATCAGTGAAAATGTGACATTATCAGAGGCACGTCAGGCTCAGAAATGAATGAATGCCTTAGGCTGATCAATAAGGAGCACAGAGATAATCACCATCTACAGTATATGTTTAACTGTTTCAGCACAGGGCCGGAGAGCACTTATAAAATAAAAGAATTCGATTCGTGTACAGCACCTCCTGCCACAATCCATGCCACTGATTTCAATTTTATTTTCTGCAAACTATTGGTAGATCTTGGTGGATGGTACTGGAGATCACAGCAAACTGAAAGGCATGCTGGTGTTTGCAGAGTTAGGTGAGCCCTTCAATTGGCTGTCTCATGGGGCTGCAAGGGGGTGATGTGAGGGCTTCAGTCAGTCTGACGGCGAAGAGACCACACTACATGTTACATACCCCCCAACATTTCTCCAATGAAAATAGGGATGCCCTAAGGAAAAGTGGGATGTTCTGGGATCAAATCAGAAACCAGGACGGCTTCTGTAAAACTGGGTCTGTCCCTGGAAATTGGGACACTTGGAGGGTCTGTGTAAGAAAGCCCACTTGGATGAAGCCAAAGGTCTTGTCTGCTCAAGCATCTTGTTCTCACAGTGGCCAGCCAGATGTCTATTGGGAAGCTTGTAAGCAGGACATGACTGCAACTATAACTTGTGATTCTCAGCAACAGGTATTCAGAGGCATACCACCTCCAACACCACTAAACACTGGAGTTTCATGACAGGAATCCCTAATGTGACATGCTTCTTCAAAGGCAGCCTTGAGGAGTATGGCTGATGGCAGTGGGGTAAGGAGAAAAAGACCCAACTTTCCCCCCTGGTGCCTTTGCTGTGGGTCAAATCCCCTGCCCCTCCGAAATGCTATTAGCTTTAGAGGAGAAAATGCAACACATGTAAGATAGATAGATAGATAGATAGATAGATAGATAGATAGATAGATAGATAGATAGATAGATAGATACGGTAGATAGATAGATAGATACGGTAGATAGATACGGTAGATAGATAGATAATTTATTACGGTCGGAGACCAGCTTATCAACACGGATAAAGATTGTAAATGAAAGTATGCCCATTTAAGGATCATCAATATTTGTTTGAGTTGAGCATTTACTTTGATTTTTTTTTAAAGTAACCTAATTTACAGATAGGTGTGTGATGCCACAGTGAAACTGTGATTTTTTAATTTTATTTTAAACACTGATAGGCCACCTTTGAGCGTCAAAACACTCTCGGGGAGGGGGGGGGTTCCATAGAATATATTAACAGTGGTAACAGCAACATCAAAAGAACCCCCCACTCCAAAACTGTGATAACCACTAACGGAATCAGCCATGATACTGAGAAGCATTCACCTCAGTAAAATACTAAACTCCTATAAATATTACAGCTAAAACCAATTCAATTCAGCAACCCAATAAAAACTATTTAAGCAAACGCAACAGAGAACAAATGAGTCGTTAAGGCTTTCCCAAAGGCCTGCACCTCGGTCATGACTAGATTATGCTTGTCCACCCTTATCCCCCACAATTTTTTTAAAATTGGTTTCCTGTTCACATCTTTCACAATCTCCCTGGGACAAGTAGATGGGATACATAAATAAACCAATGTTCAGAATTCAATAACAAATCTTGTCCTAATCAAAAGGCAAGAATTCGGCCCTGCAAATATTTATCTTCAGCAATGATAATGTAACAACATTCCTTTCCTTAAATATCAATTAACAATCCCCCCTTGTTGTCACACCAACATACAATTGTGTCTTTCTGAAGTAACAAGAAAAGCTACCTGTTTTTTCTTGGTTTCCGCTTTTCATCCTGGACTGATTTCTGAAAGCACAAATTTTGGAGTGGTTATAACTATGATCATATAGTCTGTACAAATGTTAATATATGGTCCTTTTCTGTGACCCAATGATGTGCATCATGGCCTCATCCCTCCCCCTCTGCCAACCACTCCTTCTCCTCCTTCAGGTTACAGACTCTTCCATGCCAATCCTGAAACTTGAGGCAGTTCTCTGTGATTTCATTTTTTAAAAAAAAACTGATTTAAGATTCACAGATGGCTTGACCTAACCCTCCATCCCAACCCCACTGTCTATATTTCAGAGATGTCTTTTTTTTTTGTAAGCTCACAGTGGTGAAACACTGAAGCATGCAAATGCAGTGGTATTTGAGAAGATGTACCTGGTGAAACATCCATTCTTGGACAATTGTAATGTCCTTTTATCCTCAAAAGCTTTTAAACCATCACTATTATTACTTTTGTGCAATATATTTCTTAACCACTGTGTGCTGAAGAATCTGGCTTTGGATGCTATACTAAGACAAACCATGGCTTAGCTCAGTGCGGTGCAGAGGCAAAATGATTTGGGTGGAGTGAAGCAGCTGTGATGTCTTGTCCAGGAGCAGCATGCTAAGCCATGGTTTGGGCTTAATGTGACACACAAACCATGCCATTGTAACAGACATGGAGCATGTCCACCTCTCTCACTCTCTCTCTCCCTATTATCTCATAGGGTATGATGTGACATCTCATGCCCTTGGCTTACATCATTGTCTCCCAGTGGTGTGGAGGAGAAAAAAACAGGGCAAGAATGCTGCAGCATCATGCATTTATCATCACAGATGTGTGAGAAAGAGGGAGCAAAGATACGTGAAACGGTGGCCGCTCCAGAACATCTAGTTCCACCCTTGTTTTTCTCTCCTCTTCTTCCAATTCCTCTGCTGTACTTTTGAGTGCCAGCAATAGCGACAGCCTGACTAAGCAAATGTATTCTGTCACCTGCTGCTAAGTAGGTCAATAGTATGCATGTGCCTCTAGCAAGTGGGCTTAATTGCTCTTAAGAGGAACCTACAAAACAGCTTCTTCAATTTCCTTCTGACATATCTGATCACTGCCCTCCCCCCGCCCTTTTAAGCAGCGGTAGGGTCAGATTTGGAAAGCTGTGGCAGATAGTTGACCTTGTCACCCTCAATGCTTCCCTTTTGTGATTACCTTTCGCTTTGAGAAAATAAGTTACAGCACTAAAACGCTGCCTTGGTGCAGATGCTCAGAAATAATGGGATTCCAAAACGTGGAATTGCAATGAACATTCTGGTTTCGGGGTACATATCTAAGCCACTGAAGGCAAGAGTTTTGCGGACTGACCTTGGAAGAACATACATCATACCAACATTCAACTCACCAATATTAGTCTTGAATTAGAGCTGCTCATTGCAAAGTAAGAACTACAAGCTAAAGGGGCAGATTTTAGCCATATCATTTGACAGTAATGCTTACATGTATGAGAGTGTAATATGTCGAGTCCTCGGGGTTGTTTAGTGTCTTGGGTTTCTGGGGCCTCCTTGGGCTCCTCTGCACAGAGTGCGCATCCTCTGCTTTGGAAGCAACTGCAAGAGAGGAGTATACCTTTATTTTATGCAAGAGAAATCTGGGCAGGATTCCTGCATTGCAGGAACTAGATGACCCTCAGGGTCCCTTCCAACTCGACGATTCTATGAAATACTTTGGGATACATCAAGCCCTTTAAAGAACAGCAGTGCATATTTTCAAGATCTGCTAACACCATCAAAAGCTATAGAAGATGGCTGTCTCACATCATTGTTTCCCATTGCTGCTATTATGACATTAAAAGAATTAAAAAGATGGCACAGGTAGAAAATTCATATGTTCTTATATTGCTTCTGGAGCAAACTCAGTCATTTGCACATGCTGCAACAACCATCTCAGCTTATGTTTAGGGGTTCTACATGTTCAGCAAAGCCACAAATAACCAGTCACTTGACTTATGCCCTCAAGACAAACAGGGACAGAAGAAGCTTTTATAAAGTGAAATGCAGAAATTGGTCTGCATTTTAATTTGACCTTACTTAATTCGCTCTTCCTGAAATGGTACACAAACCAAAACACAGCTATCCTTCAGAATTCTCTGAATTTGCTGATACAGTTCTTCAACCCAAAAGTATGACATTTAGAGTGTGTATTCAGAAGGGACTCTTGCCTTCAGAGAGCATTTTCTCCCTCTCTTTAATACAGTGGTTAAAAAAGTTAATAAAGCAGAAAACTGAATTAATGCGTATTTTAAAATCTGATGGAGTTTCCCAAAAGAAAAAAAAAGTGGTGTGCATTTGCGTTTATAACTCTTGACATTATAATATCTCAGTGCAAAGGAGTAAGACCTGGGCACTGTTCCTTTCCAATCAGCTACAGCCATACGCTCCAATTTTCTACTCATATACTTCAAGCAGTTTTCAATAGCTGGTAACCTCCCAGACTGCTATTCTACCTGGTCTTGCCCAAACTAAGCCTCTCAGAGACTGACATTTAGCTTTTCGTTTACACCTGGAAATATACATTCAGATCCGAAAAGGAAATATTACAGGGTTTAGCATTTATTTATAATTGCAAACATAAACCTAATTCTTCTAGAGGTGGTAAGCCTGTGTCTGGGACATGTCACATCAGGCCACAGGTGTTGGAATCCACCCCGGAACAATCTCCAATACATCTATACACATAGGAAAGCAGCATGTCAGGGACAAGGTGTGGCGGAATAGTGCCTGATGATGATTCCGGTTCATCATGGGTTAACCTATCACTCCCATGATAGGCAGGTGTTCCCTGGGAGGCGGGGCTAGACCACGTTTTAAATGGAGGGGGAACAACCGTTGAAAGGCAGTTGGGGGTTGGCAGATTGGCAGTTGGGGAGTGGAGGGTTAGAGAGGGAGCAGGAGGTTAGGCTTGGGTGGATGGGAAGAAAGGTTATATCCGTTATGGTATCAAGATGCAGGAGATGTATTAACAAGTCAGTATTATATGAAAAGAAGATATGCACTTTTAAGAACCAGAGAAATCCATGTTTTCAAGTTAAATAATAAAGTTAAATGTGCCTAAACGTTCGTGGACTCGGGCAGTGTCTCAGTACCTTCAGAGGTGTGACTAAGAGGCGAGAACAAAGCTTTCTTGTGGAAGAGGAAACTATTTGCTTTTTCTCCTGTCATACAAAGGGCTGGTTAGCGAAGCCAAGGGGGCCACACAGTTGCCCAAGGGAGAGGCAAATTGTAGCAGTAGGGATCCATGGAAGGGAGACCCCACTGGTGGCAATAGGTTTCGAACGCAGAGCCCTGAGGAACCCTGGAGACAAGTCCAATTTGGACACTGGAGGTTTACTCCCGTTTGTATAGAAGCACAGGGAGAGCCTCTGTTGTTAAAGCAGTGAGGGGTGGGAAACGGGGAATCCCTCACACAAGGCTCAGCTCACACATTGCTCTTTGGTGTCTAGTTTGTTTTATGCAGAGAAGATTTTCTTCTTCTACCGATTCATGTGATAAACCCCCCAGCCTACATCTGCAGACTGTACTGGTATTGCCCAGACAGAGTTTTATCACCTAGGAACATAAGAGGCATGCTGGATAAGGGCAAAGGCCCAACTAATCATGTCCTGTTCTTACAGTGGCCAAACAGATCTCTATGGGAAGTGTGCAAGCAGGACGTGAGTGTTTCTCTGTTTGTCCATCTTGTGGTTCTCATCTGTGCATTTTGGGACACTGGAATTGTACCCCCCCCCCCCGAAAAAAGGGTTTTTCTCGGGGAGGAAATCGCTCAAGATCACAACAACAATAATGGCTACCGTTCTCTTGCAATAAAAAAACCAGGATGTCCTGGTTTTCCAAGGACACCTGTGGGGTATGCCATCACTATATCCCATGGGAGAAAATGTTTAACTGTGCACTGTGTGAATAAATACTTTTTATTCATCTTCCGTCATTCAGCTTCACGGCACGGTCATGAGTTTTAGCATTACTGTAAAAGAGAGGGACAGAAACCTCCAATGACTAGGACACAGTTACAAGACCTTCAAGCAGAGACACATTTAGGGGAGCGTAACAGGTTTGACCACACTGGGTGTGGAGTCTTGGGGGTGCCGCAACTGTGATGTAGAATGGAAGGCAAGAGGTGGTTGTGATGGCGCCAAATTTTAGCATTGCAAAGGGCGTCGCTGAAATTTGAGACCCAAAGGTCCTCCGCTACTTTAATGTTGCACTATTGGGTTGTAGTCAACTATGTTCTATTCAAAGTAGACCCACTGAAATTCATGGGCCTAAGGTAGTCATGTCCATTAATTTCAGTGGCTCTGCTGGAGCATAACTGGTGTTGGACCCAATCTTCAGTCTGGATTGTGCCCGGGACAATTGCTCCCTTTGCCCAACTGAAGTTCCACCATCTTAATGCGACATGCTCATATGAATGGCACCCAAGCTCTTTACTGCGTTCACCTTGGTTTGACCTATATGGATAGGAAAAGGAAGTATTTGCTCTCTTATGTTTCACGGAAGCTTTTCATCCCTGGTGGTAAGGGAAATGCTATTCACCCACCACCGTAATACCATTTTAATTAAGAAAGTGGCACAAGCATTTATAATCAAAATGATCAGCAATACATCAGTGTAAGCACCAGCAAAATTAGCTGTATAACTTTTTCTTTGTTATGTGTGATAAATGCAGCCTTGGAAAGGTCACTGATATATTGGAGGACCAGAAGGAATAATGTTAATTTACAACGTAGTTGAGTAATGATTACATTTATTGTTCTAGCTTCTTATCTGGAATGCAGACGGTGCCTAATTTAATGAATGGAGAATTATCTCTTAACATTTTGCCTTTTGAAGAACAATGGTGCTTTTCGAAACCAAGGTGTAGTCAATTTACCTTAGACAATGAAATTTCAATGCAATTAATTAATTTTACTACACTGAAAGCAAATATGAACAGAGTCTTTAATTTAAAGTAGATAGTCAGAGCTAGATTAGAATCTCACTTAAAACTCTTTCACTGGGACATATACATACACATACACACACTCATGCTGTTGCAGTGTAATGGCTAAGGCCACATTCAGATATCACAACAAATCATGGTTTGTAGCAATGAGAACATGCTGTAGTGAGCCCCAGGCAGGGCCCACATTCTCAAATTTTCCTTTCCATCTCCTTTGCACCCGGGAGGTGAAAATGTGAAGGTTCTCTTAATGTTTGGAATCAAACTGCCATTTCCCACAGGAAGTTAACAAACTGGAATATCAAATAATTGTTTGAGATCCTGGCTTGTTAACTACGTTTGTTTAAGCCATTCAGGCGAAACAAGAATGACCACTCCCCACATCAAATGGGGGGCGCTTTTTGCATGTCGCACGCAGCCCCCTGGATCCCAATGCGACTCTTCGTAGTTTGGGCTGGTCTCATCCTCTCCAGGCTGGATACTTGGAAGTCTCCGCCTACCTCAGCCAATCGCACAATCCCACCTGGGTAGGCGTTGCCAGGGGATTGGCCAGGTAAGAGGAGGGACCATCCTGCCCACACACACAGGCGCTGCTATGAATTTTCCTGCATTGGCAGGTTTTGCCTTTCCTGTAGCAAAACGTCACAACTTTGGCGGTTTCAGGCCTTGGGTGGAATCCTTTAGTCTATCTTCCTAAAAGGGGTGTGTGTGAAACGGTCACCCACACCCCTTGCGGCAGTGATACCAGGGTTCCCCTTAAAGGGGTCTTGAGGGGAGGCACTGGCCATACGCCGAGAGGTTGTCATTGCTCTCCCCTCCAACGGTGGCGAAACAGGGGGTGGGCTCTCTGCTTGAACATATGTTCTCCAGAGCCAGCACAAACCCCACACATTCTGGATAACCCTGAAGTCCCCCAGGCCGGGGACTGAGAAGGATAAATGCCCAATGCCTGAGCCAAGGTCTCCCTACACCTGAAACTTAATAATTTTAATCCCCATAGCATGTTGTCTTGAGTCATTATTCCACTCGGGGGGCACCTAGGGTTGGGGGGGACTCCGCCTGTCCAGGCAAACTGTGTTTTGTTCCAAACCATGAATGGAAGTTTCAGACAGTGGGGTCTAAACTGATTGTGGTGACCTAGGAAAATTATGAGAGTTAATATTATGTTAATATTCGTCATACCAATTCCATGCGCTGATAAATGTGTCCCTGTGCAGCCAAGCATAGGACAACAATGCTCCGAGACCTCCTCTTCCTTAAAGTGGCTATTTAAAAACATTAAATTCTCAGCCATAACACATCAGCTTGTTTCCCTGCTACCCTTTCACCTTGGGTGGCCAACAAAAATAATCTGCAGGAAATATAGCTAAAATCAAAAGTTAACACAATAGCCATCGTGGGTTGTCAAAGATGAGTAATGTGCTCCTATTCATAGCTAGAGGCAGACAAGCATTCCTGTTTGGCATACAAAGTACTATTTTTTGATTCACATATCACAGCTGTAAGATGACATACAGAACGAGTGAAGTTGAAGGAAACATGTACAATTATCACTTGAACTATTACAGTAATTATGGAAATTGAAATGCCAACTGATTTAAAGGAAAACAAAAGATTAGCAGTTGCTGCTGCTTGCTGGTTAATGCCTTTATCAGAAAGGGGTTCCACAAGGATGCTATTCAGCAGGACAGTGTTTCTCAACCTTTTTTGGGCCACGGCACACTTGTTCCGTGAAAAAAATCACGAGGCACACCACCATTAAAAAAGTTAAAAAATGTAACTCTGTGCCGCCCTATATTATAATTATGACTGTAAGAAACACTTGCCAAATATTGCTTTCCGGTGGGCTAGTGATGTTTATTGGCGGCCGCCAGGCTCGTTTGCACTGAGCTTTGGGAAAGAGGAGGAGAAATATTGCTTTCCGGCGGGTCAGTGTCGTGTATTGGCGGCCGCCAGGCACGTGACAATGCAAATCGCCCTTCTCGTCGCCGCACGTCGCGGCACACCAGCCAGCGTCTCGCGGCACACTAGTGTGCCGCGGAACAGTGGTTGAGAAATGCTGGAGCAGGAAATTTTCTTGCAGAAACTATTTGCTTTCTAAAGGGTAGGAAGGAAGAAGTTCTCCACTTGTACAGTTCTCCACTTGTACAGTCGACCCCCATCCTAGATGATCAGTTGGGATGCACAGCTTGTGCTGGAACTACTGTAAAAGGTAAAGGTAAAGGACCCCTGGATGGTTAAGTCCAGTCAAAGGCGACTATGGGGTGCAGCGCTCATCTCACTTTCAGGCCAAGGGAGTCGGCGTTTGTCCACAGGCAGCTTTCTGTGTCATGTGGCCAACATGACTAAACCACTACTGGCGCACGGAGGACCATGACAAGTGGCAGAGCGCACGGAAAAGCCGCTTACTTTCCTGCCACAGCAGTACCTATTTATCTACTTGCACTGGCATGCTTTCAACTGCTAGGCTGGCAGGAGCTGGGACAGAGCAACAGGAGCTCACTCTGTCATGGGGATTCGAACCGCTGACCTTCCGATCAGCAAGCCCAAGAGGCTCAGTGGTTTAGACCACAGCGCCACCCGCACCCCACACTACCTGCATGTTTACTGGTTGTGTTCAGGGACCTGTGGAAAACACTCCAGAACAGTTGCTTACTTTTGGATTGAGTATAGGACTAACCCCAAGCTAATGGCACTCAATGCTGCGTAAGAACACAGCTACGTAGCATTTATTTGTGGGGTGGTGGTGGAGGCAGGGGCTGATGCAGTCATGCCATGCACTGGATCCCGACAGTCCACTTCAATCTCTCCACTAATTCAAACAACTAAAGGGAGCAACTGTGAGCCCAGCATGCATATTGCCACATCCACAGCCAGATTTTCAGGGCTGATGACGGAGCAATCTAAGATAAAGGTGCTTTCATTTTTTAAAAAACAACAACAATAGTTTATGAGGGTTTTCACATCATTACAATAGAACAATGGATTTTGTTCGTCTCCCTCCCCTACCCCAGCTTCCCCCTTCTTCCCAACCTTGTCCCCACCCCCACTTTTTATTTGCAATAACATTTCCTATTTCTGCATTTAAATGACAATTATGGAAAGGTGCCCTGCCAGTGTCTTCAGGAATTCTGAAGCAGGTAGTCCGGTAGCTAAGCTAGTTAGGTCTTGTTTTTCCACTTCCTCAACAACTCTTGGTTGTTAGCTGGGAGGCAGAATGGAACTCTGGCTGCCCCCAGTTGTCAGGGCTTCAAGGATGGGCTCAAGTCGCTTCCAGGTGAGGTGTTTGTTTATTGAGCATTCATCCTGATTTCCTTGCAGGGCAATTAGACAACCCTGACTAGTCAATGGCAATTCATTCTGAGTTGGATATGGGAAGGTTAGATGCCGCCAGGGCTTTTCCCCCAGCCATAATTCATTGGAACTTCTAGGCAGTGGCGCCCGCCCCTGTGGAGCACCCTCCCATCAGATGTCAAGGAGATTTAAGAACTACACAACTTTTAGAAGACATCTGAAGGCAGCCCTGTACCAGGAAGTTTTTAACGTCCGACGTTTTATTATGTGGTTATATTCTGCTGGAAGCCACCCAGAGTGGCTGGGGGAACCTAGCCAGATGGGTGGGGTAGAAACAATAAAATTTATTACAAGGTGTGACTGGAAAGTTCAGTGAATGGTCACAGAAATCGGACAGCGAGAAATATTTGAACATACAATCGGCATCGGAAACCCACAAAATGCTCACAATTGTGTACGGAGATGAAGCTGTAACTCAAAAGACAGTGTATGAGTGGTTTAAGTGTTTCCGTGAAGAGCGGCAAACCACTGAAGATGACCCTCGGCCTGGCAGACCGTCGATGAGCAGAACAGCGGCAAATGTTGACAGAGCTGGTGAGTCATTGATGCGGGATCGCCGTTTGTCCGTCCAAATGATGGCGGAAGAATGGCATATTCCGCGTGAAATCATTACTGAGGTTACTGAGTTGTCCCACCCTCCATATTCTCTTGATCTGGCCCCCTTTCTTTTTCCAAAACAGAAATCTGCACTGAAAGGGCACTGATTTCCCAACATTTCACATGTCCAAGCTGCTGTGACGAGGGAACTGAAAGCAGTATGAAAAGAGGACTTCTCCAGAAGTTTTCAACAGTTCCACGAACGTTGTCAATGGTGTATTGTATCCGAGAGGGCCTAATTTGAAGGCCTGTAAGGTACGAATGCTCGAATATTTCACGCTGTCTGATTTCTGTGACCATTCATCGAACTTTCCAGTCACTCCTTGTATTATTATTATCTCAGTCCCAGCACCTCTCAGGTGGGTTCCATTGCCATTACAGTGATGCCTCTGGTTATGAACTTAATTCGTTCTGGAGGTCCGTTCTTAACCTGAAACCGTTCTTAACCTGAGGTACCACTTTAGCTAATGGGGCCTCCCGCTGCCGCTGTAGCGCCTTTTCTGTTCTCATCCTGAGGTAAAGTTCTTAACCCAAGGTACTACTTCCGGGTTAGCGGAGTCTGTAACCCAAAGTGTTTGTAACCTGAGGTACCACTGTATAAGAAAACAAGGGAGGTGGGTGGTGTTTGTGGTGAGTTCCAGCACCTCTGGGTGTGCTGCTGTATCAAAGCAAGCGTTATCTCACACTTTACACTGCATCTTTCTCCTGCTCTTGTCCTTATTGCCCAAAGCCTGACCTTTTAAGGACGCAGGTTGATTCGACAAGAGCTCCAAATCAAATGAGCAACCTGGATGTGGTGTCAAGGTGCCATTGAATCCCATCCCAACATAATGACAAGTGTGCCCTCAGGGCCATAGTTCAGTGTTGGAGCACCTGCTTTGCATGCAGAAGGTCCCTGGGTCAATCCCTGGCATCTCCAGGTAAGGACTGGGAATTCCCCTTGCCTGAAATCCTAGAGAATTGCTGAAAGTCAGGGGAGACTAGATGGTCCTTTAGTCTAGCTACCAGTATAAGGCAGTTTTGGATGTTCCTATGCAGTGTACACAGAGGACTTCATTATCCCTTTCTCCCACAAAGGCCTGCACTGAATGCATTTGTTTTAACCCACCACACCAAAAATGGGCCAATTAAACTTCTTTCAGAACATCAATGCCTTTCCAAAGGGCAACAGAACGTGAGACATAATGCCTATGATTTTGTGCCTCTGGGGCTCCTATACTGTTTTTGCCAATAATTGAATGCTTGAAAGGTGCTATTATTGCTCCCAATTCCACTCCAAAAAGCAATTAAACCATGCTTTTGCTGGGCAAAGAGAAGCAATGAAAGAAAACTTTATATAACACACACACACACACACACACACACACACACACACACACACATACATATATATATATATATATATATATATATATATATTATATATATAATCTCCTTGCTTTTGATATCAGGCTTCTCAATCAAATTATTGCTGAAAAGATGACTAACTACCCTGCAGGTACATAAAGAAAATGAAAAATAGCATTTTTGAAGGTTTAAAATGCAAAAAAGAGCCTCATTTAAAACAATAGTTTAAAAAGGGCATCTAGACCTTTTAAAAAAGCAAATTGCTCGCAAAAGCATTTATTCAGTGAAGGACATACTGTCCCTGAGTCTGATCAAATTGCTGCTGAGTTCAGAAACATTTGTCCCATTATTATTTATATGCAGTTTTAAAAGGATAAGGAGAACAATTTTTATTTGCCATACTGTGGGTAAGAAAAAAAAGGTATGAGGTAAGGGATGGGTAAGCAATACATTCAATGCATATTACAAAGAAAATGTTGATTTTGTGTGTAGGAGAATTCTCACTGAGTTGAGTAGGACTTGCTGTCTAATTCAGCCTTTTCCAGACTGGTTTTGGACCACAACTTCTACCACCAAGTTTTCAAGGTATTAAACACCTTGAGTCCCTTCTTTCCCTTTCTGCCATGTATGAATGGAAAGGAGAGGAAATGTAGTTTTAGCTATGCATTCTCTTATCCCTCTCTTGTGTGTTCTGTGAAAAGTGGCATTTGCTACTTTCCCAAAATATTATTTTGAACATTTAATCCATATTAGCTGGGAATGATTACTCATGCTGTCAGGCCTCGCATTAAATTTAATCCTAGAATTCGGCTTAAAGCTTAAAGTCATCAGCAACAGAGTATGATGAAGGTGAAAGGTCCTGCCAAAATAAGGAAGAGAAGCTTTCGATTCACTTTTCTCTCTCATGGGTTTCAGAAACTATGAGTAATTAAGATAACCAAAATGCAAACTTCAATTTCCATCAGCACTGGATCTTTTCATTAGGCAAAGGCATTGCTAAGTGGCAGCAAAATTGTACATATATTTGTTCCTCACAATAGCTCGGTCCACATGTAATGCGGACCATAGAATAAGCTGGAACAGAGGAGCCTCCGTGGGCCTGAGCAAACAGAGAGATTACCACCCTCCCCACTTTCTTTCCATTTCCTTCTGCACACTGAGGCCTGTAGGAAGACTTCTGTCAAGTTTAGCTGCACTTTCAGACAATTTGAACTTACTCTCATGTATGAAGTTTAATGCAAACTTTGATCTCTGCTAAACAAATCAACTTTAAACCGTGAATTATGAAGCTGGGTTGTATGTAATGCTGAGCTAAGAAAGTCTGAAAATGGAACTGAACTTGGCAAATGAAACTGCTCCTGGCTGTGTGGAAGGAGAGGGCAGGTGAATTGCACATGTCTGACACCTTGGAGAGCCATACATGTAGTCTAAAGCCAGGCATAGGGAACCCGTGGTCCTCCAGAATTTCTTGGAGACGCATCAGGAACGAAGAGAGTTGTTAGGGCCACAGGTTCCCCATCCCTGTAGTTGCAGAGTAGATTCCATTTAGTCAGATTAATTATTAATTAATTAATTACCAGGCTGGCACACACGAGGAGGAAGGTGGCCATTTGTTTGCTTGTCTTTGGAGAGCATCACAGGCCTCAGTTGATGGGAGAGAATCATCTCATTCAGCTTCTGCTGTAGCACCAAATAGTCTTCCGATAATTTTGATATCTAGGAAATAAAACACCCAGCTTTAATGCAAATCAATGCTGGGCAGTGGGAGCAGGAGAAGCAATGATGGAGAGAGAGGGGGGGGATTTTTGCTTTTGTAGATACACATCTTGACAACCTCAATAGCCCTTACTCTTGAAGTCATACTACTTTCAAAGGCATTAATATTGTTATTATCAAGCATATTTTTGAATTCAGAGCATGAGCTGGTTTCACCCACCCTTATGTACACCCCTGGATGTGTGAGGATATAGAAAATAATCTAAATTACAAAGGTAAAAATCGCATTCATTGCTCTACCCACTTTTTCCTCTGGCCCTACCTGCCGCTGGCATGTGGCCCTCAGAAGGCTGCCCAGAATGGAATATGACCCCCCCAGATTGGGAAAAGTTCCCCAGCTCTAATCTCCTCACCTGCCTGGAAAATGCCGCCAGATCAGACTTGTCCTTCTCTGGGCCATCTTCCGGAACATCATTTGATCCCTCAGCCTCAGCGCTGGATCTCTGCATCTCCATTGTTGCCTTTGGACCAGGATTTTGGCTGCTCCCTCCACCATTCCCCTCATGGTGTGCTCTCTCTTGGTTCCTACCCGGCAATTTCCCTTCTTTCCTGAGCTGTCCTCGCCTCCGGTATCCTCGATAATTACTCTGAATGACTAACGCTGCCTTCTCTTTGTCTCCCGAGGTTTGCTTGCTGGCTTCAATATGTTTCTGAGAGCCTCTCGCAGAGCTTTTCCTCACACTTGCTTTATTTTCACAGGGAGGCGGCTGGCCATGTTTCAAAGAACCTCTTTCCAGGTGACTGCCATGGGGAACAATGGGAGCCGGCCTTTGCTCCTCCAAGCCCCTTCTTCCATGCAGAGTTGGCTGGCTCGACTCACTTGCCTTTCTGATAGATGCTTTCTTAGGCAAGCAGTCGGAAACGGCCTGTTTCTCATCTTCCTCTGGGAGCTTTTGTTTCACGGAAGACTGTCGTTTCCTGGGAAGTACTTCTTCCTTCTCCTCTGGTGCCTTCAGATCTAAGTCAGCAACAAAAGCCACAGCTTTTTGGTCCACACCAGCTTCTGCTTCTTGCGCTGGTTTGAGGTTCTGCTCTGAAGGCGGTTCTGGCCCTGCCACATTCTTGCCGCCCTGCTCCTTGACCTTCTTCCGTTCTCTGTAACCACGGTAATTACTCTGAAGGACGACAGCGGCCTCCTCTTCAGTCTGAGGTGGCGACTTGGGAACAGCAGCTGCACTGACGTGGACCTCTGGAGGTGAGGTCTGCACCTTATCTGTACTTCCCAGTTTCCTACACTGCTCATCCTTAAACTTCTTCCGTTCTCTATAACCTCTGTAGTTACTCTGGAGGATAACAGCCGCCTCCTCTTCAGTGTGAGGCGGTGACTTGAGCTCAACAGTTGCGTTGACCTCAACCTCTACAGGAGGGCTTTGCACTTCATCTGCATCTCCCATTTTCTTACAATGGTCCATACCAGCTTCGGCTTCTGGTGCTGGTTTGAGGTTCTCCCCTCGAGATGGTTCTTGCCCTGCCACGTCCTTGAAGCCCTGCTCCTTCACCTTCTTCCTTTCTCTGTAACCACGGTAGCTGCTCTGAAGGATGACAGCGGCCTCCTCTTCACTTCGGGGAGGAGACTTGTTGTGTCCAACAGTCGTGTTACTCTCGGTCTCTGTAATTTGTACATCTTCTTCTTCCTTTTCACTTGGGGTAGCTGCTGTTTCAGCCTGTTCCTTCCTAAGAAGTGACTCCCTGACAGAAACATTTAGGAGATATTGTAATCCTGATCCAATATGTATGCATTAAAAGGTTAATATGATATGTGCAATTTTAAAAATGAGAACAATAGAAAATGTTGGGGGCCCTTTTTTGTTGTTGCTTACAAGAAGAAAGAGGCTTAGGGGGAAAAACAATGAAGAATACCCCTAACTCAAAGTACATGACCTCAAAAAACAGCTATTGAGGATTGTTTAAAAGATAGTTGGCATCATTCACAAAGAGGTTCCCCAACCCTGCCCTAGTACACACATTTCAGAATATATTACTTGGCTGGAGAATTGAACCTCAAAATTTGGAGAAGTACAAATTTCAAAGGATGGACCAAGTTTTGGTTCACCTATCAGTTCAAAAAACATGACTCAAGTAAGTTCCCGTTTTGATGTGAACTGAAACAATTTCCCCTTCCTCCCTGCCACAAACTGTGGGTACTCCTTTCCTTTGGAGATACAGATGGCATTTCCACCACCAAGCAAAAACGTTTTTTAAAAAATTCTTCCGGGATTTGGGGATAAATTATTGCCGCTTACTGCCTTTCATTATTATTTTTTTGTTCTACTGTGTTTTGTCAATTGTATTAAATTAATGCATTTGTTATGTATGCAACTGACCTCCCTGAGACCAGGGAATCTGCTCCTGAATCTGTTTTACTCCTGAATCTGTTTTGTTCCTGAACCAGTTTTAAAGGATACATTTGTTGCAGTTAATTGTACCCTAGTTTGAGTGTTAGGTAAGGAGATTATTCAATAGTATTTTCTTGTTCATGATTCCCCCCCTGTGTTGAGCTCTCAGTATCTGGCTGAAAGGCCTTTTTTCTTGTTTTCATGCATTTGGTTCCATAGCAAATGGAACCAGGAATTCAATATGCAGACTTTGAGCTCCCAGACCTTTTTACAAATCAGATGTGGATAAAATGTTAGCAGTCAAATTTCATTTATTTGCATCCAGTGCTTTTAATGGAAATCATACGCCCTTCTTTGACACGTCTACTGAAAACAAAACACAATATAATGAGATATATCTCACCTTGTCTGCACGGAAGACTGCAGTTCGTCATGGTGTAGGATATATTGCTGGTTTCTGACTATATTTTATAGCAGAAGGAGATGGCATTTAACAGAACAATCACAACGAGAAAGCAAACAGTACCTTTTCCTTTTGAAGCTCCTTCGCTCCCTGTATCCCCGGTAATGGCTCTGAATTGTCGTTGCTGCTTTAGAATTTGCTTCCTTTTCTTCCTTAATTTTCTTCCTGATTAAATATCCTCTTGCAGCTGATGTAAATTACAAGAGGAACGTAACTCAATAATCTGTTTATTCATTTGAGCTATTCATATACTGCAGCCTTCCCCAACCTGCTGCTCTTCCAGATGTTGATGGACTACAACTCCCATCAGCCCAAGCTAGCATGGCCAAAGGCCAGGGATGATGGGAGTTGTAGTCCAAAACACCTAGAAGACACCAGGTTGAGGAAGGACATGCTGCTTTTCAGGTGGACTTCATAAAGTGGTTTACGTAAACAAAAATTACGTAATTTTTAAAAATAAGCAGCATCAAAATATATCAGACTCTCAGACTCTCAGACTCTCTCTCTCTCTCTCTCTCTCTCTCTCTCTCTCTCTCTCTCATGTTTTGAAGAAACTTTCTGCCTCTTCTCTCTCACTTCAGGGCAAGATAGTTCCTCCTGTGGCAGTTTGGATAGGCAACAACATCACCAACTCCAACAGTGTTAAATAGCATGTTATGGATTTTGACCGAGTTGACACTAACAAAGAACTATGCCTGTTTATTTCAATTATCTGTATTCTGTTCCCAGAAGCAGAGGACTCCCTTTTCATCAGAATGTCTTCTTATTTAGCTCCATATTTATGTGAGACATGTTCACTCCCCTATCACAAAACTGGACTGGTTTGTCCCACACACTTGGCCTGGCAGAAGGTGATGGTGGAACCCTAAAATGGTACATTGCACTGTACTATCAGCAATGTCCAACTGGTCGATCGTGATGGCCAGGTAGATCGCCAGGTGGTGGTGGTGGTGGTGGGGAGGGACATTTTTGCATGCTCTCCTATGCAAAAAAAATGATAGCGCATTGGGAGGGGTGGGGAGGTTCTCTGCCAGGCCACTTCTAGATGTGATAGCATTGCAGTTGCAGGGAGGTTTCTTTCCCATAGGGAAACAGTCATACCTGATGGGTTGGTCATGCTGGCTAATGGGAACTGAGAGTTCAATAATACCTGGAGTTTCTCACTCCTACATTAGAGGGTTCCTGAGCATTGGAGTGGCTACATCCAAATAAGCAGGGAGGGTTGGAGAAGAATTCCTCCCCCCCCCAGCAGAGCAATCTGATCCAACACTCCTGAAATTGCTTCTAGATATCCCACTCAGTTTATGCACTTATCCAGATTTTGTAATGTAGCTCCTTTGCACAAAAAGGGTGCACAAAATATGTGTTTTACGCATTAATGCATACAATATGTGCTGTTTTATGGGGACCCAGGTGGCGCTGTGGTTAAACCACTGAGCCTAGAGCTTGCTGATCAGAAGGTCGGCGGTTCGAATCCCTGTGACGGGGTGAGCTCCCTTTGCTTGGTCCCAGCTCCTGCCAACCTAGCAGTTCGAAAGCACGTCAAAATGCAAGTAGATAAATAGGAACCGCTACAGCGGGAAGGTAAACGGCGTTTCCGTGCGCTGCTCTGGTTTGCCAGAAGCGGCTTTGTCATGCTGGCCACATGACCTGGAAACTCTATGCTGGCTCCCTCGGCCAATAATGCGAGATGAGCACACAACCCCAGAGTCGGTCACGACTGGACCTAATGGTCAGGGGTCCCTTTACCTTTACCTATGTGCTGTTTTATGGGAAAAAAGAATGGAAAACCACTTTAAAATGTGTGTTTTATGCAAAAATGTGTATTTGACCACACTTTTTTTTTTAAAAAAAACCCACCAACACGCCTGCATGAAACAGGATAGAAATGACTAATGGTCGAGCACCAGTGACACTGGAATGATATAAAATTAGACTGCTCCAGGTTTAGTCATTGCCTCTTCTCAGCAGGGCTAAGAAAGCTTCCTGCTCAGGCAGAGACTTTCCCTGGTGAAGACCTGTCTATCGTGACTCTGATTCTTGTTCCCTAGTTCTGGTTCCTGGCTCTGACCTCCAGCTTCGCTCCTAGCTCCCCTTTATCATGCTCCCCCCTATTACGGCTCAGCTCAGACACAAAAGAAGGCAAAGCCGGAAGTTGCAGATCTCCCATCTAATCCAGATCCATAGCCAAGCATACTGATGGCATTACCCTCAACTTTTGAGAAGAGCTTCAACAAAATACAAGCCAATTTCCAGCCTACCTACCTAGCTAAAGGGACATAGTTCAGTAACATTTTTTTTTTGGGGGGGGAAACCCATCTGAATGTCTCACACAGCACAGATAAGTGGCGAAGTAAAGTCGGTTTGAAGAGACATGGCTTTTATCCCCGCCCCCCTTATTAACAACGACTCAAAATTCTTAGACCCTCCAAATACTCACGTCTTGCTTTGGAGGGGATAAAATTATGCATAATAAACACCCAACACTGGTAACGACTCTTTTTGGATAATTTAATCATTTGCTGTGATCTACTCTGACTTTGTATTAGGTATTCTGCAGCTACGGTAGATACTCTCATGCATGTTTTTTTTTTTTTTAAATCAACAGGAATTATTTACAAATTATAAAAAATACTTACCAGCCTGTAGCTTGGTAATGCACATTTCGATTTTGTATGCTGCCTTTGTATTTGAATACTGCTTGCGAGTAACATATCCCCGGTAAGCTAAAGAGAGATAGCGAAAGCTTTTTTAAGCAGACACAATTATTTTCACAGAACTGCTGATGCATGCTCAGAGTAGAAACAGAGAAGAAATACATTCAGAATGAGGTATATAGATGAGTTGTTATGCAGATTACAAGCACAATTGGATCAAAATAAACACAGTTTGCTCAAAATCAGCCTTCCCCCAAATTGGTACCCTCTAGAAATTGTTGGACTACAACTCTCACCAACCGTGGCCACTGTACACTGTACACTGGGGTTGATGAGAGCACCAGGTTGGGGAAGGGTGCTCCAAGTTCAGTATTATTCTCTTGACACAAAATCCCATTCAGTTTTAATAGGGGGACAAATCTTAAGTGTGGTGAATGGATCAAAGTTCCACCCATCACATTAAAAGTGTGAAAGCATTAACCATCAAAAGGGCAGATTCTCCATACATTGTGATAAAAGTTCCGCTTGTGGTTAACACAATAAAATCATAAAAAGAACCTACTGGATCAGACCAAAGGCCCATCTAGTCCCACAGCCTGTTCACACAGTGGTGAACCAGGTGTCTGTAGAAAACAGGTTCCAATACTGATCCTTGAGGAACTCCACTTTCTATTTCACTCCATTCGGAGAACCGTTCATTTATTCCTGCTCTGTGCTTCCTGCAACTTAACCAATTCCTGATCCACTAGAAGACATTGCCTATTATTACTTGACTGCTAAGCTTACTCTTTGGTAAAGTACTTTGTCAAAAGCTTTTTCTAAGTCCAGGTACACTATGTACTTGCCTTGTCTTATTCAATGAAATTTTCAGAGGGTCTTACGCTTAGATTGCTCCTGTTCTTAAAACAACATGTCATTCTTTAAACGGAGCCTGCCATTATATGTCATTAAATTAAAAATACAATTTCCTGAAAAACAGTAGGGTGTGTGTGTGTGTGTGTACCCATTAACTCCACCCCAGCTACAACTGAACCTTCATCAGATGTTCCCCAGGCCACCAGTTCTAGGCGCTGTGGACATCACCGTGCAATATATATAAAATTTTTATTTATGTTAAAATATAAAATTTGTCACCCAAGATGACTAACGACAGCATAAAGGTAACAAAACAAGATAAAATATTATCCAACAACCAATCAACTGCAACAAAAAGAGGATCTGCTGTTTTACACTGAATTTCTTATTTCACATCTATAAGCACATAAATATGAACAAAAACTGTACTTGCACATAATTATGTTTGTTACATTGAATTATTACCTGCTTGTATTTTAATTGCACTTTCTTCCCTTTTCTCCTTTATCTTTTTGTATCTCCTTGAACCAAGCCACCCTCTGACATACGCTTGAATCAAAACAATCCTGTTAATGGTCTCCTTTCGCATTAAGTTCAGCTGCTCTACATGATAGTATTTGAGAAATACCTGTAGGAGGTAAAAAGGGAAGAAAGAATGAAGGCTGATGACCCCTTCCATCCATAAATGGCACCCCCAGTGTTGGACTCTCTAGAGCAGGCATCCCCAAACTTCGGCCCTCCAGCTGTTTTGGACTACAATTCCCATCTTCCCCAACCACTGGTCCTGTTAGCTAGGGATCATGGGAGTTGTAGGTCAAAACATCTGGAGGGCCGCAGTTTGGGGATGCCTGCTCTAGAGTTTAAAATAAGCAGTTGTAGATCTGCCTTAATAATGGCTGCTTGTTCTTGAGGAATATATTTCTCTATCTCTCTCTGCCAATCCTGGACTCATTAGACCAGGGAAACTACTGACAAACACAATAACTTTTAATTCCAAGCTGGCTGAAATGCATGTGAACTTGAATACCGCATCATAACAAAACATAATGTACTTATCCAACACACTTTCCCTCTCCTTGGATCTGACTGCAATGGCAGAGCAGGCAGAGAATATGGGGCAGTCTCCTTTAGGAAGGCATTCAGCTGCACCCAGTTATACAGGTGGAGCTGAGATCAAAGGAACTGGGCTCAGTTACTGCTTCAGCTCCAACATGATGTGTGACTTTGGACTGGACAACTTTTAGTTTAATCTACCATTTACTCACCCACTTGCCCAAAGAAAAGAATGAGAATATAAGGTGATGTATTATGAAGTGCAATGCACACATGATTGATAAGAGTAATATATCTAGTAGTGTTAGTGAATCTGTAATCCTCAAAAAGAGATTGGATACTACACCTTAACAGTGGAATTTATTTTATTTCATAAAATGTATATATTGCTTGTTTTTTAAAAAAGCCCCAAAGCGGAATTACGAGGGATCTGTCTTCATCTTTCCTGTCTTCTCTGCAACCCATAAGATTACAGTAGGGAAAGCCCTACTGTACCCAATGTACAGGAGGTGGTACATTGGGTAGTTTTGTGGGTAGGGCATGGATGGATTTGTGAGATGGAAAAGGAGCTTTTGGGACCATGTTGCCCTTAGATCCCCGGCCACAGCAAGATGTAGCCTCATTCCAACTTGTATTAGCAGAGGCAACTCTATTTCAAATCCATCAATATAGTCATTTATTCCATTTACAGTGGTGCCTCGCTTAACAAATGCCCTGCTTAACAAAATTTTCACTTAACAAAAGGTTTTTTCTAGCGGAGGTTGCCTCGCTAGACGAATTTGTTTTCATCTAGCGAATCACGGTTTCCCATAGGAATGCATTGAAATTCAATTAATGCATTCCTATGGGCAAAAAAAAATTCAATGCATTCCTATGGGATTCGCTAGAGGAATTTTTTCGTTATAAGACCCGTGGAACGAATTAAATTCGTCTAGCGAGGCACCACTGTATTTCAACGGGGGCTGCATCTAATGAGCAAAGATACTACAGTACCTTAGTTTTCCCAAGTATCCAGTTATCAAGCTGGGCTTTTTCCAAGATGGCAGCGCAAGTTTCAGGGCTTACAGGGGGTTTGTCACTTGATTTGTAGCAAAGGAGATAGTATCTAAGACACACACAGAGAGAAACCCAAATCCTTTAGTATTGCATTTGCAAAAGACATTTAGTGCCAATCAGTTAACTTTTATTTCATTCATACAAACTGTGAACTTGCATGCATAACAGTTCACATTTGAACTGATCAGCGCATTCAGAAAAAACATGTGCCCCAGTACGGTGCCACGTTAACATGTCAGTGGCGAACGGCAAGTTTGAATGGTATCCAACATAAAAACGAAAGAAGTGTATATACCAGATATCAAATATACCAGAGAGAAGGCTAAACAACACGTCTTCTTCTTGACAAACACAAGTTTTGCACAGGAAGCAGGTTCTCTGTATGGGAGAGCATTCAGTCATATGTTTCCCCAGCTGTGGTGCAGGATGAGAGCAAGCGTTTTTCTGAATATATAGATTAGCGCTTCACTCCAACTTACAATGCTCCCAACTTGCTTCTGAGTCAAATGACTCTTTAGAGCTAACCTTGACCACTTGCACACACAATAGAATAGCACAGGATGTTTAATCTGTGCAGTATTCCTGAATCAAAATGCAATGCCTGTTCTCCGAGCACATTTCATGCCCACTTTCTCAGAAGCTTTCCCAGCATCAAGGGATGATTCACACATGCTTGTTGATGCTGGTTGACTTCAACAGCAAGTGATGATTTGAATGTGTGAACAGATAGCTGCAGATATAATACTGCAGACAAAACTTCTGTATTATCTTGCATCACTGAAAGGGCAAGACTTTTCAGTGGTGACAGTTTCCACCTTTAGCTGGCAGTTGGCCCATGTGCAGCAATCCATTGTAGAAAAGCCTGAGTGAACAAGACTCTGGTTTGGTACTAAAATCTCCCTTCTGGACACAGTCTACCCAAACAACATTTGTAAAGGACTTACCGCTCTATGAAGTTAGCAAAGAGAATACGGTGAGAATAACCCTGTCTTCGGATCCGTGCCGTTTCCAGAATTCCCGTGTAGCGCAGCTGTACCAATACCTTTTCTCTGTCATATTTGTTTGCCTGTCGATCATTGTTAGGCTTAATGCAGCGCACAAAGTGAGGTTGGCCAACCACCATTTTAGATAACAAATCCATGAGCGAGTACTGAAAAGGAAATACGGGGAGAAACCTTTGGAACCCCTTCCATACAGTACCTTTCCTGTGAGTGCTCAAGAGCTTTGCAAAACTTGTATACTTTGAAATCTTTTTGAATTTTCCTTGCACCAAATTAAGAAGATTATGGGCCTGCCCACCGTTTCTGTAGGCAATTATACAGTACACTGTATTTGCGGTACCCATGTAATGCATCTGGTATAACATGTGTGCAGAGAATTCACCTATAGTAAGAACTACTACAGTTGCACTGTTCCCATGCTGAAAACACCTATATCCTATCGCAGGCACATAATTTCACAACTGATTACTGCCTTAAACTGTACTTTTATGGCAAATTCTAGACTCCAAAAGCAAGGTTTGCTGCCCTAGTGGTTGAAGGTGTGGGATATACATTTATTAAATTTATTAAATAAATAATACTTTTTCAAATGGGTTGCATATGAGCTTTTGATTGTTCCAAAGAAACTGAGAACATTCATTGTCTTGACTTTTCCAACAGGTAAGTAAACCATGGGGTTTCTTTATGTACTTTACTGAACTGGTTTCTAAAACAATTTGTAAAAGTTATAGTGTTGTAAATGGCTATGTAGATTCTTAATAAAGGCTTGAAAAGCAGTCCCTGCCAGCTTATAATTTACATTTCCCAGGGATGCTTGTGTCATCTTCTGGCTGGTGTGCACACTGTCACTTTTAAGCACTACTTCTTGGTCGCATACTTCTATGCTCAGAATTATTAATATTATTTTGTTGTGGCTCATGGCTTAAAACAAAACATTGAAAAAGGGGCCTGTGGCCCCCCTGTCTATTTTGCAGCCTTCATGAGCAGATGGGTGATGTAATTGCCTGTTAGCAAGAAATTGTTAATGAAAGTTATGGCATAAAATGATGTTCTGACAGGTGTTCTGACTCAAAGGAAAATAACAGCAATAATGGAATAGGGGATTATTCAAATGTAAATTCAAAAAGTGCATTATGTTCTCATTTGGTTGTGTACTGTAGAGTACCAATCTGGATGCGTACCATAGAATTATAATATTATCAGTGACATAATAATGAAGCCCAACCAACTTGGACAAAGTGACTGTTAAAATGTTTGGCAGTGACACATTTAAGTGCTGTTATGAACATTAAACATGCTAACAAACTACAGCCAGACTCTTTTTCTGACTGTCATTCTGTCCCTGTGGATTTCGGCCTCTCATATAAAATAGGGCCTGTTCAACCAATAATATCAACTATATTGTATTTTGCTTAGGGGAGTGAAGCTTCTGTCTCCCAATTGGCTAAGCTGGCTATAGAAGCATAACAGGTTCAGCTTTCCTGGGATCTAAACGGTTTTTGTCATTCTATGTGAGGAAAGGAAAGTTGTCAGTTTGATTCGGATTGAAATCCATGGTGGCCATGGGAAAAAAGAGCTTTAAAAAACCTTCCTGTGTTTTTCTCCTTGACTAGAAGGTGTAATTAGCAGTTCAGACACAGAAACCACTCAACCTCTCTACAATAGAGAGAGGAACCTTAGCTCAGATGGGCCTGGCAGAAGTTCCCAGGTTCAGTCTTTGGCATCTCCATTTAAAAAGGCTCAGGGACCAAGGCCAGGAAAGATCTGTGCCTGAAACCTCGGGGAATCAAGTCCTGCCCTTCAGTGGAGACAATGCTGGGTTAGATGGACTGATAGTCAGACTTACACAGCAGCTCCTTATGTTCACATGCCTGGAATCAGCAAATGGCATGGGCAGGAAAATGCCAAGGACCATGAGACTTGGAGGATCAACTGTGGCTAATATGGGTACGCTTCTACTAAAATAACAACAACTGCGAAAACAAGAGCCAGGTGAGATGGCCCTGTCATCACATCCCCTGCTAAGCAGAGAAACATTTGGCCAGCACCTAGCCTCCCCCTCAAGGTCACATGGGAGATGGAAAAATAAATAAATCAAAGAGCCGGAAGAGATATCCTGAAATGGAAACATCTGGAAAATGGCAGGGTATCAGTTTGAGTGAACCAGGGTGCCCTGAATGGTTTTTCCTCAGAGGAGAATCTGTGGCCCTCCAGATTCATCCCCCCACTATGTACTGGTCATGCTGGATAGGCCTGATGGGAGTTAAGAGCCCAACAACATCTGGAAAGGCACAGGATAGGAACTCAAATGCATATGTGGTGGAAATGTCCTGAAATATGTAAATTCTGGAATAATATTTATGAAGAACTTAAGAAATGTTAAAATGTACAATCAAAAAAAGACCGGAAATGTTTTTACTAAATATAATTCCAGAAGACATTAAAACCTCAAATAGAAAACTGTTGATGTATGGAATTGTGGCAGCAAGAGTCCTGATTGCGAGAAATTGGAAAAACAAAAATTTACCTAATACAACAGATTGGCAAGTTTTAATGATAGAATATTCGCAGCTAGCAAAATTTACTGGAAGAATTAGAGGACAAACAAAAGAAAAAAGAAAAAAGGAATGGAGTATATTTGATGAGTATATAAAGAATAATGGTATATCCAAAATCCTAACGGCAGACTAAGGTTGAACCTAAATTGAATTTAAGGGAAGATTATATGTAAATGGAATATAAGAATTGTGCAATACAATAACATGAACACACATAGATTACAGAGAGAATAATTGGAAGTCAGTTAAAAGAAGACATAAATGAATGATTTTTATTCTTCTTACTTTTTCTTTTTTTCTTTTCTTGTTTTTGTTTTTTGTAACTACATTTTCTTTGTATGAATAGATCCTCAGAATGTGCTGGTTTTTTTGTCTGTAAAAGTGTATGTGTATGTTGAGTGTGAAGGCACAGGTTTCCCACCCCTGCTTTGGATATTCTAATGTCAGTCCAAAAGCTTTCAAGTTCCAAGTGAATTATCTTATCCTTAAGGAGAAACAGAACTGTTGCATCTATAGAGATGGGCTCAGAAATCAGCAGGCTGAATAGCAGAGGAAGAATAACAGCTAAAGCTTACTCTGAAATATGAAGCAACTGTCTGTGTTTTCATATTGGTTGTTTCCCTCGGATGATGCGTGGAATCCTCTGGCTCACTCTATATGTATCAAGAAAGAAAATAGCACCTCTTATCTGTACATTGTTCACCAGTTCAACAAAGTGTCCTCTTAAAGAACACTACTAACAATAAAAAACAGTCACCCTAATCTGCGGATGCTACTGAGTAATCACTAGGAAAGTCAGAGGTTATTACACTAAAAACATTACAATACTTTATCACACTGTACACACATGCAGAAACACACACATATACTGAACACAGTTTGATAACTGAACATACAGATATATCTGTTGCAAATGGCATTGGAAGGAAAAATGGTTTGTCTAGATTTCTCTCTTTCTTCTTTTTTTTAAGATCAGGACTGTTAACATCCTGCAAATAATAATTCTGCGTCCTTGTCAGAATGGTTGTTTTCAACAGAGCCTGATTAACCCCACAACCAGAACCTTGGGATGTTCTCTTTTTAAATAAACATACCAATCTGGAACACATTTACTTGGAATTAAGACTTCAGTGTAGTCCAGGGAACATACTTGCAAGGAAGCAGGCTTAGGGATGAGTGCTAAGGACAGTGACAGCAGAGAATTAATTTAGCGTTCCCTGAAGTAGTTATAAAGCTATAGTCAGAAAGAAGGGAAATGTAGGTGTTTTTTTACCTCACGGAGGGAATACGAATTGCACAACACAAAGAAATCCAGCTAAACAGAAAAGAAAACAGGAGAGAGAAAGAGAAAGGGAGAGAAACCAAGGAAGGGGTTACTTGCTTACTTTTTTCTTTGTTTTAGTAGCAACAACAACATTGCCCCTCTCGACTTCAATATATGGGTCCAGGCAGCTGCCCATGTTGTTTCCTTACCTTAGTTTGGCTGACTGATTTCTGTGGCGTCCATGTCTGGTAGTTTATCGCACTCTTGGTTTTCGTATGTGCCAAGTTACCTAAGAGAAGAAAGAAGGCACCTTACTAAAGATGTCCACCCCTCTATATATTAGTCCAGGGATGAGCAGAAGGTTGATCTACTGGGATAACTCTGGGAGACCTGCAACTGATCCGAAAGATTTCTGACTCCCAACTGTTTGACAATAGCAGTGGCAGAACGACCACCTCTCCCTATGACTGATGAAGTGGAGAAAGCTTGCGCAGAGGTCGCACACCCAGGAGGTCAGAGCCTCAACACTCGCTTCCCAGCAGTGGCGTTGCTTGCTGTTTACCGGAGGGAGAGGGCTGAGGGAGCAGGGAGATCCGAAGCGTGCAGGTGTACCGGCAGGAGTGACAAATTGTTTCCCCCTCTCCCTCTGATAAACAGCAGTGACACTGCTCCCAGGAAGTTAGCATTGTGGTTCCACCCAACTGGGCAAGCTGCTTCTGAGTTTGGCGCAACCAGGAATAGCTGTCTGTGTGGAACGAGGGTACGTTCAGCTCAGTTCTGGTACTCAGAAGAAACCCCTCAGCAGCTGTTTAAGCAGCACCATATTTTTTAGTTCCAAGTGAATGTATTTTGCCTCTGGGTGGATCTCAGGGCTCTAGTAAAAAACAACAACCAGTGTTTTTCCCCCCTAAAAAAATGTTTAGGGGTATTCTCACTTTCCTACTCATATTGAAATACTGCCCCTCAATGAGGCCAAACTTAGATTCACAAAATGTTTAGGGGTATGCGTCCCCCTCCGTGTCCCCCCAGAAAAAGCACTGACAACAACATAGTAGATTCTGTAAGATTGAAGTCTGCCCTCCATGTATGATTATTGACAACAAATTTATAGACCAGATGAAACTTTTTATGTATCCGAGCATAGCTGTGTGGATTCTGTTAGTCCAGAAATGGAACTATGCTGAGATGGCAAAACTTACAGGAAGAATAAGAAACCAGGAAGAGGAGGTCTTTAATAAAGAATGCGGAAAGTTTCTAATTTATTTGAAAAACTACTGCAAACAATTACACACATTGGCAGGATTGACAGAAAACTTGTAGCAAAAATTTGAACTATGGAATGATAAAGGATTTATAGGAATAGTTAAGAAAGCGATGCAGAGGTGAAAATCATTATATTAAGATCCACAATGGGGGGAGGGAGGTCAAAGGGGACTATATGTTTATTTATTTTTTAATTCACTTGTTTATATAAAATAGAAAATACAAAAATAAAATTTATTTTTTAAAACATAATACATGTAGCTTTCAATGTGCCACAAGCACATTCCTCGTTTCCCTTTCGCTTGTGAAGAGAGAAGAAAATGAATACTTGGCATTTACATTTATTCTCCAAATCTTATTGATGTGATTACAGACACCAGAGCCCCTCTCTCATCACCCTCACCTTTTGTGGAACTGCACTACCTTAGAGAAGTGAGTTGTGTTCTGCATCATTTTGAAGCATATCATACAATTTTATGATGGCCTACCAAGCTCTAATATAAATGAGGAACAAGTCTTAGGGTGCATTACCGATGCTGGTGCAGGAAGCAAAGAGGGAGACTATATTAAAGAGCATTCTAAATGCCCTTATAAAGTGTTTATTTTTATGTTTTGCATTTATATCCAACTTTTTTCTCCAAGGAGCTTGAGGTGGCATACATGGTTCTCTCCCCCTCCTTGGTTAGTCCTCACAATAACCCTGTGAGGTAGGTAAGGCTGAGAGATAGCTGTCAGCCCAAGATCACGCAGTGAGCTTCATGGCTGAGTGGGGATTTGAAAATCTAGTCTCCCAGATCTTAGTCTGACATTCAAACCACTACACCACGACTGCCTCCATCACCTGCAGCTCTATTGACAGGCCCCCACCTGGTCCCAGAGCCAAGCCCCAGCTGCGCCATTGCCTGCCTCCTGACAAACATCTGAACAGGCTTTTGCTAAACTTTCTTCTTTGTGTGGACTACGCTATCCTGCAATTCAGACAGGGCAATGCGGACTAGCAGGGCCTTGTCTGCTTACTATGTGATTTGTGGGGACTTGATGCACCCAGTTTAGAGCATTTGCACCAATATTTTTTTAAAACCCTTGACTGTAAAAAATTCTAATCCCAAATGCCTTCCATAAAGTGACTTCCTCATTACAATTCCAGAAGTGGCTTCAATTATGCAGAATTGAAATATAAATTAATCTTGCCGTTGGGTACTTGGGGGGGGGGAACAACCATATACAGTTGTGGGGAAACTACTTATGTGCTGGTTGCTGAAATAATTGACAAATAGTGCATAAGCATAATTTGCATTTTTCATATTCTCATGCCATATTTGAGGTGAGCAGTGACAAATATGACCAGAATGGCTGACTAGCATTGCTGGCAGCCTCCTTTTCTGGTCTTGGCTCCACCTCTGGGGCCGCAGCCGATTGGCTGGTGGTGCAGGTCACCTGGATGACACACAGCCTACGGGGATGGCCCAGGGGTCAGAGCCACGGGTAGCATGACCCCCTGGGGTCAGGGAAGCCAGCGCTGGGTCACAAAAGCTGCCCACTTCATGACTGGTGAAGTCACTGCTGGTTTACTTATATGTGTGGTTGGTGGATAATAAACATGAACCAAGCACTATGCACCCTTGTGTGGCAGAGGGTGCAACTGGAGCCTGAGAGAATGTCAAATGTAAAGGGAAAGAAGGTATCTTTTTTCATATGCAGTACCACATATGGTCCTGTAAGATTGCAAAAGCCTTCTGGGGAATGATCCATAATGCATTGAAAATAATGTTGAAAATAACCTTTGTTAAAAAAAACTAGAAGCTTTTCTTCTAGGTATACTTGGAGAATAGGTACCGAAAGACCAAAATAAACTATTTATGTATGCAACCACAGCTGCCCAAATGATATATGCCCAAAACTGGAACGATGATTTGGCCTCCAAAAGAGACCATTGGCGATTAAAACTGATGGAATTCGCAGAGATGGCGAAACTTACTGGAAGATTAAGAGATCCAGACAATAGACTTTTTGTAACAGAATGGGGGAAATTGAATACATATAAACAAATTGGAAACAATTAAAAACGTTAGCAGGATTGATATAAACAAGAGCAGTACGAAATTCATAGGAATTATAAAGGATAAATTTGTTAAAAGGATAAAGAAAATGACAGAAAAATAAGAAACTGCAGAAGGGGAGGGAGGGAAGTCGCAATAAATATTTTTGATTCGTGTAGATATATATACATTGCTGAATATTGTAAAATGGAAAAAAAATATTAACAAAATAAAAGAATGTCAAATGAAGAGTTCATATTTTTTCTTTTGAGTCCTCCCTTCATTATACTACAGCCAATTTCCCCTGCAACATACTGCTACGCAAGAGTAGGGGCACAGAGTTGCACCTTACTTTTTTTTACTGGAAGTTAGGCAAATAAATCGTCCCCCCCCCCCATGACTTTTCAGCTCAGCTGCTTTGCACACAAGAAGTCAAAGGTTGAACTCTTGACACCTCCAAGTAGCTATGTCAAAGACACCTGCTATAAACCCTGGAGGGTGGCTGCCAGTCAGTGTAGACAACAGCGAGCTATATGGACCAATGGTCTGACTCAGTGTAAGGTAGCTTTCTCGGTTCCTAGTCTCGGAAACCCGCGGAAGTGCAACAGCTGAGGCACAGGGGTTCTGCAGCAGACTGAACTGTGTGGAAAGACTTCCCAGAGGGTAGGACGTGTGGAAGGACAGCCTTGTAGGGAATGTTTCCTGGATGAGGGCAACACATCCGCTGCGTAGCCTTCATTCTGCTGCTCCTTTCCTGTGGTGCTCAGTAACGTGGCAAATGCCTGCTGCTTCCCTCCATGGTAAGGTGGAAGATGCTAGCCCAGTTGTGAACTCAAAGGCAGGCAGCACGGCACCTAACACTGGGCCTGTCAGTTCTGTAAGACACATTACCTGTTTTTGTAAGAGGGTGGATTACCAGCTGCCGAGTCAAATAGTTTTCCGAGGATCGCAAGAGCAGTACAATGTCAGCTGGTAAGGTGTCTCGGTTCTTGTTCAAGAATCCACTGGCGTTATATAGAACCTATTTGTTTTATTAAAAAAACAGGACGGCAAAAGTTATACAGCAAATTTCCTTACGTTGACCAATACATCCATGAATTAGGCCTACTGGTTCTAATATCAAACCATTCATTAAAAGCTACAAAGTGGTAACAATCTACAGCAGTGGTGGTAGTGTGGAGATGCTGAGCTGTTCTCCTAACACCGTCCTTGCTGCTTACCTGTATGGGGCTGTGAACAGGGTGGTGGCAAGGTCAAAACTGGACCTCTACCACCCACCCAACACTCCTGCCAATGTGCTCATGCGCCCCTGACATTTGCACCGGCCTGCCTCATCCCAGTGCTGCTCGGGTATGCTTTAGTGATGCTGGTGTTAGGAGGGCACCTCTGCCTCACCACATGCTTGGCTACTGGTGACATATGAACTGGGCCTCAAGCTGTAATCAGAAAGCTGATTCATTTGCTACATCACCCACCAAGTGACCATCAGCATATTTCTGATCCAAAAAACCCCTAACATGCCTATAATGGATCTGTTAGTGAGTGAGGCACTGCTTCAGGTGGTTTCCAAATTTGTATTCCATTCCTTTGTTTATACAATTGCATTTCTTAAAGGTAAAGGTAAAGGGACCCCTGACCGTTAGGTCCAGTCGCGGATGACTCTGGGGTTGCAGCGCTCATCTCGCTTTACTGGCTGAGGGAGCCGGCGTACAGCTTGCCTTAAACAGCAAAAAGGATGCCATGACTGTTTGTTTTGGGGCTATGATACTGGAGGATTTCTCTCCCAGCAAAATTTTCCCATTTATTGGGCAGAATATAAATGATTATTCTGAACCAAGTATTTTTAATTATCTGAAGTCTCATGTCCTCATCTGCCAGAAAGTAAACAATTATCATGATATATTATTGAAATTATGCGATTTGATAGTGTTCTGTAACCTGCTTTGGAAGAATTCTGTCTTGAGAAGTAGCCTAAAAATTATTTTTAAAAACCAAACAAATAATTTTACCTTCCCTGCATAATGGTAAATCCCAAACGTCAAGTCTATTCTTTTTGGTCTCCAGAAATATTTTGATTTCAGGTTGTCTTCAAATTTTTCTGTAAGGGAAACACACAGGTTTTCTTCTAAGGGAATAACATAAATGCACTTATGCCCGTGGTTGCTTTCCACCACCTACCGTATTCCTTCTCCATCTGCAAATGAGTAGGCATGTGCAGATGCTTCCATAAAAACTTCTAATACTGTTTTGGTGGCTTCTTCTCAATTGATGTAATATAAATGGCCAACTAGTGGTGGCGTGCATAAGACCATTACGGTAACTGCAGGGTCTAAAATTACTTGGCTGCACCACTGCATGTAACTCACCCCTGCTGTAGACAACACTGAGCTAGTTAGTCTGACGGTGTCTTTCAGTAAATGGCAGCTTCCTGTGCTCTTACTTCCCAAAGGCACAAGAGACAGAATTGCCACTGGCACCCTTTGGTCTACTCTGATTGGTAGTGGTTGTCCAGAGGTTGAGACTGAAGTTTTTTCTGCCCCTAGTTGGAGACACCAGGGATTGAACCTGGAACCCTTTGATAACGGAATATGAAAACACAAGGAAATACTCTTTAACTTGGATACCAGTGCACCTTTAAGTACAAACTGCAAACAGCTTACCCACAAGCGTCCGATCAGTGGCGCGAGGAAACCGGCTTTCCTCATCAAGCAAGGACAATAATCCCATTGGTTTTTGCAGGAACATATCTAACAGGGGCCTGTTGTCTTCATACTCAATAACTCGTGCATCAACGCCTTCGTACAGGTATTCATTCTGCAACAGAGGACAAAATGTGCTTTGCTGAACAACACTGTAAAGTGCTTCATGTAAATGAAGAACACAGAAGGGAGTTGGTGCTTTTAGGTTACCTGTCAACATCCCCCCCCTCCGCCCCCGAAATAAATCTGTTCTGCAGCAAATCTTTCATCCTCTGCTCCAGTTTGGAGAAAACTAAAGCCTCTGTTTCCCGTCAAAGGCATTTTTATGACCCCAAATCTTCACACTAAGTATTTTTAAACCAACAGACATGATTCTGAGTATAAGATGGCTAGAACATCACCATGAGCCTCATATGCACCAGTTAAAAAACACTTCTGTGTTGTGCTGATAAAAGGGTTTTCCTAAAATAGTCAATTCTTGTGAAAAGTAGTCAGGTTGACAGGGTTGAAAATGCAGATCTGTGTGTGGGGAGATTAAACCACTATTTATGAATTCTCAGCCAGCTTTTGTATGACGAAAGCACAGTCTCCCCACTGAGGTGACATACTGACAGGAAATATCCACCACGCTATGACCTCCCATCTTCCATTAAGTCTCTGGCTTCTCCATCAAGATTACCAAAAGCAGCATCAGTGAGTGCTAAAGATGTGGGTAAGATTAATACCTGCCTCTTAAAGTAAAGCTGTAGAGGAGTACATGGAGTGGGAGCTGGTACAGTGGGACCTCGGTTTAAGTACACAATTGGTTCCGGAGGTCTGTACTTAACCTGAAGCGAACTTTCCTGATTGAAAGTAATGGAAAGTGGATTAATCCGTTCCAGACGGGTCTGCAGAGTACTTAAACTGAAAGTACTCAAACCGAAGTGTACTTAAACCGAGGTATGACTGTATATGTGATTTGTGGTGGCTGGTGCTTCCCCAGTGTTTTCTCAATGGGCTGAAATTGGCGTTTTTGCTCCAATTAGCAGGATAAACATCTATTTTCATTATATTTTAGCAATATATTCTATCTTGTTGGGTTTTTTAAAAAAATAAATAAATCTCTTTGGAAACTTTGCTGAAGGGTGGGTGAGTGGTTAATTAGAATGATAGAATTGTAGAGTCAAACTGCAGGAATATTTTGCCCAGCGTGGGGCTTGAACCTATGACTCAGATTAAGAGCCTCCCGCTCTTCTGACTGAACTATGGGTGGTATCTCCACCTCTTTAAATATATAAATGCAAATATGTGATAGGTTGTCATAGCCACTATGATTTGTCCAGTTAGCATTAACACACATAGGAGCTGTTACATTAAGTGACCGGTGCAAAAGCAGCTACAGCAAATATGGTAGCTATTCAGGTTAATGGTCCCCTTCTCTTGGTTATAATGATATGTGTTACATGGGTTAAGTGCATTTTACAAATATATATATATACATTCTGCCTCTAAAGCAAAAGACACATGAAGCAGCAAAGTAGCCATCTGGAAACCACTAATTCAAAGTGCAGTTAGAGGAGTTATTTTAGATTGTAGCATATTCTGAAGGGACAAGCCTATTTATTAGCTTACTTGGCACTGTAAAAGCCCACTCCTCCAGGTGAGAACTGTTTTTCCCTCACTTATTCTCGTGGTATGAAACTGGGAAGAGACACCAGGCTTGTTTTTATACTAAGCCACCCTTGAAATGGCAGGATGCATGCTATGAAGTGGGGGGGGGAGGGAGGGAAGGAAGGAAGAACATCTCTCCTCCTTCCACTATAAAGGGAGACTTCTGGGGAGTAGAAAATGTACCCTCTATATGGCAATTAAGCCGCACTTTGCTTCAGAGCAGAGAGCAAGCTCTGAATCTACAGTACAGTGGAGGAAATTTTCAGGTAGGGAGTAAAGATATCCTTTCCTTCCTCTTCTTCCTCCATGAATCCCCCATGTTCTCCAAGCCTCCCGATTCAGGCTCCCAAGAGCTCCTATTAAGAGTTTGGGGATATCCTGCCAACCTAGCAGTTCGAAAGCACGTCAAAGTGCAAGTAGATAAATAGGTACTGCTCCGGCAGGAAGGTAAACAGCGTTTCCGTGTGCTGCTCTGGTTCACCAGAAGCGGCTTTGTCATGCTGGCCACATGACCTGGAAGCTGTATGCCGGCTCCCTCGGCCAATAGAGCGAGATGAGCGCTGCAACCCCAGAGTCGGTCACGACTGGACCTAATGGTCAGGGGTCCCTTTACCTTTATACTTGGGGTTCTTCCAGATGACCTTTTTACAGCATTCATCCTGATTTGCTTGCACAAGGACCAAAGCTCAACAACTGAGATGCTTGCCATATAGCAACCGTTCCATGACAAGCATCCACCCTGATTTGCTTGATGATCTTCTCATTTGCTCACCCTATGTGTTCCAGTGCATTCCACTGCTATTTTAATACCCCCCAAAAAAGTCAATTTCTTTGCAAAAGCGGATTTGTTGTCCTGTGGCAACAGAGTGCTTTAATCCACTTCAGTGGCTCAAACCCAGATTGCCCCGGTACACTCTTGAATCCCTCCCACAAAATACTGACCGTCTGGGGGGCAGCATAATAAAAAAAGGAGTTTACTAGATCAAGGCTTATAGTCAGCAGTTTCTGTAACATTTGCTCTTTTCCTTGATTGGGGAATCTTTTCCTAAACAAATACCCCACTGCCATTTTAAACTGTTAAATATTCATTTTTCACCCTTTTAATAAGCTCCAGAAGTCTGTTCACTGACCCTTCAAGTTCATTAGCATTTTGGTAATTGCACTATCTCATTTGGCATCCCTCTTAAAAAATCAGATTAAACTGTACAGTCAGACTAATCCCCCCCTTTTGAATTGTAGTAAATTTCAAAACTGAAATAAAAGCAAATTGTCATTTCCCTCCCCCACAGAATATTCATGGTTAATATGCTTGTTGGCAAATGATTATAAAAGTTCTAGGTTTTTAAAGAGCTGCTCTGTACGATATTCACTTAAAAAAAAAAATTCTGCTGCTGAACCATAAATTACACAGTACACCTTATTCCTCATGAAAACAACATAGCATTTGCATCAAACCTATTATCACTGTGTTCTGTTGCCTGGATACTGTAAATGGGAAGCCTAATGTAGTTTTAGACAGACATTTAAATTGCAGAAAGCAATCATACAGTTCTGCATAGAATGTATTATAAACAAAGCATTTTACAGTCTTCGGTTGTTCGTTGCCTCTCCAACGGAAGTTGTAGGTAACTTTTCCTAGATAAAATTGGGTATGGGTTCAAAATTACCAAGCTCACTTTCACCCCACCCACCCACAACCTCTTAGCCTTTGCGTTAAATGCTCTTTGTACATGTAGAACGAACTTATCCTTAAAAATTAGCAGGATAGACAAAATAAAGTACCCCGTGCACCCAAATAGTTAAACTATGAAACTCACTCTCAGAAGTAGCGGTGGCCACCAAATTGGGTGGGTTTGAAAGAGGATTAGGCAAATTTGGTTACGGTAAAGGTATCCACAGTTATGAGCCACAATGGCTTCCTCGTGCTTCTATTGCTGGAGGTTGCATGCCTGTGAATGCCAGCTGTTGGGAATCACAGGTGGAGAGAGTGGGGCTGCCCTTGGTTTCTGGTTGGCCACTGTGAGAAGAGGATGCTGGGTAAAAGAGAGGCCTTTGGTTCTTCTTCTGTCCTTAAACACTTCCCAAGCAGGGGAGGTAAAGAGACTGAAAAGGCCTGCTTGGTCACATTTGTCAGCCCTGCTTCCACCAGAGGCGCCGTCTTGCACCTAAGATTGGGGGGGGGGCTGACATGTGCTGCACATGTGCTGTTGCATCGTTGGGAGGAGGCCAAGTGCAGTGCGACTTCCTCTCTTGCGCTCAGGAAGAGGCAGCCACTGAACTGTGCCTTGCTTGGCCCCGCACTCAGCCTCCTCTGCCTCCTCAACATTGAGGGGGCCTGGCCCTCTGCCAGCCAATATGGAGACACCTCCGCCTCTAGGAGTTGGCATGCCTAGCCTCCACCATATTCCTTGGGCTTGCCATACATTCAGAATGTGTGAGAAGGGGGTCCTATGCACATAGATTACTACGCCCGTTAAGCATGTGGCTGAGGGATGCATTAGCTGAGAGGCGCTCTCCCTGTCAGTGTGCAAAAGGTGTGGATTCGAACACTTGAGGTGGCATTCAACTAGTTTTACTCGAAGTTAGAGCTAGTGAAGTTAATGGACCTAACGTAGTCATGTTCACTGATTTTGATGGGTGAACTCTGAGTAAAGCATAAGCTGACTGGGAGTCCTATCTCTGTGTTTGCCGTCAGCATATGCATCTTTTTTTCTCCTGGTTTTTTGAGTGGCCCAATAATTCAATAGGCAATTTGATGCTGTCATTTCAGTGTTGTCTTTATGCGATTTTAAAAACTGAGCAACTCTTTTGATTTTGTACGATACTTTGAGGGGTTTTTTTTTAAAAAAGCAGCATACAACACTTAAAATAAACAAACACAACACAGGCACATGAATTATAGCACCCACCTGCTCCCATGCAAAGACATGTTGGTTGAAGTAGAACTGGATCTGCTCATTGGCAATGTTGATGCAGAGCTGTTCAAATGAATTCTTTTTGAAGTTTTCAAAACCAAAGATGTCAAGAATCCCAATGTTCAGCCCTTCGTCATTTCCGCTGAAATTTACAGAATTTGCACATTAGATTCTCCAGCGCCATTTGGTTACTTCACGTCAGCTTCAACCTCACAGCTACTTCAAAAACATAATTATTACATGTCTGGTTTAACACAGTTGGGAGTCAGCAACCGGGCAGAGTCTCCTCCAGTTTGAGATGCTGACAGAGTCTAATGTGCTGTGTGCCAAGGAGAGTCAGCTGGAGACCGAGGATGTCTAACTACAAACCCTTTATTTCTGAATGTAAGAGTGGACACAAGATCAGCCAGTCCTTGCTCCTGGGCAAAGAGTGTTCATAGAAGGCACAAGTATTTGCATATCCCGTGGGTTAATTTGCATTGCAAATCTGAATTTACAAAGGCATCTTGCTCTACACAGCAATGTATCCTGGCTGAATCAGGACAAAAGCCCCTTGCTTAAAATATATGTAAGAGATTGGCTGCAACACCGACAATTAAACAAGGTATTTAAAGAAGATAAAAAGAAAGGATTCAGCTATACTTTATCTAGATTCCAAAGTGAAATCATTGAAGATAATACAAAACTCCTAAGGAAAGCATATAAGTTGCTACAGTATTAGAGTGGGAAACTAAAGATGAGGAAGTCAAAAGTGTGATGATAAAGTGGGCACAAGACCTGGGACACAATATACAAATGGAAGATTGGGAAAAATTATGGAAATCTAATTTAAAATTTACTGATTGCATATTGTTAAAAGATAATTATATGAAGATGATGTATAGATGGTATATTACCCTCTAACAATGGCAAAAATGCATATAGCAGGCTTTTAAAAATGTTGGAAGTGTAAAGAAAAAGAGGGTACGTTTTTACATATGTGGTTGAATTGTAAAATAATCGAGAAATATTGGGAAATGATATATAATGAAATGAAAAAGATGTTTAAAATAACCTTTGTTAAAAGCCCAGAAGCCCTTTTATTAGGCATTATAGGTCAAGACCTGCCGAAAGAGAAGAAGAAAAATTTCATGTACGCGACAATAGTGGCCCAAAAGTGGAAAAGCGCCGAGATACCAACCAAAGAAGAATGGCAAGACAAACTTATGGACACTACGCCAAAATGACTGAGAGACTGAGAGATAAAGACAATAGAGACTTTAAAAAAGAATGGGAACCATTTGTGACCTGTTTACAGAAATATTGCAAAGAAATGAACTCACTAGCAGGATTGATTAAACACTTGCGGGTACCAATTGCGGGTACCAATTCATGAGCGCCTTTGCCCTTGCATGTCCAATAAGGTAGAATCTGTCACTCACATCCTTTTATTCTGTGAATTTTATAGTGAAGAACGAGCTCGACTCCCCCCCCCCTTTTATCAAAATTTATACCCTTACAATATTATTTGGAATTCTCCTCCAAAATCTTACGAAAATTCCTTCTGGAAGATTCCTCAAGTCCAGTATCATATGATGTGGCCAAATTCTGCACTTTAGCTATTAAGAAACGTAAATCTCTTCTATTGAATAATACATTGCAAATTCCTTTTGTGTAGCTGTTCTGCTTCTGGTGATGTTATTGCTGATTTTTTGTTTGGAATTATGGTACTTTGTATTGCTGGCTTTTGCTGTAATAAAACTGAACTGAATTAAACACTTACAATTACAAAACAGAAAACAGAAAGGACCTAATTTAGAATATACAGTATTAAGGTATAACCAAAAAGCAGGAAAATTATTATACAACAAACCAGAAGAGGAAGTTGAGGGAAGTTGAGGGTTACTTGGGTCTGTGTTTATACTTGAGATGATGTGATTGTGATGAAGGACAAAAGCCCCTTGAATTGCCGGGCTAACCGTATCATAGAATAGGAACATAGGAAGCTGGTTTATAATGCCAAGCCACTGGTCCATCAAGTGCAGCATTGTCTACAGTGATTGGCAGCAGCTCTCCAGGATTTCAGGAAGGGGACCGTTCCAGCTCTACCTGGAGATGCTGGGGATCAAACTGAGACCTTCTGCGTACAAAGCAGATGCTCTGCAACCTCCTAGCATGCAAAGGTTAGTATGAAACCAAAGTTGGTTTAACACTCTTATGTCAAAAAGTCCTAAACAGACATGAAGGCAATGGGTTTGCATGTCAAATTCAAGAAATAAAAATGATAAAACATATGAACTTTATATTCCAAACGTTACTGTTACCATAAAGTGGTAAAACCTGAGCTGGAAGCTACTACTGTACTTCTAAATTTAGAGCCACAGCCGAGTCACACTATACTTTTTTAACATGGTCAAATCAATATGCATTTACTTTTGAGTGGATATGAATGGATTATACAGGCCTTGGGAATTGCACAAAATGCAACCAGGTCACAAGGCAACACAACCTGACAAACTTATAGAATTAGGCTAAACTAGGACACAGCAATTTGTAAGCCAGGCTACTTGTCAAAGTGACTCAACATGTTCAAGTCCACCGAGGGCGGGGAAATCTTTTTTTTTTTTTGTAAAAATGTTCACGGATGCTCTTGCAAACAAGAGGAAGGTACAGTTCACCCAATTTTCTGAATTGAACCAGCATGGCTATTCTATATTGGAATACTTTAAAAAACTATCCTTTGTCCTTGCCAGCCTATAGTTTAAGACCACATTGACTATATGAAAGTATAGGAGGTGGATAAGAAATACTAAAATAGGGTACTTGGTAAAGATGTCTACTTCCACACAGTTGGAAGGCAACTGTCCTTGTTTGGTAGAGAATAGCCACATACCTACCCCCCCCACCAGATGTCACCTATGACATTAGTGCATCATGCAGTTGGCAAATTCATAAGGTCTCACCCATTTTCTTTTTAGGGGAAAGTATCACACAATCTGGTGTTTACATGATTGCATAGCTGCAAAGGAGCACCCACGTCACATGCAATATTGGGTTGGTTCAGACGTAATGCTTTTTATGCTGCACAACATGGTTTGGAGGAACATCAGCACACACATCCCTTCTTCCTTCTCCTTCTTTTTCTCATGTTTTCAGATTCCATTAGTTCCTGCCTGTTTCTGCAAACCACAGTTTACCATTACACACACAACAGTGAACTATTGCTTGTGCTTGCCCTTCAACCCAGAATTTAAATCATGATAAAACCATGGGTGTAACTACCGGTATGGTTTGGAGGGTGAAAACTAATCCAAGGTTGCTGTTACATTACATCGGTTTGGTCCATTTTCTGCAAGGTGGAGAGGAAGGAGCACATCTGCGTCTGCACTGCATGAACGTTATCACTACCCAGGCAAATGAAATGTCTGAACCTAAGACAGCAACCTGTAGTGAATTCTCAAGGCAGGTTTGTCATGAGTGGCACACAAGGCAGCTTGAAACTGCCTTCATGTGGTGGATGCTCCCTGCAGCTGCTGCAACACATAGAATAGCACATTGCATGGATCACTATGATCACACTGTCAGTTTTTACACCTTTAGCAGCAGCTGCCAAAAACACCAGCTGACACCCAATCCACATGATGAGCTCTTCTTTTCTCTCTGCTGCAGGTATAAGCTACCACACACAGAAGCCATTGCCAGTGCATATCACAGGCTCATTGCAATGCATAAATCAGACCTTATGCTTGCATACTGGGATGCAGAATGGAAGAGGTTAGGCTTCTATATGCATGGAGTGGTCGAGTGAGCCCAAACTGTGAATTTAAACCTAAGGGAGACATGAGGCAAGGGTAGGGTTGCCAGACTCAATAGAGGACAGGACTTCTGTGCCTTTAATTGCCCTGCTCTCTTTTGAGTCTGGAAACCTTAAAGAGAAAGCAGCAGACCCTTCGCTTGGAAATTAAACAAAGGGTCTGCTGGTTTCTCTTTAAGGTTTCCAGACTCAAAAGAGAGCAGGGCAATTAAAGGCACAGAAGTCCTGTCCTCTATTGAGTCTGGCAAGGGATGTGGCTAAAAGAGACATGTTTGTGCTGCTGAGAAGCACAACTACAAATGAACTGTTCACTCTTGTCTTGTTCTTGCTTCATTTGCAAAAGCTTAGAATAGAGTATCTTAAAATTGGGTTTGGGAATAGCTAGTGAAATTGGTATTGTATTCCATTTTAAATTTCTGGTCTGGATGACCGTGGTCTCGAGACATTACAAATACTATGCATTTCACATCAAAACAAGGTTCTGTTTCTTACGAGAGAGAAAAAAGCCTTACCTTAAAAATGTACCTGGCTTGAGCAGCGCATTGATGCGGTTGACTATCCAACTAAAAAGACGCCCGTACAAGGCTTTGGCTGTGGCATCTCTTACATCGAAAGCTTTTTCCATCGTGTTGGGCCGTATAATAGTTTCCCCTCGGGCCACCACACAATGAGAGGTTAGAGCTTCTTGCAATTCATCTGCCTGTATACACAGCAAAGATGCGGCTGGAAAACGGAGGAATGGTGTCACGTCCATAATGTATCAAACGTTTCTTAATTTTATATGTAAAAGCTCCCTACAAGAGGCGAGGGAGACCCCAGGACCACAGACTGGATACCACATGCATTTCATTAAGCACGCTGGGTCCCCTTCCACCCATCAACTGTACAGCGGGAAGTAGCTGAGAAGGAAAAGGGCTTTGATGTTGTGCAAAGTAGGAATACTGCAGCTCCTTACTCTGCAAGAAGTTCAAAACAGAGGGGGAAATACACCAGCCAAAAGGTAGACGTGTGTTCCTTACAAATATACAGAAAGAGTCTATGCGTTTTACAACTGTGTATTTGTAATTTTCACGATGCAATTGCATCTGGCTGTTTGAGGCTTTAAATAAGGCAGGGCTTGGATTTCACCTGCGCATTTCATTATCTGCATTCTTCTGTAAGGGCTATTGAGTTCTTTTGGCTTCGTGCAATCTGGGCTGATAAAGGGTGCTGCCAGTTTTATAGCCTTGTTCTCATGATATCACTTCCCAATGGCTATATCTCCCTTTATCTATGATCACTGAAACTGGGGTGGCCTAACCCATGTCCCTCCTTCCCCAAATGCTTCCCAAACACATTATGCAAACAACAGCAGCACACCAACAAATCAACCACAACTAATCATCCCAGAAGGGCACTTGACAGAACAGGGAACAGTGTTACTAAAGTCCACAGAGCTCTCCAAGTTGCTATCCCCCACTGTCTCACACCAAGGGAGGACCAGCCTTCTGTCAGTTACAGACTCTCACTCTGAAGGCATCCGGTGTCTTTCTTTGTTGCACAGGCCCTCGCCCTGTGCAGGAAACCAGACATGCACCTTAGGCCTTCCCACTATCTAACCTCCTCCAAGTTGTTGTTGGTGGGGAATAGAAGGGGGTAGTGTTCTCACTGCTGGGACTCATGAAGAGATGAAACTCTACAGTGTCACCCGTGTTGTGTAGACTCTGCCAGCAAAGGGCTGCAGGGCTTCTATGCTCCCTGGCCCAGCAAGGAGCTGATCCAAGAGGCTGCAAGACTGAGTGCAGCTTCTCTCTGGACTATGGGCCCATTCCTTACCACACTTGCCAGGGACCTCAGCTGTCCCAAAAGGCAAAAACTTAACCACCCAGATGCTCAGATACTGAGCCCCAGGAAAGATCTTCTCCAGCCCCCCAGTGCTACAGCTATTCATCTCAGGAAATAATCTCAAGGTTGAGGGTCACAGGAGGAAAGTCCCTACTCAAACTCTAGACCAGTGTTTCCCAAACGTGGGTCTCCGGCTGGTTTTGGACTTCAATTCCTATAATCCCTGACCACTGGTCCTGCTTAGCTAGGGATGATGGGAGTTGTAGGCCAAAAACAGCTGGAGACCCAAGTTTGGGAAACACTGGTCTAGGCTTTCAAAAAAATCATGCGGCCTGTTGTGGGAGACACTGAGCTTAGCTCAGTTGGTAGAGCATGAGACTCTTAATCTCAAGCTCATGGGTTCAAGCCCCACGTTGGGAAAAATATTTATGTATTGCAGGGAGTTGGACTAGATGACCCTCACAGTCCCTTCCAACTCTACAATTTTATGATTCTGTGAAAAAGCAGGCCATCACAGCCCCATTAGCTGCTTTAAAAACATGTGGAGTTTGTTAAGAGGCTGGGCCCAGGCTGTGTAGAGCTTTTCAAGCAATGAGGTAAGATTTCTGCAATATGCAGATAAGTCTGGAGCTCATAATTATGGAGACAGTTCACAAAAGGCATTTAATTATTATAAAAAGGAAAGAAAACTCACAGTTCTCCAGAGGCATTGGATTGGAAATGATGCTCTTGTCAATCATGTACTCGGTTACTACGGAAGAGAATTCGATGTTGCCCACGTTTAAAATGGCAGCAAGGATGCTGTATACGCTCCCTAGTTCCTGAAAGACAGATGCACAAAAACATTCCAATTCATAGCCTTATAATTGACACCCCAGGCAACAATCACAGCATTCCATTTCTTCATTTTAATATCCAACTTGCATTTAGAGAAACAGCGTTTTACCAGTGGCTGCACCCTCTTCAATTTGCTTTAACTTTACAGTGCAGCTTGAATGTTGTTGTTTTTTTTTAAAAAAAGGTATGGCATGGAGGTTATATAGCTAATAGGGTAAGAATAGTTCTATTCAGTACTCAATGGGTATGTTTTTCTGGATCCCCCCCCCCCTTTTAGGGCTTTTCTTCTAAACATCTTTCTGATTCTGCAAATCTTAGGGTTAGGGAAACAAACAAACAAACAAACAAACAACCGACCTACTACCCATGGGCTTGCATTTTGATTCTTTTTCTTTTGAAGAAATAATCACCCACTATGTCTATTTGTAAATTATTCCGATAAATGGAATGAAATGATTACATTGACTTCTGATTACACCGACTTCTGTCATTACACTGTGTTACATGCATTGCAGCTGACATCCTTTGTACCCTTTACTGATCTCTTGTAAGGCGCGATTACTTTTATTCCCAACAGCCCTTTTCCTGCATCTTGTGTGTGTGTGTGTGTGTTGCCATGTAACCTTCAGTTTGATTTTAAAGGAACAAAGGAATATATAGGCTATGTGTTTACCGCACAGGGACCTGCCACTCTGTTAAAAAGGGAGAGATTTTCTGAAATGCTTAGGGGGGTTATTTTGACCATACTGCAATCAGGTTCTGCCCCAGAGCCTTTCTAAACATAGCAGAATCCGGAGGAAACAGAAGTCTAAAGAAGACATTTCTGGGGGCTTCACTTTTTCACGCACTACCAGGTAATTTCCCCCCATCCTGTGCACCCAGAAAAGAAAAGTGCTGTCAATGGAGAGGCAAAACCTGCTGTGTGTGTGGCTATAGCTCAAATTCCCTCTTAAAGGAGCACAAATTAGACAAGCCAGCCTCTTCTGTTTGGAAACAGGGTACGCGGCTGAAACCTAGGAAGAAGACATTACAGCTCATCCCACTTGTGTGTGCTTCAAGGGCTAATTTTGCCTGATGAAAAGCTTGTTGAAATTACAGTCTTTTGTACTAGCTGGTCCGAAAAAACCAAAGCTGACACTGAACACGATTTCATGGCAGTGTTCACAAATCACAGTAAGGCATTAACTATACACAAGCAAATTGGACAGGAGTTGCTCCTCCTACTCATGCTGGGACAAAAGAAACCACAAATCCCTAGATTAGCTGTACATATTGTTGCATGCCACCCCAATTTCTGAGCAGTAAAAGATTCCGGGGGTTCCAGATGCTTACAAAGGGTTTGCGTTTCCTTTTGGGAATGAGGCACAGCAGAGACTGTGGTGTCTTTATGTTATAAGCTTTATTTACACACATATACAACCAGTGGCGTAGCAATCCCAGATGGTACCAGGTGCTGCGCCTGTGCGGCACCCCATACGGACTGCGCACGGGCTGCTGCTTGAGCACAGTGGGCAGCATCCCGTATGGACGGCGCACGAGACTGGTAGCCTGTATGGACTCCGCACCCTTGAAACAAAGCACGTGCTGGCTGAGCAGGTGAGCGAGCAAGCCAGCCGCCACGCCAAGCAAGGCTTTTTACTGGGAGGTGGGGCTCGGCTTGGGAGTTGGGGGGGCACACCAAGTGTCACCCCCCTCCAGGGTGTCACCTGGGGCACACCTTGCTGTGCCCCTGTATACAACCTGAGCCTTTGATGGAGGGGCTCACAACATCAACACCAAAAGAGGGTCTTGCTTCTCCCATAGACACAGCCTTGGATTCTAGCAGAAATCAGGCCTGACACCCTCTCTGCCTTTCCAGACTTATATTGCATCCAGTTTCTAGCTCACATCACTCAACTCTCTGTTTTGTCTTTCCAAATAATAGACAGCTGAGGGAGGGAGGCCTACCCATTTTGCCTCTGGCACAGAGTCACTCTCTTTGTTCCCTTAACAAGCCATACCTAGTGCTTACCGTAGCTGCCAAGTATCCCGTTTTTCGCGGGAAACCCCTGGATTTTAATCCGTTTCCCACTGTTCTCCCAAATGGAGAAAAATCCCAGAAATCCCCCAGATTTCCTACCTGCCAGGGAGCCTCCATTTTGGGTGCTGCTCTGCTCAAGATGGCCACCGGGCATGCGTAGAAGCGACTTCCGGTGCCGCTCTGCCCTATTTCCGGTGCCCACACATGGGAAGAGCGGCCCCGGAAGTTGCTTTTATGCAACCTCTGGTGCCGCGCCGCTGCTGATCCCGCATTTTTCAGCGGGAGACTTGGCTTAGTGGGCATTACCAGGCTGGCTTGGATATTCCAGCAATTGAATCCATGCTGGATCCAGGAATTAGAAGGGAAGCTCTGACATACAGCTTATCTGTGTGCCCCCCCCCCCACTCACAGTAATATGAGCTAGGAATTGTAGTTTGTTTTGCTACCAAGCAACCGTGCTCCATAGTCAACTGATTATGATTTGTTGGCGTGCAGACTCACAACATGAAGCCACCACCAGCTGCCACCTTTGGGGAAGTACTCTAGAATGGGGTGGCCAACCTTTTCTGGACCAACAGCTCACTCCTTGGCTAGAATCTGAGGGCTACAATCTTAGACATACAGACCCTCCTCCTTAGCTAATCCATGCAGATCAGCTGAGAAGGGGGTGTTACATACCCTCCAACATTTCTCCGGTGAAAATAGAGAGGTCCCATTCCCTACTGATAATTTTACTATTTATACCCCACACATCTTGCTGGGTTGCCCCAGCTACTCTGGGTTGCTTTCCAACATATATTTAAAATGTAATAAAACATTAAACGTTTTAAAAACTTCCCTATACATACACACTCACATTTCTCAAATGAAAATAGGGACATCCTAAGGAAAAGCAGGACATTCCAGGATCAAATCAGAAACTGGGACGGCTTCTCTAAATCAGGGAAATCTCAGGAAAATAGGGACACTTGGAGGGTCTGGTGTTATTGCCCCTCTCTGCTCATCAAACAGCTGATCTGATGACAAGAGAGGAGATGATTTGCATTTCAGCCACTCTAGCACTGTGTCCAATATACTCCCCTTCTTTTTGCCACTGCCTCCAAAATTAGTGGCATCTTGGGGGGAGAAATTAGTGTGGGGGTTGGATCAGGCCCCTGAACTGGGAGCGAGACACCCACTACTCTAGAAATGATTGGCAACCTTCATACACGCTACTGTCAATCAAGGCCTACTTCTCTCTCTAAGGTGCACAAGTTAAAATATCACTGACACTCACCTCCATCGTAAACCCAATCACCTTGAAGCACTGTTCAATTAATTCAAACTGGGATTTGTAGAAGCTATTGTTCATGAAATCTTGTACAGTTCTAAGATGTTCATTTTGTAGATACCTAGAGAGATGATGGGGACAGGGAAAAGAGTATGAGAAATTGTGAATAAACTTCACTCTACGTTTCAAAAGGCTCACTCTAGCAAAGGCAGCCCACTTAAGCATTTATCCTAAAGAATGCAATACAAATGGAATGTTATACCTGGGAGGTTTATTTTCTGGCAATTTGTAATGAGCTAGTTTTTTCTTCTCAGCCAAACCAGCATAGATGTAATAGAAAATATGAAAATTCTTCTCTCCTCTGAAATGGGAAAAAAAAACACCACACACCAGACACCAATATGGCAATTATTGAAACACAATCAACACATTGAACCAGTAATGTCTAATTTCTGATTGTCTTCTACTATTATAAAATTTATTTTATATGAAATGTTTTCCCACTGCCTTTCAGGGCAACAAGCCCTCCCAAAACAGCTTACAGTAGAATTGAAACAGCTAACAAATGCAATAAATGATAATACCGTAATAATCATAGAAGTAGTTTAGCCCAACTCAGGGGAATGCGAAATCATGATTCCCATTCCACTGTTAACGCTTAACCCACAGAAATCAATGTGTTGGTCATTTACACAGAGCTTAGATCAGGCTTCCTCAACCTCGGCCCTCTAGATGTTTTGAGACTACAATTCCCATCATCCCACTGGTCCTGCTAGCTAGGGATCATGGGGGTTGTAGGCCAAAAGCATCTGGAGGGCCGAGGTTGAGGAAGCCTGGCTTAGATGTACAGGCCCAAGCTACATGGGCATTAGCCTACATAAAATGTAAATAATAATAATAATAATAATAATAATGAGATCCAGCGCCGAGGGCCTTTGGTTTCCACACTGCAAGAAGCAAAGCTACAGGGAACCAGGCAGAGGGCCTTCTCGGTAGTGGCACCCGTCTGTGGAACGCCCTCCCATCAGAGGTCAGAGAGATAAACAAACTACCTGACATTTAGAAAATACCTAAAGGCAGCCCTGTTTAGGGAAGTTTTTAATCTGTGATATTTTAATGTATTTTAATGTGTGTTGGAAGCCGCCCAGAGTGGCCGGGGGGGGGGGGGACCCAGCCAGATGGGTGGGGCATAAATAATAATAATAATAATAATAATAATAATAATAATAATAATATACACAGTTCAGGTTATGCACAATGCAATTTCAGAGGCTACATCCAAGGTGTCTGATTGGGCTAGTCCAGGCACCCACAAACTTTGCCCTCCAGATGTTTTGGGACTACAACTCCCATCATCCCTAGCTAACAGGACCAGTGGTCAGGGATGGTGGGAACTGTAGTCCCAAAATATCTGGAGGGCCGAGTTTGGGGATACCTGGGCTAGGCAGATGGAGTCCCACCCCAATGACATGTAGGCTGTACTACCCTTAGAGTTTGTTTGAACCAAGCCTCCCTCTCTCTTTCCCACAGCCAGAAAAGCACCTCCTTTGTTTTCCTTTTACTTACACAGCTTGATGTATGACTCTTGATTTTTCTAGGAGGTATTCTGAAATCAGAGCACTTACAACAGTTCCACTGGAAGTGAATTTCATTTCTAGGTATTTCCCAAATCTGCTGGAATTATCATTAATAATAGTGCCTGCATTTCCAAAAGCCTCCAGCAGATTGTTGACTTGGAGAATTTTTTCTTGAAGTGTCCTGTTATTAGCCTAGATGCACATTCCAAAACAACAACAACAACAACAACAATAAGGAAAATGCTTAGAATTTTAAAACACAAACGTAATTTTTCAGAATAGCGACAGAATAGCACTCCTTTCCTATGTGGGGTGTCCACCATCAATAACTAGCAGAAAGTAAGGGCTAGTTTGCCTATTAGTTCCTTGACTAGGGGAATATATTTATTTGAACCGCTCTCCATCCTGTTGGGGATTTGATCATGTCTGGGACGCAGGTGGCGCTGTGGGTTAAACCACTGAGTCTGGGGCTTGCTGATCAGAAGGTTGGTGGTTCGAATCCCTGCGACGGGGTGAGCTCCTGTTGCTCAACCCCAGCTCCTGCCAACCTAGCAGTTTAAAAGCACGTCAAAGTGCAAGTAGATAAATAGGTACCGCTACAGTGGGACTATTTCCTGTAGTAGAAATGGAGTGGCCCTCATAGTCAACAAAAGAGTGGCAAAAGCTGTAATGGGATGCAATCTCAAAAATGACAGAATGATCTCGACACGAATCCAAGGCAGACCTTTTAACATCACGGTAATCCAAGTTTATGCACCAACTACCGGTGCTGAAGAAAGTGAAATTGACCAATTCTATGAAGACCTACAACACCTTCTAGAAATGACACCAAAGAAGGATGTTCTTCTCATTACAGGGGATTGGAATGCTAAAGTAGGGAATCAAGAGATAAAAGGAACAACTGGCAAGTTTGGCCTTGGAGTTCAAAATGAAGCAGGGCAAAGGCTAATAGAGTTCTGTCAAGAGAACAAGCTGGTCATCACAAACACTCTCTTCCAACAACACAAGAGACGACTCTACACATGGATATCACCAAATGGGCAGCATCGAAATCAGATTGATTATATTCTCTGCAGCCAAAGATGGAGAAGCTCTATACAGTCAGCAAAAACAAGACCTGGAGCTGACTGTAACTCAGATCATCAGCTTCTTATAGCAAAATTCCAGCTTAAACTGAAGAAAGTAGGAAAAACCACCGGGCCAGTAAGATACAATCTGAATCAAATCCCTTATGAATACACAGTGGAAGTGAGGAACAGGTTTAAGGATTTAGATTTGGTGGACAGAGTGCCGGAAGAACTATGGATGGAGGCTCGTAACATTATACAGGAGGCAGCAACGAAAACCATCCCAAGGAAAAGGAAATGCAAGAAAGCAAAATGGCTGTCCAACGAGGCCTTACAAATAGCGGAGGAGAGGAGGCAAGCAAAATGCAAGGGAGATAGGGAAAGATACAGGAAACTGAATGCAGATTTCCAAAAAACAGCAAGGAGAGACAAGAGGGTCTTCTTAAATGAGCAATGCAAAGAAATAGAGGAAAACAATAGAATGGGGAAAACCAGAGATTTGTTCAAGAAAATTGGAGATATGAAAGGAACATTTCGTACAAAGATTACCATAATCAAGGACAAAAGTGGTAAGGACCTAACAGAAGCAGAAGACATCAAGAAGAGGTGGCAGGAATACACAGAGGAATTATACCAGAAAGATATGGAGGTCTCGTACACCCCAGGTAGTGTGGTTGCTGACCTTGAGCCAGACATCTTGGAGAGTGAAGTCAAATGGGCCTTAGAAAGCACTGCTAATAACAAGGCCAGTGGAAGTGATGATATTCCAGCTGAACTATTTAAAATTTTAAAAGATGATGCTGTTAAGGTGCTACACCCAATATGCCAGCAAGTTTGGAAAACTCAGCAATGGCCAGAGGATTGGAGAAGATCAGTCTACATCCCAATTCCAAAGAAGGGCAGTGCCAAAGAATGCTCCAACTACCGCACAATTGCGCTCATTTCACATGCTAGTAAGGTTATGCTTAAAATTCTACAAGGCAGGCTTAGGCAGTATGTGGACCGAGAACTCCCAGAAGTGCAAGCTGGATTTCGAAAGGGCAGAGGAACCAGAGACCAAATAGCAAACATGCGCTGGATTATGGAGAAAGCTAGAGAGTTCCAGAAAAACGTCTACTTCTGCTTCATTGACTATGCAAAAGCCTTTGACTGTGTCGACCACAGCAAACTATGGCAAGTTCTTAAAGAAATGGGAGTGCCTGATCACCTCATCTGTCTCCTGAGAAATCTCTATGTGGGACAAGAAGCTACAGTTAGAACTGGATATGGAACAACTGATTGGTTCAAAATTGGGAAAGGAGTACGACAAGGTTGTATATTGTCTCCCTGCTTATTTAACTTATATGCAGAATTCATCATGCGAAAGGCTGGACTAGATGAATCCCAAGCCGGAATTAAGATTGCCGGAAGAAATATCAACAACCTCAGATATGCAGATGACACAACATTGATGGCAGAAAGTGAGGAGGAATTAAAGAACCTTTTAATGAGGGTGAAAGAGGAGAGCGCAAAATATGGTCTGAAGCTCAACATCAAAAAAACCAAGATCATGGCCACTGGTCCCATCACCTCCTGGCAAATAGAAGGGGAAGAAATGGAGGCAGTGAGAGATTTTACTTTCTTGGGCTCCTTGATCACTGCAGATGGTGACAGCAGTCACGAAATTAAAAGACGCCTGCTTCTTGGGAGAAAAGCAATGACAAACCTAGACAGCATCTTAAAAAGCAGAGACATCACCTTGCCGACAAAGGTCCGTATAGTTAAAGCTATGGTTTTCCCAGTAGTGATGTATGGAAGTGAGAGCTGGACCATAAAGAAGGCTGATCGCCGAAGAATTGATGCTTTTGAATTATGGTGCTGGAGGAGACTCTTGAGAGTCCCATGGACTGCAAGAAGATCAAACCTATCCATTCTTAAGGAAATCAGCCCTGAGTGCTCCCTGGAAGGACAGATCGTGAAGCTGAGGCTCCAATACTTTGGCCACCTCATGAGAAGAGAAGAATCCTTGGAAAAGACCCTGATGTTGGGAAAGATTGAGGGCACTAGGAGAAGGGGACGACAGAGGACAAGATGGTTGGACAGTGTTCTCGAAGCTACGAACATGAGTTTGACCAAACTGCGGGAGGCAGTGCAAGACAGGAATGCCTGGCATGCTATGGTCCATGGGGTCACGAAGAGTCGGACACGACTAAACGACTAAACAACAACAACAGTGGGAAGGTAAATGGCGTTTCCGTGTGCTGCTCTGGTTTGCCAGAAGCGGCTTTTCATGCTGGCCACATGACCTGGAAGCTATACGCTGGCTCCCTCGGCCAATAATGCGAGATGAGCGCCGCAACCCCAGAGTCGGTCATGACTGGACCTAATGGTCAGGGGTCCTTTTACCTTTCAGGATGCAAAAAAAAGATGTGGTAGGGCTTTATTTCCAAGTTGGTGGCTGAGCTGGCATGGTACAGGATGGCTGATGGCAAAGACATAAGTAAAGAAGTCTAGGATATGTCTTACCCTTCCAAGGACAGTCAACTGCTGAACCAGAAGATGGGCACTTTGTGTCTTCCCTGCTCCACTTTCTCCAGATATGACAATACACTGAAGGCAAGAGTGAAAGAGCACATGCTATAACCAGCTATCTTCACAACCCTGAGGGGAATATCAAACCCGGCCCACCATTACCACTACCTGATCAGAGCTGAATGTGACCATGGACTGGTATGCGATATCAGCCACAGCAAAGATGTGAGGAGGGTTGGCAGTCCGTTTGGCCCCAATGTACAGTTTGGAATGCTGAAAAGTTAAAAGAAAAATGCTATGTACTCCTCTGTTTTAGACTATCATGGTGTGTCACTGGCCTCATGAGACTGACCAGTTGTGAGTGGTGTTGTTGCCAAAATTTATAATTACCTGGTTCGGAATACAGTACTCATTTGCCTAGCTCAGAATGCTCAGAGGCAATATTCCACTCAACGTTCTCTTCCAACTCAGAGTGAGAAACGAGACTTTGCACAACTTATTCCCTTGTGGCCTGTCTTTCGTTCAAGCGTCGGACATCAATCACTTCTCTGACAGATCTAAGCAAACAGCTCCAGGGAGGACTTTGAAAGCTCCAGGGACATGTGGTCAAGCCCAGTGACGTTACCAAGGGGTGTTTGTTTGTGTGTGTGTGTGTGTGCGCGCAATCACTCAAAATTGCAAGATTTTATTTTCCTACCTGTGTAGCATAAAGGTCTAAGTTCCGAAAAGGATTGACTGCAATGAGAATGTCCCCCACGTAGGTGTAGATCTGATTCTTGGCGTAGCTCTTTTGCAGTTGCTCTGTTACTGTATTCTGTTGGGGTGGGGGACAGAGAAGGACATGTCTATTGATATCTGGCTTTCAAAATTTATTCAAAGGAATTAAGAACCAGGACTTTCGGGCATCTTGATACTACACAGACATCAGAAACATTCTGGAGTCTTGAGCCATATTGCCAACATGCATAATTGTGTGTTCCCTTAATATGTGCTCATTTATCTTCAGTTCTGTGCATCTGCTTTAGTGAGTAGTAGCACAAAAATGTATTAGAGCCACAGGAGACCTCCTACTATGTCACACAGTGAGTCCATCCAGTTCAGTATTGTCTGCAATGACTGGCAGCATTTCTCCAGGGTTTTTCATAAGTAACCTTCTCACTCAGCCCTACCTAGAGATGCTATGGGTTGAATCTGGGGCCTTTAAAGCATGCAAAGTATGTGCTCTATCACTGAGTTATGGCCCATCCTAACTGTGTCTGACTAACTTGTCAACTCTCACCGGCATTAACTTTCCAAGATTCTCCTAATCTGCTGCCTGAGATCTATTCACCCAGTGCTTTTCCAGCTGCACTGGCTCCCGGTGGAGTACAGGGTCAGATTTAAGGTGCTGGTTTTGACCTTTAAAGCCCTTTACGGCCTAGGACCCTCATACTTACGGGACCGTCTCTCCCGGTATGCCCCGCAGAGGACCTTAAGGTCCATAAACAGTAACACCTTAGAAGTCCCGGGCCTGAAGGAAATCAGATTAGCCTCAACTAGAATCAGGGCCTTCTCAACATTGGCTCCGACCTGGTGGAATGCTCTGTTTCCTGAGACCAGGGCCCTGCGGGACCTGATTTCTTTCCTTCCACCTGGCTTTTGGCCTGGAGCCAACCTGATCCCCTCCCCGATTTTCCTTTTCCCTTTCCCTTCTGCATGAGGCTGCATTTTAATTTTAATGTTTATGTAATTTTGTTCTTATGTTGTAATTTTATCAGCTGTTTTATATCCGGTGTTAGCCGCCCTGAGCCCGGCCTTAGCTGGGGAGGGCGGGGTATAAAATTATTATTATTATTATTATTATTATTATTATTATTATTATTATCATTATTAAAATCAGTGGTGTCCATACTTTTTTCAAAGAAGGCCAGATTTGATGAAGTGAAGGACCGTGAGGGCCAACCAAAGGGCCAACCAAAGTTGTTAACTTTTTTTTAGGATTGAAGTTGTTGAGCTTTTTTTTTTTTTTTTTTTAGGATTTTACCCCAAAGGGGAATCTCCGTCATTTCCTTAGTTGCCTTATTTTGTCATTTGTCCCCAGTAAGAAGTAACAGATTGACTCTAATCTAATTTAGCCACTTCAGGTAACATTATGTTGCATATCAGCCACAGTCTTGGCCTTGTGTTGCCCATGATTTTACCTTCACTCTCATCATCTACCATCCCTGTTTTTATACCTGCCTTGCAAAATTCACACAAGACCAGAGAGGAGAGGAGAATGTTGCTACTTCTTTCTCTCATTAGCTACACACGCCATCACATTTAATGACTTTTGCCTTTTGGCAAAAAAACAACAACTTCTTAGCATATGGCTCATCATAGTGCAAATAAATGTTTGGATGAGAACCTAACACCTTAGATTAATTGCATCCATTAGTTCAGCTCAGGTGCCATTAATTGGCTAATGTTGGCAAAGCTGTTTCAGAAGTATAAAACACTTTAGAAATCTACTAATAATGATGAAACACTGACTTGGTGAGTATCAAAATCAGAGGCTAACAGCATTTCCAGGTGGTGGGATTGATTCTTTAAGGCTCTCCAAATGTTGTTGTACTCCAGATCCTATTAACCCCAACCAGCATGACCAATGATCAGGAACATTGGGAACTATAGCCCAACAACACCTGGTCCTATAGTCCACTGACCCCCATGAGGGAAATACAACCCCATCCAGAAATTTAAACCACAGATTGTCCTATCACAGTCCTATCACCCAGGGTGGGTGCCTGTTCTCAGCATGCAGCTTTCCCAATCTACAAAATCCCCCAGCATTTTTTTTCTTTATATAAAAAAAATGTCTTACCTCATCTAGTACTTCCAAGGTTGCCAGATCATCTACATCTTCCTGGTTGGTAGCTGGAGACCTACTGTAATTCCCTTTCTTAGTATGAATACGCTCAAATCTGTTCAAGAAAACAAAAACACGGAAGGATGTGTCTACATGCAAAGAAAAATGCAGGAAGAACAGCAGGGCCGTCCCTAGGCCTGGGCTGGGTGGTGCAATGCACCAGGGCGCCTGGCCACTAGGGGCACTGCTGCTCTGCCCTCCACCTCCCTGCCCATGCCTCGAGCACGCCCTGCGGTGCCAGTGGGAAAAGCTTCTTCCCCCACCCCCTGCAGTCGCCGTGGCCTCTGGCTCCCTCCTCCCACAGCCGAGCACCTCGCACTCGGGAGAGCCGAGCGTGCTGTTTGAGGGGAAATGAAAGAGCAGCTCAAGAGAGCACACGCAAGGAGGTGCCTTCGCCCGCCCCCTTGCCTTGGGAGTGGCAGCGCCCGAAGTCACCGATTGCCTGGCGCTTCGCAGGGAGGCACGATGTAGACCCCCTCTGCCGCCGCCTACTGCTGCCCCCGACACCCGCTGCCTTCGCGGCTTCTCCTGCTGCTCAGCCTGCTGCTCTCTGCCCTTTGCCTGCGGCCAGCTGAGTGCCGGGCTCCGGCGAGGCACAGGTGGGGGGTATTTAATAGGGGCTGGGGTGCCCGGTAGCCAAGCGCGTGGGGGAGCTGCTCTGGAACTTTCCAAAGGAGAGGCGGGGGCGAGCCCTGCGGAGGAGGCTGCAGGTGGTGGGTCACGTGCTCCCTCGGACTCACCGCTTCCTCCTGCCGTCTGGGGGAGAAAGGCTCCTTCCCTCACGATCCCCTTCCCTCCCTTGTGATCTCGTGGCACTCACATACTTTGTATTTTAATAAGGTTGTGGCCAAATATATGCCAAAAACCTTAAAAAGTTCTGTGTGGAGTGTGTTTTACTTTGAGGGGTGGTTTGGGGACCTCGACACGCAATAAATGGGAAACAAAAACAGTTTATTTATGTTTCCTGATTTCTTTTCCCAAGCAGAGGTAATATGCTTGGGAAAATAAAATATAAGAAAAAGATAATAAAAAAGGTCAACAACTCTGGGAAATGGGGGGAGCGGGGCGCCGGAGGGATCTTCGCACCATGGCACCGGATATGCTTAAGACGGCCCTGAAGAACAGTTGCAACATTAGCAATAACCCTGTTCACACCTTCTGCTCATGTTTAGAACCAACCCAATGAGTTGAGGGGAAAAGGGGTAATGTTCATAGCTGCCAAGTCTCCCGTATTCCCCGGGAAACCCCCGTTTTTCCAGCTGTTCCCAGCCAAAAAAACAGATTTTTTTGTTTCCCCCCGGTTTATTCTGGCACAGCGGCCATTTTGGAACTGGGCGGAGCATGCTCAGAAGTGACTTTTGATGCTGCTCCGCCCAGTTCCAAAATGGCTGCAGCGCTACTTCCAGTCTGCTACTTCCGGTCCAGTCCCTTATTTCTCAGGCCGGAACTTGGCAGCTATGGGTAATGTTGCTAAGCTCTGTCCCCATCGCCACCTCTCTTTACAGGTTGAAAGGTGTGAAACAGGGTACCTCCTGTATTTGTTGAGATTCTCTTTGCCATTCAGATCCCTGATCTTCCACCATAGGAAACAAAATGCTTCAGATGCTTTCCCTCTAACTTGGGGAGGGTGGCAGTAATGGTGACAGTGGGCGGAGCTTATGCATATACACACCATACATTTAAAGCACATTCAAAGCATCTCTGCCCCTGAAAGACTCCTAGGAATTATAGTTTACCCTTTACAGAGCCAAAATTCCCAGCATCTGCACACACATCTTCCCCCTGCCCTGCCCTCTGATCTTATGGACAAGATCTTATGGACATTCTCACAAAGAACATGAGTAAAGCTCAAAGGTGACATGAGCTCCACGCACAAAAACGTCTTTTGATAACGCTCTGCTGATCAAATGAAAGGGTCATGGTACGTTGCATGTACATCCTAAGGAACTGCAGGCGGGGGGGGGGGGGTATTCTGATGAGGCTGCAGGCATTTCAATATGGGCAAGTGATGTTTGGGCTTTCACACAAATCTGTTATTTCTGAATCCATTTGCTCAGCAACGCTGTACATGAAGGTCATCTCCTTTCCAATGCCTGTCCTGTCAGCAGGGTGACTTTGATCAAGCAGCTGCCCACAAATGAAAGATGCAGGAAGTGACAGCTTATCTTTCCCATTCTATTCCATCCCACCCACCCACCCCCCGCCAGGAAAGGATGTAGACCTTGAGTCAACTTGTCATTTCCCATTCCTAGTGCCAACCATTACATACTGTGATTTTTTTTATTATTAAAAAAATTTGCTGGCAAATACATAGAAGTGTTGCTAGAATAATTGCCAATGTGGTATATCACATTCAGCCCACAGGTTTTAGCAATGGCTGTAGCCAGGGAGAAACAGAAATAAGCCAAGACGCATGGGGAATCTTCTGTTCCTCCTCTTGCATTTTCCTTCTACCTGGGCTTTCCTCTAAGAACGCCAATTTCATCCCACCCGCTTCACATTCGCTGATGCTGCTCATATATTCAGCTTTGTAGCATAGTTTCAGAGGGAGTTCTTACTTACTGATTCTTTTATGACTAGCTTTAGAAACCAGCTTCATCATGCAATGTATACAGAAGAGACAGATATGAGAACACAATGTTTTGCCTGCTCTAATGTGAAAGGGCATGGATCCCTCGAGGGGTGTGAATGATGCCGCTTCTCTTCATTTGCCCCCAAAGAGTTGATAAAAATAATTCTCCCATCTGACATTGGAGGATGGATTTCCAACCTCCCCACCCCCCATCCCCCCATCCTGCTCACGGGCACTGTAGACAAAAATATCACTTGTTTCACCATCTTAATCTGTGGAATTTTATTCTTTGCCTTTCCCACAGACGTTCAGTTCTATAGGCACTTCCAAAGACCTGACAGGCTGATTCATCAAGGCTGTATCGACAACAGAATGACTCAAGACACTGGTTACAGGTAGGTAGCCGTGTTGGTCTGGATCGAAGTAAAATAAAAAAATTCCTTCAGTAGCACCTTAAAGACCAACTAAGTTTTTATTTTGGTATGAGCTTTCGTGTGCATGCACACTTCTTCAGATACCTTCTTCAGATACCTGAAGAAGTGTGCATGCACACGAAAGCTCATACCAAAATAAAAACTTAGTTGGTCTTTAAGGTGCTACTGAAGGAATTTTTTTATTTGACTCAAGACAGTTATTGTTTCTGCTCAGTTTCTCTCCTCCCTCCTACCACCCCCACTTCATCCCTGCCTTTCAATCAAAGAAAAATGAGGCCACTGGAGCTCTTTCAGTTTCAATTGTCAAAATGAATAAAAGTGATCTTTGATGGCTCCAAAAATAGCGTGGAAAATGCCAAATCCTTGGCAATTTGTTGCCATTTGTAAAGTAATTAGGCTGACATTTATCCCATCGGATCCCAGGGCAGTGTGCAAATGACAAAAACCAAACAGTGTGATGCTTAACTGTGGGTGGTGTTCACCATGGTTTATTGCTTTTACAAGTGAAATGATGGCAATCAGAGTAATCTAAGGCATAGTTTAACTGTGACGTAGGTTACCAACATCCACGGTTAAGCATCATAGTGTTTTGCTTTGGTCATTTGCACACTGCCCTGGGATCCTACAAGAGGCATAGCAACCTCAAAGTCTTCTTCCTCCTACTCCAGTGGTGACTGAAATCTTGGTATAAGCCAGGCATCCCCAAACTGCGGCCCTCCAGATTTTTTGGCCTACAACTCCCATGATCCCTAGCTAACAGGACCTGTGGTTGGGGAAGATGGGAATTGTAGTCCAATACATCTGGAGGGCCGAAGTTTGGGGGTGCCTGGTATAAGCCCACCCACATCCCTGGGCAGGTGTGGATACAACCCCCACCATCACAACTACCTACATCTCTTTCATATGGACACACTGTGGGATGATGCAGAATCCATTCGCAATAAGCTTTTATTTTCAGAATGAAACCTGGTCCTCAATAAGCACTTTTTGTGGGAGCTTGGGGGGGGGGATATGCAACAGATCTAGAACGTGTGTGGACTACATAGAAAAAACAAGAACTCGGCCTCCATTGATTCTGGAATAAAATGCCACATGAACACAGTAGTCTTCTCTCAACACATATTTCCCAACATCTATCGGTCACACCCAGCTCCTTTAACACATCAACAAGCAACATGCTTTCTAGAGCTTTTCTCTAAAGATCTCCCTGTAAATCCTGTCCGAGTTCTTGTAGGGCTGGTTTATGTTTGTGTGAAAAATCTTTTGTAGTGAAACATAATTGGATCGGCTACAAAAACAACAACAACAAAAACCCCAAAGCAGAAGCATCACTACAATCCTTCCTGGACCGGCAAACACAAAACCGGCAGATGAGACAACAGAAGACAAGCTGATCTTGCCAGATAATGCTTGATGGAATAACCTCCTTGTTTGAGTGTCACTTTTAGTCATCTAATTGCTATGCACTGGAGCATGTTAGGATGAGCAAGGCTGCTTTATATGGGTGAACTGTGGAGGAGGAGTGGAAAAAAGAGTGTTGTAGAAGCTAAGGGTAGCCTTTTGCAAACACGCTGAAAGTGTCAGAAGATCGCTGGTTGTGAACACTGATGTGAATGTGATCAAGGAATATCCCACGGGTTATTATGACCTCAAATCAAATACAGGAGAGGGGTGAAGTCAAAATGAAATCTGATTCTATGTGCTGGAACAGTCTTGGACCACAATATGTGTACTTTAAAAGTGAGTGGACCACACAAAGCACATTAGAGTAGAGCTGCTATTTCCCCAGACATTACTGGGATTTCAAAGGTGGAATTGATGTCCGGGGAAAATTCTGAAAAATCATGCGTTTTCTGGCAATTTTTTGGCTCAACAACTTTGGGTTTGTTTTTTTTTAAAAAAAAAAAGCTCAGAAACTTTCAGGGTGTCCTGGTTTTCACTTTTTGAATAATAATAATAATAATAATAATAATAATAATAATAATAATAATAAAAAATTTCTATTTATACCCCGTCCTTCCCGGTTTAGAAACCAGGCTCAGGGCGGCTAACAATAAATATAAAACATCAACCAAAAAACAACTTAAAAACAACGTAAAATACACATCAATATAGCATCACCAGGTCAACTGGCCAAGTTAGTCCTGCTAAGGCCAGCAAGGAGACCAGGGAAAATTTTCATGTGGGGACTCAGAATGGTTTCTTCATAAAAAAGGAAAGGGGAAAGGATGGACAGATCAGGCTAAATTGAAGGCCAGGTGGAATAACTCTGTCTTCCAGGCCCTGCGGAAGGAGATCAAGTCCCGCAGGGCCCTAGTCTCATGGGACAGAGCATTCCACCAGGTCGGTGCCATCACTGAAAAGGCCCTGGCCCTGGTGGAGGATAGTCTGGCTTCTTTAGGGCCTGGGACCCTTAAGCTGTTACTATTTGTGGACCTGAGGATCCAGAAATATGGCAACCCTACCTTAGAGGTAGATATGAGCTTGACACTCAGGAATCAAAGGTCACAGGAATAATCTCTCCAGGGTTGGTTGCCTGCGCTGTAACTTCACACCAGAGTGTAGCATTGGATATCAAGTAGCAGGGAGCCAATGTCTTCAGAATAACTGGGGGAGGTGTAGGTTTTAGCCCTTATGGCTCTGATGTTAGTCTTCAAAATGTGCAAAATCTGGTAGAGTTCTAGGAGTCTGTTAATCCCCACACAATTCTGAGAGGTAGGCTAGGCTGAGAGGCAGTGACTGGCCCAAGGTCACCTAGCGAGCTTCAAGACTGTGTTCTGAACCCTGGTCTTCCGGGTCCTAGTCTGACACTAACTACTACTACACCACAATGGCTCTCATTTTGGGCACCTATATCTTTGTGTTTCATCCAGTGTTTCATTCGAAATACACATTAAGTGTTTACTACTTGTAGGTTTTTTTTAAAGTCACTTTACTGGACCACTGAACTGGAATGCTGTAGGAGGAGAAAATGGAGGAAAGGCTGCCATGAAGCTATTGGCTAGCTGGCTTGTCAGTCAGAACCGGGGCAGAAGGTAGCTGGTTTTAGCCCTGTTGTAGGAGGCTTGGAGGAGGGACCTTGGAGGTGCATGATTTGCAGGCAAAAGATCCCTGGGTTTAGTCCTTGGTATTCTCCATGTGGGACTAGAAAAGAAACCCAATTAAAACCTTCACATCAAGAGCTAGATAGAAGATGGATAATACTGAGCTAAATCGACCAATGGTTTGACTCTACACAAGCCAGCCTCGCATGATCAAACTGAGAAGAGGAGGGAAGATTGTTTTGATTATCCCCAGTTTTGTCACTGGCAACATTAAATAGCAACACTTAAGCAATTCTGTTCTACACTGTGTTCACAATTTCAGTATTTAGCATAGCTGCCAAGTTTTCCCTTTTCTCGCGAGGAAGCCTATTCAGCATAAGGGAATTTCCCTTTAAAAAAAGGGAGAACTTGGCAGCTATGGTATTTAGGTTTGCAGCTTGCATCAACTAATACATCTAATTTGATTTCTTGGCATTAAAGTTCAGGCTCTCTCCTTAGTACCATGCACTGGATTTGTTCTTGGTCATTGGGACTTTATTCTGGCAACAGCTTGTCACTTCTTGGTTAAAAGAGTTTTTCAAAATGCTAGAAAGGGTAATTATATTCATTTGTGGCGGCAGGGGGACAATGCATCCTTACAAGATAGATTGCAGACTATAAAAAGAACAAAATAAATCCTCAGACCTCACTGGAAGATTGCAAACACACACACACACACACACACACACACACACACACACACACACACACAAACATTAAGCCACCATAAATATCAATAAGAAGAAATACAGCTGATCTTAACCAAATTTCTCTATACAGCTCATTTGATGTGGAAAAAAGGAGACATTAACAATTGAGATTGTTAAAATAGCACCACCTTTTATGTTCTATGTGCTATTTGATCCCCCTAAAAAAAAACTATTATCTGTTACCTTGAAGCTGAGTAGAAATATATCAATTTTCACCAATGGCTAAGTCTCAAATTCAGAACATTACTTTGATGAACTTGTTTCAGAATTTCTGAAACCAAGCCAAAACACCTTGGGCAATTTCATACAAGGCCCAAAGATTATGAACGCTTCATGATGCATAATTACTTTGCTAAATACTGTTGGAACAAGGATGAAAATATCCCCGTCTAAAAGTTGCATTATTTCTGGTAACACGCTTCCTTTCCTTTGCAAGTGAAGGAAATGTTCTGCCAGAAATAATGCAACTTCATAGAGGGGGGTATTTTGGCCACAGTTATTCATGTGGGAGAGCTTCAGTGGCCTCAAACCTGTAAGAACACTTAGCAGACATCACAAAGAGTGTATTCCACAGCTGAGCAGATATGTATGTATGGTGGAGCACTAGGGATTGCCTGACTAGGGTGGTAAGAGCAGGGAGTTCCCAACACCGGGTAAAGAGCCACACATGAGCAGTGGGTTGTATTCAGTTTGGTTAAGTCACATATTATGCTTATCTAATATTACATAATCAGTTCAAATTCCAGCTTCCTCACAGAGATGCTTGCTACTTAAGTGGGTTAGGTAAAGGTAAAGGGACCCATTAGGTCCAGTCGCGGACGACTCTGGGGTTGCGGTGCTCATCTCACTTTACTGGCCAAGGGAGCCAGCGTACAGCTTCCGGGTCATGTGGCCAGCATGACTAAGCCGCTTCTGGCGAACCAGAGCAGCACACGGAAACACCGTTTACCTTCCCGCCGGATCGATACCTATTTATCTACTTGCACTTTGACGTGCTTTCAAACTGCTAGGTTGGCAGGAGCTGGGACCAAGCAACGGGAGCTCACCCTGTCGCGGGGATTCAAACAGCTGACCTTCTGATCAGCAAGCCCTAGGCTCTGTGGTTTAATCCACAGATGCCTAAAATAAAAAATTGAAGAATAATTTAAATAAATGGTCTTCAAGACCACATTTTGTTACATGCAGGCAGGACCCCCCCCCAAAAAAAAGTACCTTGCTTTTTCTGTGATTCCCATTTGCTGGTGAACATCAATGAATTCCATCAGCTGCATCTGCAAGACAGTCTCTTTGCCCTCCACTTGCTTCACAAAGTCATGCTGCAGCAGGTCAGACACTGTTGGGCGTTTCTCATAATCTTTGGTCAAACACCTGCACCATTGGAAAAAGCACAGCTTTTAGGAAATGCAGTTATGTAATGAAAAGACAGGTGGTAGCAGAGAACTAGGCAGGAAGCCCGATTTCAAGCAGTGGGGCATGGAAGAGTCCTGTGGGTGTAGTGACCTCCCCTATGGGAGCGGGTGGCACTGTGGTCTAAACCTTGGGCTTGCTGATCTGAAGTTCGAATCCGCATGATGGGGTGAGCTCCCATTGCTCTGTCCTAGCCCCTGCCAACCTAGCAGTTCGAAAGGATGCCAGTGCAAGTAGATAAATAGATAACACGGTGGCAGGAAGGTAAATGGCGTTTCCATGCGCTCTGGTTTCCGCCATGGTATTCCATTACGCCAGAAGCTGTTTAGTCATGCTGGCCACATGACTCAGAAAGCTGTCTGTCTGTGGACAAATGCCAGCTCCCTCAGCCTGAAAGGCGAGATGAGCACTGCATCCCATAGTCGCCTTTGACTGGACTCAATCATCCAGGGGTCCTTTAGCTTTGCCTTTCGTGACCTCCCCTCCTGGCAGCACCATGTTCACCAGCATGGGAACATGGCAGGGTGAGGGGCAGAGGAGCTGTGGCCTAGTGATGTTGAATCCAGGCAGCTTTTTATGTCTTCAGCTCCCCTTTTAATTGGTGCTTTTATAATGTTGCTGGATTTTTGTGTTTCTTGTCTGTTTTAATCTTGCTATAGGTTTGTGGGGTGGTCAGTCTGGATGATGATGATAATAATAATAATAATAATAATAATAATAATAATAATAATAATAATATATTTATACCCCACCCATCCGGCTGAGTCTCCCCAGCCACTCTGGGCAGCTCCCAATTGAATATTAAAACAATACAGCATTAAATATTAAAAGCTTCCCTAAACAGGGCTGCCTTCAGATATCTTTTAAAATTAGGACAACTGCTTATTTCCTTGACATCTGATGGAAGGGCATTCCACAGGGTGGGTGCTGCTACCGAGAAGGCCCTCTGTCTGGTTCCCTGTAACCTCACTTCTTGCAATGAGGGAACTGCCAGAAGGCCCTCGGCGCTGGATCTCAGTGTCCGGGCTGAACAGTAGGGGTGGAGACGCTCCTTCAGGTATACAGGACCAAGGCCGTTTGAGGGTGTCCCTTATGAACTTGTGATCTAGTGTAGGGGAAGGTAAAATGTATACAAAGAAACCAGCAAGGACCATTGAAGTGAGAGCCAACTCCATCCTATGATCAGGTTGCACATACATTTAAATGAAACCACCCTAGAGACACAATACAGTCATACCTTGGTTCTCAAACTTAATACGTTCCGGGAGTCCGAATGATCCCCCAAACCATTCAAAAACCAAGGCACGGCTTCCAACTGGCTGCAGGAGCTTCTTGTACTCAATCGGAAGCCACATCGGACATACGGCTTCCGAAAAATGTTTGAAAACCGGAACACTTACTTCCGGCTTTTTGGCGTAAGAGAGCAAAAACGTCTGAGTAACAAGGCGTTTGAGAACCAAGGTATGTAGTCTCCGCTAACCTGCATTCCAAGAAAACAAAATCTTGCGCAAGCGCAGGCACCCCTGAGTATCTTGCCATTCAGAAATTGGAGTGCACACAACAATATTGCTCTCCTTTTGTACAATGCTCAGAGAGCAGTATTCATCAGTTCAATGGGCAAACAAACATTTATTTATTTTTTTTAAAAAAGAGGAATGTGTTACTGGAATAACATGATTTACCTAGTACCTCTCTCCTCATACCCCTTTCCGGCAGTTTCTAGGTGTGGGCTTTGTATTCTCCCTGTCACATCCACAACAGTAGTTTGCTAAGGGTGCTGACCTCACAGAGCTACAATTGCCAGCTCTCTTAACAAACTATAACTTCTTCTTCTGAAGAAGTGTGCATGCACACGAAACCTCATACCAATGACAAACTTAGTTGGTCTCTAAGATGCTACTGGAAAGATTTTTTTAAAATATAATTTCTAGGATTCACCATGATGGTTAGGAGTGCTTTAAGGTGGACGTGACCCAATAAAAGGTGGTGTAACCCACCAATTTCCTGCGGATTAGTCTCTAGCCAATGGAGCAACATACACAGAGCATAGGAAGCCGCATTATGCCAAGTAGGACCAGTGGCTCATCCAGCTCAGTATCGTCCACAATGATTTTCAGCAGCTCTCCAGGATTTCAAACCAGGGATTTCCCCAGCCCTTCCTAGAGGTGAGATGGAGCTTGGGAACTTTGGGATGCAAAGCATGTGTTCTACCACTGAGCTACAGCCCCTCATCAGGTCTTTGCCTCTGCCCATGGTGAGGCCACGGTTATGGCTCTAAAGAGCATTATGTACTATAATAATAGATACCGGCAATAATAAATTTTTATTTATACCCCACCCTCCCCAATCAAAACCGGGCTCAGGGTGGCTAACACCAATAAAATTACAATAAGACATAAAAAACCAATTAATTAAAATACAGATTAAAATACAATATTAAAATTTAAAATGCAGCCTCATTTTAAGTACCAGTCCATAAATCCAAACCGTGAGGGAGGAAAACACAGGGGTCAGACTGAATCCAACCCAAAGGCCAGGTGGAACAGCTTTGTCTTGCAGGCCCTGCGGAAAGATGGCAAATCCCACAGGGCCCTGGTCTCCTGTGAAAGAGCGTTCCACCAAGTTGAGGCCAATACTGAAAAGGCCCTGGCCCTAGTTGAGGCCAATCTAGCCACCTTATGTCTCGGGATCTCCAGAATATTGTTGTTTGTGGACCTTAAGGTCCTCCGCGGGGCATACCAGGAGAGGCGGTCCCGTAGGTACGAGGGTCCAAAGCCACATAGGGCTTTAAAGGTCAAAACCAGCGCCTTAAACCTGATCCTGTACTCCACTGGGAGCCAGTGCAGCTGGTAAAGCACTGGATGAATGTGATCCTGCGGCCGGGACCCTGTAAGGAGCCTCGCTGCAGCATTATGCACCCACTGGGGTTTCTGGGTCAGCTTCAAGGGCAGCCCCGCGTAGAGCGAGTTACAATAATCAAGCCTGGAGGTGACCGTCGCATGGATCACTGTGGCCTGATCAGGGCAAGAGAGGTAAGGGACCTTATACTCCCAGATATAGTAAAAACAAGAGCATGGTCTGAGGGCCCAAGATGGAGCCACCTTGCTAATGTAAATCAGGTCTATGTCTGCCTGGGTAGGAGACCACCTATGAAGCCCATTATGGAACCTCTGTGAGGTCTTCAGTTCCATGATGGAAGAAAGGTGGGATATAAACGTCCTAAATAAAAATAATAAAGAATGAAATCTATGCTACAAAGAAATTGCTCTAAAATTCATAGTTTCTAGATATTGGAAATGTGCTCTGCGTTTTCTGAATAGCAGATCCTGTGTAAAAATTACTATGGTTTACCTAAGCATTAATGGTGCAGCAGCAATAAAATTGCTAGTCCATTTGCAAAGCTAAGCAGGGTCCTACCTGGTTTCAAATTGGATGGGGAAGTGTATTGCAGGGGATCCTTCCAACTCTATGGCTATCTGAATATTTTGGATGCTATCTGAATAAACATGGCTACATTATTTTTAACTGCATGGTGCACCTTTACGCATTGATTTATTTTTAAATGGCTCCATTGTCACTCACTTGCTGATAAAGTCATTGAATTCAGATGACCATATCTCTGGCTGCCGCAATGTAGGAGGTGGATTTCTGTGGAAGATGACATTAAAATAGGTTTACATGTAGAATTACAATAAGCTCGAATACATTTTTAACCAAATAGAGAGAAGTCAAGCTGAGTAATGGATTTCTGGAAGAGTCATTAAAAAAATACAGAGATTTCCTCTAGCTTAAAAGGAGCATTGTTTAGAAAAGTATAATGCACCACTGATTGTCTTAATGTTATAAGTCTTTGGGAAAGGGGGATTTGAAACCTCTACCAAATAAATCAAGAACTGCAGTAATTTTCTAGCATTCAAACAAAATGATACAACTAATGACCTATTCATCATTATTTATGTGTATTGGCAAGTCCCCTAAAAGCAGTAGGCTTTACAATTCTTTGGTTTGCTAACACTGTCATGAAATTCAGTTGGATTAAATATCCTCTTGGAGTTCACTCCAGCCAATGACAAGAGGCTGAAATGGTTGAACAAGTTAATTTTGTGAAGGAAATGGTTCTGTTAAGTATCTTCTTTGTTATGTAAGCCAGGGGCCAGAGTGTTGCCACAGAAACTAAATGGTTGGAGACAACTCTGGAAGGTGAACAAAAGAGTCAATGTGTTTTCTATCATCCTCCCCTGGCTGGAGTGATGCTATCATAGTGTCTATGTGTTTGAGAGAGAACAACAGACTGGCAGTCATGGAACTGGGTCTGAAAGAGACACAGAGAGGCTGATCTGCTCTCAGTGGGGGGGGGGGCACAGAGAAGCTTAATGCAGAAGTGGGATCTGTTGGAGAGTTGATGCCGTGAACCTTCCATCTTATGCTTGGCCTGAATATGGGTAAATAAAATCACAAAAATGGTGCAAGACTCCAGTGATGTTCAGTCCTAGGAAACCAACTCTGTACCCTGTACAGGGACTCTGTGAAACCTCTCATTAATTGGGGGTACACATAAAAAAAATAGTGTCAGGTTTACTTCTAATTCCATTAGGATCATAATCCACCTATTGGTCAATTGCATGACCCATGAAGAATTCTCTAACATCTAAGAAACAGGTACATGTCTGGCATCACCGCATGGGCCTACCTCTGCTGGGCCAGATGTACTGTACATGGACTTCAACTCCCATCATCCTTGACTAGTAGCCATGTTGGTCCTACCACATTGGCTGCTGCTAGTTTTAATGGTTAAATTGGCACCCAGCATCATATTTACGCATATATCTACTTGCTGCCAAAATAAGTATTTACAGTATTTATGCCTTCCCAAAACAGGTTAAGTCCTAGAGTCCAAGATCTCTTGGCTAGAAAGTTCCATTTGTCCTGCAGGACCCACTGAGCTCAGTTTTCTTTCTCCAATTAAATTTGAGGGAAGAAGTAGACAAGGCTACCAAAAGAGCCTGCCATTGCGTGGATGAAATCACTGAATACATTTTACAGAACTGTTATTCCTCCCCACCCCCCACCCCTGCCCCATTGATGTCAAGTAGCCTGCCCAATGAAAGATACGTGCAATAAATCACTGAGACGGTACCTTGGTATTTTGAACAGAGCTCTCATAGGATGCAAATCAGCCAATGGTGGATCTCCATCGCCTAACTCTATAGCGGTGATCCCAAGTGACCAGGCGTCACATCTGGCATCATAGGAACTATCCAGCTGCTGCTCACATGCAATCACCTGTTAAGATATAAAATTAAATTAAATAACAGCATCTGAACCGGAGGTGCTGCCAGACAGGAATTTCACAATCATCTTGCTTGGATCTGAAACATGTTCCTAAGCCTTTTCAGTGGAGCTATGAGAACAGGCCATAATTACAGGCTTTTTGCCCTATGAAGTGGACATATTCTGAGAAGGCTATAAAGGTATTTAAGCTGCTTTTTGGTATTCCACACTGCCTGCCAGAGAATGACAGTTGTGAGGCTGAGGCACCGCAAACCGTGACTCTTGTATGGCAATAATATGCAGAGGGTGGAGGGAAGTGCTCATCCACGTTTCCAGAGCTGTCACCGTAGCAACAAAATGTCTGCCTCAGCAACTAGCTTAGCCTCCCCTTTATAAAGGGAATTGAATATTACTTCCTTCTAGGATGGATTAGTAGAATCCAGGATCAGGTGAAGTCCTTGTTACTGGGTCCAAAAACAACTACTGCCTTGAACTACAGCTGTAGCAAATAACTGAGGAGGTCTTAGCAAGGCACTGACCTCATAAGCTTGTTGTTGTTGTTTAGTCGTTTAGTCATGTCTGACTCTTCGTGACCCCATGGACCAGAGCACGCCAGACACTCCTGTCTTCCACTGCCTCCCGCAGTTTGGTCAGACTCATGTTGGTACCTTCAAGAACACTGTCTAACCATCTTGTCCTCTGTCGTCCCATTCTCCTAGTGCCCTCAATCTTTCCCAACATCAGAGTCTTTTCCAGGGAGTCTTCTCTTCTCATGAGGTGGCCAAAGTATTGGAGCCTCAGCTTCAGGATCTGTCTTTCCAGTGAGCACTCAGGGCTGATTTCCTTAAGAATGGATAGGTTTGATCTTCTTGCAGTCCATGGGATTCTCAAGAGTCTCCTCCAGCACCATAATTCAAAAGCATCAATTCTTCGGTGACCAGCCTTCTTTACGGTCCAGCTCTCACTTCCATACATCACTACTGGGAAAACCATAGCTTTAACTATACGGACCTTTGTCGGCAAGGTGATGTCCCTGCTTTTTAATATGCTGTCTAGGTTTGTCATTGCTTTTCTCCCAAGAAGCAGGCTGTCACCATCTGCAGTGATTATGGAGCCGAAGAAAGTAAAATCTCTCACTGCCTCCATTTCTTCCCCTTCTATTTGCCAGGAGGTGATGGGACCAGTGGCCATGATCTTAGTTTTTTTGATGTTGAGCTTCAGACCATATTTTGCGCTCTCCTCTTTCACCCTCATTAAAAGGTTCTTTAATTCCTCCTCACTTTCTGCCATCAAGGTTGTGTCATCTGCATATCTGAGGTTGTTGATATTTCTTCTGGCAATCTTAATTCCGGCAAAATGGCCTCTTCATCATGTTTGAAGGATGAGGCGCAACTGGGCTTATTCCAGAAAAGTTCCCTCTGCCTGGGCAGGTTTCTGGGTCCTCGTTCTACACTAGTCCTAAACAACTTCAGATTCTCTAAACGAGATACAGTACTGTACACCGAAGTTCAGAGAAGTTCTGTATTTTCCTGCCTGGTACTGCAGAGGGAGTGTGGTGGTCAAGCGCATGGCAGACCATGGGACATGGCTGGGGGAGGATTGGTTTAGCTTTAAAAGGGGATTGTTCAGATTTATGGAAGATATCAACAGGCACACCAACTCTAGGGGGGGGGTCAAAGGCACCTCGGCTCCCTCAATATTTGTTTAAAGGGGGCAAGGCCCCCCCAATCTTGAGGCAATGCATGTGACATCACACGTACGCAACGTACAATGCGTATGTGTGATGTCACATGTGCATGCGGCGTGTGCTGGGGCCCCTCAATCTTGGGGGCAAGCTGGTACCAATGGCTGCCAATAGCTACTAGCCCAGAGACTGTTCTCCTTCCACCAGGCATCCCCAAACTTCATCCCTCCAGATGTTTTGGACTACAATTCCCATCTTCCCCAACCACTGGTCTTGTTAGCTAGGGATCATGGGAGTTGTAGGCCAAAACATCTGGAGGGCTGCAGTTTGGGGATGCCTGTCCTTCCACTGTCAGAGGAAGCATACCTCTGAATGCCAGTTGCCAGGAATCACAACTGGGGAGAATGATCAGGTTTTCCTTGTGTTCAGGTTCTCCTTGAAAATTTCCCATAGGCATCTGCTTAGCCCCTGCGAGAACAAGATGCAGGACTAGATAGGGCTTTGGCCTGCTCTTACAGTATTTTGTTGGTAGGTCATCTTGTGTAGACATCCCCAGAGCAGAAATCCTTTTGTTAACATTCCACTGTGATCCATAAAGGAGCCCAATTCCATGAAAAGCATTATGATTTCAACCCCTCTGTGACCCAAGTACCAGCTGGGTAGCAGAAACTAACAAACCTCTGCATCCCCCACCCCACCACCCCTGTCTCAGCCCCAACAAAGAACGAGCAAGAGAAATGAATAGAGTGTTGGTTTGTTGTCTCTTTTGACTATACATTTCACCACACATTGTCCTTCTCTAAAATCCCCTGCGATACTCCGTTAAACATTTGGTTTGGTGGCTGAATATTGGGCGAGTGAAAGAATGCACTTGGTTTTCCAGGTCCTATTTAATTTTTCCTCGAGGAAATTTACGCAGAGAAGATGTCATGCATCGAGTCAGCTGAAGAGGCAACTGAACAAATTAATAAGGCTGCAGGCACACACCATACATTTAATGTTCATTACTTCCCCCAAAGAAACATGGGAACTGTAGTTTGTTAAGGGTGCTTGGATGTCTAGCTCTGTGAGAGGTCAACCAAAACTTCTAGGATTCTTGGGGTGGGGAATTCATGTGTTTTAAATATGTGGTGTGTATGCAAGCCTCAATACTTATTATGTATGAAACCTGAAGGAATTATATAGATTTCTGCGATAAACCTATCAACACCAATTTAAACATGAATGAAGTTCACTTCACTGCCAGGGATTTATTTTACTGGACCCAAAATGAATAACGCCAAAACATGAACTTGGCTGCAGTCTGTTTTAATAGTCTTAACACAGATCAAATGCAAAGGGTTCCCCCAGCCCTGAAAAGATGGAACAGTGTCAGAACAGAGAGAGCTAGAAACTTGGGGTGGGTATAGCAAAGGATTTAGAAAGTGATAGGTTAAAAAGAGAGAGAGAGAAGCACACACAGACACAACCCCATAGTAGGAGTTAATAAAATTTCATCTAACCTCAGGAGCCATCCAAAAAGGAGTTCCCACGGATGTATTCCGACGGAGACGACTGCTGGTCAGCTGGGCTGATACACCTAAAGGGAACAAGCAGATTGATGCAGTTGACACATCTATGCTTAATGAATTCTATGCAGAGAGTGTCACATCTACTGTTCTCACAATTTTGTTCCAACATGGCGTTTCTCATTCAAAAGCTCAGCAGCATTTTTTTCAGCTCTCTGCCAACAAGCAAGCAAGAAGGCTGGTAAATATTGCATCCCCTGCTTTTGCCACCCTGAGTTTCATTCACTGCCAACGTCTTGAAAGGGGTTTGAATTTAGTTCTAAATTAGGGTTTTTACATGCAATCTGGCTGCACATTTTTTGGGACCGATGATTACAGTATTTCTGCCTCCTATTCTTAGTGGGAGGAAACCACAACGGGCATTTGAGCAAGTCAAACTCACTCTTTCATTTAAGGCATACTTTTAAAAAAAAGAAAAAGAAAGACAATAGCGATACTCAGTGCATTTTTTTTCTTTTAAAAATATGTTTAGGGGTACTCACATTTTCCTACTCATATTGAAATACTGCCCCTCAATGAGGCCAAACTTAGATTCACAAAATGTTTAGGGGTATGCGTACCCCTTCATCCCCCCCCCCCAGAAAAAAAGCACTGCCGTTACTCTTTTAAAGGTATAGTACCAGCACTAGGTGTGAAAGAAAAAGCAAACCTTAGCTACATTAAAAATTTGTTCATTCATTTCATTTCATCCTCAGGAAACATCTGAATTGCATGCATCCTTCTGCTAAAAGCACGGTTAGTCGTAAAAAAACAAAAATAAAAAACCCAAGATGCATGAAAACTGCATTGAGCAAGGCTGCTCAATGACTCCTAGTACATTTCTGCTAGGATGCAATGATAGGTTGAAACACATCTAAATGTGTACTAAATGTGTACATCATTGAAAATCTGCTCACACGGAACACAAACTGTTGTTAAAACCTTCACTCTAGACCGCATCAATGGTTTAAAAACTTTTGACTTTAAGGGGATTGATTTCTCATGCAATAACACAAATAAACCTATTTTAACGGCTTAAAACCAAACAGGAGAGAGACTAATGCGTAAACAAGAGAAATAAAAACAACAAGGCTAAAAATATCTCCTTTCTATAAAGGTTTGCTACAATTAACTTACTTGTGGCAGTTAAACCTATTTCTTGCTGCAGCCACCTTCCCAGAAAGGGTCACGAGGGACACAGAAACAGTAAAAGAACCAGCGCCTACACACTCCTATTTTTACCATTCTTAAGCTTCAGAGAAAAGTTTTCTAACAATGTTGGAGCAGTGGCAAAGAAGGCAAACAAGAGTTATCCAAACACCTCTGCTAGGAGATCAGCTGCTGCTTTTGCTTCTTCTCAAATGTCACCTAACAAAGCAGAGGGGACCATAGAGTTGGACGGGATCCTGAGGATCATCTAAGTGAAACTGTCCCATATGGGGATTTGACCTGCAACCTTGGCATTATGAGCTATCCAGGCATAACTGTGCAACCACCATTCCATCAGGCTACCTGAACTGATCCCCTCCCAGCTGGTTGTTATAAGAACTGTAACTTTAAGAAACTGGGGCCACAACTTCTCTCCCCCCCCATACTTTTTGGTTGTGTCTTTTAGATTGTACATGCCTGAGGAGAGGGATTATCATAGTGCTGAACTTCAAAAGCTGCTCTGGGAGCCCTTTCAGCTAAAGCAGGGATGGCCAACTCCCAAGAGACTGCGATCTACTCACAGAGTTAAAAACTGGCAGTGATCTACCCCCCTTTTTGGAGTTCAGGTCAAAGTTGTTGAGCATTTTTTTAGGGAGGAAGGCCATTTTGGGGGGGGAGGTTCAGGTCAAAGTTGTTGAGTTTTTTCAGGGAGGAGGTAAAACGTTGAGCTTTTTTATTTTATTTTTAGGGGAGCCACAGTTATTCAGCTTCTTTGGTGGGAGCCAATGATCTACCAGTGATCTACCGCAGACGTCCAGTGATCTACCGGTAGATCACAATCTACCTGTTGGACATGCCTGAGCTAAAGCATGGGATTCCCTCACCCTTTAAATGTACAGTATTCAGATAAATACATAATGAAAGATGCATAGCTCCCCAATGGAACAGGGAATGCCACCATGGGGTGCCACTACTAAAAAGTCCTTCTCACACAATCTTGGGAAGTTGCAGACTGTGCTCCATCTGAACTAATATCAGGCCGCAAAAACACCATACATTTTAAAAAGGAATCCTGGGAACTGTAGTTTGTTAAGGGTGCTGGGAATTGAAGCTCTGTGAGGATTCTTTGGGGGAAATAATGTGCGTCAAAAGTATGGTGTGTCCACAGCTACAGTCATTCACATTTTGCAAGGGTATTCACTTCCATGCCCATACAATGGCATTCCTATTGCAAAGGACACAGGGAAGGCAGATCTGAGAGTTTCTTCCAGCTAGATCGCGCCCCCTCCCCATCGAACCTTCAACTACCAGCTGCCCTGCCAGGACAATCTTGATAATATTTCATATATTGCAATCATTTGTTGTGATTCTTAAAATGAATTTTGGTGTAACTTATAAGCTGCTTTGCCAGAATTTCTGCCTCGAAAGGTGGGATATAAATGATTGTGATAAATATACATAATTGGGAAGGGGGGGGGGAGACACCATCTTTTCCTCGCCTGCTATAGATCGTGCTCCTGAATTAATTTCATTCACTTAGGCTTGGCAAAGGCAAAGACATGGACAATCATGCCAAAGAAGCAACTGAGTTATTTTTTATTATGCTTCTGTTGTCAAATTTGATTACCATAAATTGCTTTGCAGAGAAAAGGGCAAACATAAATCTAACATTAATTTGCAAGAGATGCTCAGTTGAAATCATGGCCCATTCAATTATTCTAAAGTGCCCCCCAAATATTGAGAGTGCATGAGGATCTTTTTTATATATATATGCAACACAATGCATGTTTTAAATCTTGATCATGAAACGTGGCTTTCTGAAAGCTGACTTTTAAATTTATTAGCATTATTCTTAACCTTTTGCTCCTGGCAGCAAGCTGGCATTTCAGTCTGTGTCATCTGCTGAACAATATTTCCTTAAGCGCTTGCCTCTTGCAAAAGGATCGTGATGTTATGCCACACTTGGCTGTGCTCTCTTTCAGCACCTCGTCAGCCAGTCAAGAGTAAAGCCAGGCTTGCAAGTTTTCTAAGAGCAGTTTTTCTGAGGGGAAGGCGGGGAAGAGAGGTCGAAATTATTTTGGGAAGAAATCTAAAAATACAGCAGAGAAGCATATGGATCAAAACCACAGAGCAAATCTTTTGCAGATGAGAGGTTTCCCAGAGCTAGACAGTTATGCCAGACTGAGCAACAGAAACTTAATCCAGACAAGACCAAAGGAGGTGCTGTGGGTTGTGAGCATGACTGAGAGAAAAAACATGTCATTCTTGCAGCTGTATGTTGTTTGGGAAGATGGGTACACAGGGAAGCTGTCATTACAATTAGATCTTCTAGAAACATAGAATTGTAGAGTTGGAAGGGAACCCAAGGGTCATCCAGTCCAACCCTCTGCAGTGCAGGAATCTTAACACGTGGTCACCCATCCAATTTGAAACCATACTGGACCCTGCTTAGCTTTGCAAAGCTGCTAGCAGGTTTGTTGCAGGAGCAACAAGCAATGTGCAACAAGGCCCTCTCTGTGATGGCACCAAAGCTGGGGAACTAGGGAAGATAACCTTGTTTCACCCTTATTGTCTTTGAGAGGACAGACCGAAGTGGCTCCCTTCAGGTGGGTTATGTTAGGCATTACTACCCATCTTTACTACTGGATATGCAAAGCGCAGTCTTTAAAAAAGTCTAGTCTTTTTATTATCCCAAAGCAAACTTGTCCAGAATTGCCATGCCACACGAGATGGACAAATTATCTGGTGTGGCGCAACAACTACACAATGATCCCTGATTGGAATCAGCGAGGCAGGCAGTTTTATTTACTGATACATGAGACCATGACTAAAAGTAATCACGAAGCCCTTCTCTGACTCACGCCTAAACATCAGCTAGGGGGCACAGAGAAACGTCTTTTTCTTTTGGAACAATTTCAAGTGAAATTGCTTTAACTAATGGTTACGCTTTGCAGAATGATTCACACAAAGTTTACAGATAGTGAAAGTCGACAGCGTTCCGAGTACAAAAGGATGCTACGCACTGCTTCAAGACAACAGAGGCTCTGTCAAACCCTGAATGTCACTATAGGCAAGAATAACATGACACTGGATGGAAGATTCATAGCAGAGATTATAGAAAATCAGAATTATAGAGCAGGGGGGCCCTTGGGAGTCTCCCTAGGTCTGTCCCTCTCCACAGAGCACGCCTCTTGGTGGTTCTGTTCCACACCCTTGGGTGTTTTGCTTGGCTGGAGTGTTTCCTTGGACTCTGATAATGCCTCTTGCTTGCCTGGATGCAGGGTGGAGATGTGTGATGTTTCCCATTTTTGCATGGCTGCACTGTAGCCTACTGCACAAAGGAAGAGTCACATTGTGACGATGGGTCCCACTCTCTATTACTATCAATGCGACACAGGAATTCAGAGGGGAAAACACCCACCCTCTTCTCCTGCCGCCTCAAAAAAATAAACCCCTTTTACTTGTGGGTTTCTTAGTAAGGAGAGCCTTCCAGCTTACGTGGCCTGGTACCTTAAGAAACTCTAGGCTGTCCGACTGAATAACCTCTTGCCTACAGTAAAGGGTCTCCCTCAGTTTGATTCCCCACTGTAAAAGTTTGCCCTTTTCACTCTGGCAACTTCTTAGCGCCTCAGGTTACCCTACTAAGCCTCCTCCGTGTAACTCCAGGACACCAACTGCCACCTCCCTGCCTGAGGTGAGTTTTGCCCTCTCTTGAGCCACCACGGCTGTGAGTCCTGATACCTCGCTGGAATAATAAAGACGAACCTTTTTTTTTTTTTAATAAGATAAATTTTTATTCATTTTTTTTCATAAAGATATTAACAATCATACATATTACATATAATTCAACCTATATGACTTCCTTCCAACCCATAAGTGGTAACTTCTGTCAAACCTACTTCGTATTTTCTATTTACAAACAACTCATCACACTGTAGAGGTTATGTTACTACCCCTAACGCTCTCATGCCCAGATAGTTTCCTTTAGCATATTCTATAAATTTACTCCATTCAGCTTGGAACTTCACATCATCCGAGTCACGTACCCTGTGTGTTAATTTGGCTAATTCCATAAACTCTAGAACCTTCGACTGCCACTCAACTATAGATGGTATATCATTTGTTTTCCATTTCTGAGCAATAAGAATCCTGGCAGCCACTGTGGCGTACATAAAGAATCTTATGTCTGATTTTGGGATTTCCTTATCGACTAAACCCAGCAGAAAAGCCTCAGGCTTCTTCGGAAAGGTAAGTTTCAAGATTTTTTAAAGTTCATTGTAAACCAGATCCCAAAATTGTTTTATCCTATCACACCCCCACCACATGTGGAAAAATTCCCCCACCGATGTTTTGCATTTCCAGCACCATTTGTTCTGTTTCCTGTACATCTTAGATAATTTTGCTGGCGTTAAGTACCAGTGGTAAACAAGTTTCATTACATTCTCCTTAAGTACAGTACAGGCTGTAAAATTGATATTTTGTTTCCACAATTTTGACCACATATCGGATGAGATGTTGTGCCTGAAATCTCTGGCCCATTTAATCATAGAGTCCTTGACAGCCTCGTCCATAGTGTGCCAGTCCAGAAGTAGACTATACATTTTAGATAGCAGTTTGTAATTGTTGCCTAGTAGCTCGATTTGAAAACTAGATTTCTTATCTTCAAAACCAAATTCTTTTTTGTCCTTATTAAATAGATCATTTATTTGGTAATATTGCGACCATCCTGCTAATTTATCCTTAATTTGATCATACGTTTTTAATTTATGACCTTCGTTTGTTCTGATAATGATGTCTTCATAAGTAAGGCCTTTCTTATCCATATTGATCTTCCGGATAGCTAGTACATTCAGAGGGGACACCCACAAGGGCATTTTCTTTTCAAGTAGGGCCTTATTACGATCCCAAACTTCAAGTATTGAGCGTCTAAATATATGGTTAGTAAAGCCCTTGTGGGCTTTCGCCTTGTTGTGACAGAGGTATGCATGCCACCCAAAACGATTTGTGTAACCTTCAAGGTCCAGTAGATCTGAATTCTCCAACAAGATCCAGTCCCTTAACCATACAAGGCATGCTGCCTCATAGTAAAGTTTCAAGTCAGGCAAGGCGAATCCTCCTCTCTCTTTTTTGTCAACTAAAATTTTTAGCTTGATCCTGGGTTTTTTCCCTAGCCATACAAACTTTGATAATACTCTTTGCCAATCTTTAAATTGGGAAACTCCTTTTACTATAGGGATATTCTGAAAAAGAAATAAAAATCTTGGTAGAATATTCATTTTGATGACCGCGATTCTACCCCAAAGGGATAGCTTCAGATTTTTCCAATTATCTAAATCTTTCTTGATATCTTTCCAGGCCGAATCATAATTATCTTGAAACAAATTTAAATTTTTTGAAGTTAACCAAATTCCTAGATATTTTATTTTTTTAGCACACGATATTCCTATTTGTTTTTCTATCTCTTCACTCTTCTCTCTTCTTATATTTTTCAAAATCATTTTAGTCTTTGTCTTATTAATTTTGAAGCCCGCCACCTGACCAAATTCTTCCATAATCTTTAGAGCTTCTGGTAAGCTAGTCTCGGGTTGTTCCACCGTCAAAGCCAGGTCGTCGGCGAACGCCTTAACTTTGTATTCCTTATTCCCGAGTTTGATTCCCCTTATTTCCGATGTGTTTCTCAAACGGTTATTTAGAACCTCGATTACAGTTATGAATAGCAGTGGTGATATGGGGCAGCCTTGCCTGGTCCCTTTTGAAATATTGAATTTATCTGACAAATTATTATTTATAATAAGCCTCGCTGATTGATCCGAATAGATTGCCCTGATGCCTCTCATAAACATATCTCCTGTCCCCATTTCTTTTAAAAGAAAAAAGTAAAAGAAAAGACGAACCTTTTTGGCAAAACAGAGATGAAGTTTTATTGTCTTAAAAGCATAAGTGTTTCTTTAACGTGTCATGTATTTATCTGCCTTGTTTCAGTTGTACAAAAAAAAACCTCAGTCAAATATTTAACTTCAAGTTTTCCTAAATCTTATCTAAATTCACAGTCTCCTGACCTCTCCACTTTCTTCATATATCACACCACACCCTCCTCCCTCTCCATAACTGACCAAACCGACACTCCCTCCTTTTGAACTGCGAACAGTCCCGCCCCCATCAGAATTCTATGTCAGTCAGGCTGGAGGTGGATTAACACTTTGCCAGCCAGGTAGGAATAAACATTTCAAAACTGCGTCAATTTGTCACACACATCCATTGCTTTGCCCTCTTTTGCCACTGGGCCCACCAGTCACTGCCACATGGCTCCCAGAAGGTGCCCCCATAAGGGAACGGGACCCTTGACTCAAATAAAGGTTCCCTGCCCCTGCCATAGAGAGCACAGCTGCATTGGAACCCCTCTCCTCCAATAACATGATCGAAAGCAGTTGTTTAAAGAAGTGTAGGCCTGATGGGGGTTCATGGTAGGACTTGGGCTGGCACACCTTACTCTGGGTCATGCAGACAGCACAGTCCATACTGGCTCTGCTAAACTCTCCTTTTGCTGGGCAGTCAGATTCTTTTGTGCGGGGATGAAAATTAGGGTTTGCAGACATTAAATACATGGAATGCGCACATCCAATAATTGAAGGAGAAATCTGAAGGATTTCCCAAAACCATAATGTGGCATAGAAGGTGTAAGGAATGAGCCAGCTCCAAGTGTAACTTTGCACCCAGCTGCTGAATAGAGTCAGGAACAGAGGAGTTTGGAGTTGACGCTGGCTGAGCAGAGCACACAGCTGCCAGCCTTGACTCCCCCTGACCTTGGATGGCCGATTGCCAAGGGAACAACTAAGAGCGGACTGGAACACAGCCAAAGCTCTCAGGAAGCTCAAAAAGGCATGAACAGCCACAGAGAAAGTTTTTTGGAACAGGAAGAGGCTGTAGCTGACACGATAAGTCTGAGGTGGCAGCGAATGGGGACTGCTAGACAGGAAGCAAAATAAGAGATGAAAGGGACAGAAGTTCAATATCTTCTGTTGACACCGGAAGGAGTCTTCAGAAGGGTCATCTTGAATGATAATGCTGGCGGCTTGGATAGATTAATTACCTACGCTTACTGTGTTATCAAGCCAGGAACCTGGACTCCTGACAGAAGGGCATCTCAATTTTTAAAAGTTCCCCCACTGCCACTTTACACACATCCACACCCCTGTCAGAAACCACAAATCCAATACAGCAAGTGAGGGAAAGACCTAGCATCAAGACCGCTTCTGAGATGACTGACACAGTAATCATACAAGTGACTCTGCCCATTTGCTGGGCAGGGTGCACATTGGTATGCATGTGACATACAAGTGGTCTGCAGCACGTTGCAGATCCCAGAATTTATACCCAGGCAAGTGTCTGACTTAAAACACCAATCTGCAGGTCTGCACCAGCACAAACAGCTGAATACAACTGCATTATATGCACGATAGTTTTCCATGGAGTCGTGTCAGCAATGCCCCAGATATACCCAGAGGACAGAGTGAGGCATTGGGACAATAAAACAAATCCGGATAGGTGAAGCAAAGTGACTTATGGCATATGAGAAGATTAACAAATCACATGCTCACAAATCACCTGGAGTTGAAAGAATAGTCACAGTAAGCCTTAGAGGCAAGGAGTGTAAAAGCAACTCCTTGCCCACTGAGCCTTGTTTCCAGAGAGGACACCAGGCCTTTGAGCAGAGGAATGCCACCAGGAGGCAGGGGAGAGAGATTCCAAGCTGGAGGAACCACCCAATCCAAAGCTCTGGGTGGATCTTTGGAGGAGAGGAAAGAGGTCTCTGTGTGTGATATTTCTCCATTTTCTTCTTCTGTCAGCCTATTGCTTTTGGAGGAAGGGTGGGATTTCACCTCCCATTGGTCCCAGAGCTGGGATACTTTCCCTCTCACTCTGGGGATGTTAGGCAGAAATGGGAGGGCCTGGAATTTTAGGTGTGTTTAAGCATTGACATTGTCCTTTTACTAGAAACCTCTGTCCTTCCTTCCAAGAGGTGGGAGAGAGGAAAGAAGATGGGCATGTTCGGTTGAGCTCCACCCTCCCATTGTCTCCAGCTTTATATGAATTTCTCAGTAACCCACAGGGCTGGCCTAAGACATTTTGCTACCTGAGATGTTCCCTTGCCTGTTCTATGGACTGAAGTCAACTGGTCTGGTAACTGAATCTTATTTCAGCACTGGTGACAAGGACAGCGTCTTCCACCATACCTGACAGCAGCAGGCTAGACACTCACTGCCAGCACCTGCTGCCTGAGGCTGCTGCTTCATTCTGCCTAATGGTAGGACCAGGTAGGACCTGACTCTTAGACACAGCTTTGCTGCCATAACATCTAGATCGGCTCCAAGTTCCACTTGCAGCTTAGATAAATTGTTTCGGTTCAGCATTCCCCTGGTACTTGTGACATGCCAATGTCAAATATTCGAAATAAAAAGCCAATTATCTTCCCTCAGCTTCTCAGAGATGATTCATAGTGGAGTCTGAGCCTCTGGTTTAGTCATGCTGCTTGATGCTCCAAGCAAAGCTGTCCATTTCTGTTCTTTTGATTTGGTTCATTCTTTAATTCATACCCTTAACTTTACCTCATTGGAATACTGTAATTGTTTCCTGTTGGGTTTACCTGGGTCTTATCTCGACCCTTTCATTTCAGTGGCAACTCAACTGAGTAACAGGAAAACCACGGTTTGGCCACCACCGTGATGGTGCCTCAAACTCATATTCTCCTCTTCCCATGGCATGTTCAAGTTTCCTTCTGCACTACCTGGCTTGGATGGACAACTGATTTATTTAGAGCACCTAAATTTTAACATGTATTAGTATTTTAACTTTTGTACATCTTAAAGCAAGGTTGTATTTTTTCCTTGATTTAATTGTTCCATGTTTTGTAAGAGTTTGTTTTTTTACTACCAAGTGGCATATAAATGTAATGAATGAATGAATGAATGAATGAATGAATGAATGAATGAATGAATGAAATACCCTGCTCTTCAGCCAAAAAAGAGTGACTTACATACAATCAACTACATACAACCAGGATTTTTTTTTTTTAAGAGAAAGATATGAAAGGTCAGGTTAAGCTTGTTGTTAAAAAAAAAAGCAGGCAATGTTTCTTCCAAAGCCACATGTGCTACTGGTTCAAACCTACTTTAGCTACAATCTGGCACTAGATGAGAGACAGAGCAAGTATTGCTGGCACCTGATGTTATTAGCATGGCTGCCTCATGAAACTCCTATAAGGTTCATTCAAATGAAGGAATTCTGGTAGATTCAACTTCTCATACAGAGGTGAAGAAGTTACACCTTCTGGAATTTCTTTTTCAACTCAAGAAAGGGAAGGCTAAGGAGCCTTGCCTTCCAGTGGATTTAATCACCCTAGATATTACTGCAAGGTATAGTACTGCAGTAAATTTGCTCATGTAGTAAATACACTTTGGGTTAAATACAATGATGGGTCATCATGGATGGAAAGCACATTCGCTCACACAGAATGGCACATTGTATTTCACTGATCCTCCCACTGTAATAATAATAATAATAATAATAATAATAATAATAATAATAATAATAATAATGAATTTTTATTTATACCCCGCCCATCTGGCTGGGTTTCCCCAGCCACTCTGGGCGGCCTCCAACAGAAAAATGAAATAAAATAATCTATTAAACATTAAAAGCCTCCCTAAACAGGGCTGCCTTCAGATGTATTCTAAAAACCTGGTAGCTGTTTTTCTCTTTGACATCTGATGGGAGGGTGTTCCACAGGGCAGGCGCCACCACCGAGAAGGCCCTCTGCCTGGTTCCCTGCAACTTGGCTTCTCACAATGAGGGAACCGCCAGAAGGCCCTCGGTACTGGACCTCAATGTACGGGCAGAATGATGGGGGTGGAGATGCTCCTTCAGGTATACTGGACCAAGGCCGTTTAGGGCTTTAAAGGTCAGCACCCACACTTTGAACTGTGCTCGGAAACGTACTGGGAGCCAATATAGATATTTCAAGACCGGTGTTATGTGGTCTCGGCGGTCGCTCCCAGTCACCAGTCTAGCTGCCGTATTCTGGATTAGTTGTAGTTTCCGAGTCACCTTCAAAGGTAGCCCCACGTAGAGCGCATTGCAGTAGTCCAAGCGGGAGATAACTAGAGCATGCACCACTCTGGCGAAACAGTCTGCAGGCAGGTAGAGTCTCAGCCTGCATACCAGATGGAGCTGATAGACAGCTGCCCTGGACAGCTGTGAGTCCAAAATGACTCCCAGGCTGCGTACCTGGTCCTCCAGGGCCACAGTTACCCCATTCAGGACCAGGGAGTCCTCCACACCTGCCCGCCTCCTGTCCCCTACAAACAGTACTTCTGTCTTGTCAGGATTCAACCTCAATCTGTTAGCCACCATCCATCCTCCAACTGCCTCCAGGCACTTACACAGGACCTTCACCACCTTCACTGGTTCTGATTTGAAAGAGAGGTAGAGCTGGGTATCATCCGCATACTGATGAACACCCAACCCAACCCCCCTGATGATCTCTCCCAGCAGTTGCATGTAGATGTTAAAAAGCATGGGGGAGAGGACGGAGCACTGAGGCACCCCACAAGTGAGAGCCCAGGGGTCTGAACACTCATCCCCCACCACCACTTTCTGAACACGGCCCAGGAGGAAGGAGCGGAACCACTGCATGACAGTCCCCCAGCTCCCAAGCCCTCTAGACGGTCCAGAAGGATGTTATGGTCGATGGTGTCAAAAGCCGCTGAGAGATCCAGCAGAACCAGGAAACAACTCTCACCTTTGTCCCTAGCCTGCCGGAGATCATCAACCAGTGTGACCAAGGCAGTTTCAGTCCCATGATGAGGCCTGAATCCCGACTGGAAGGGATCCAAATCCCGACTAGAAGCCATCCACTATAGCTCCTCACACGCTATCTACACCTGAGGTTTGGGGGATACTCTGCAACAATATGGGATATAACATTTGTAGAATCATTATCTTGAGCATCCCCAGTGTGGGTAACTGCTGATAGCTTGTCAAGCCACAGACCTAACAGATTAAATATGAGCTGAAAATATATCAACACATGGAAAGAATTTTAGGTTATTGTCCCATTCAAAGATCAGGTGCCTAAATATGTAGAGATAACTTTTGATTTCAATAAAATGTGTTGCAATAAAAAATATTCACTATTCATTCTGAAAAGTCCTCCAGCAGTCATTACAATCTCTATAAAACAATTCTTGCATTTCAAATCACCTAAAATTAGCATAAGCATTCAAATTCATTTTTTTTGCGGCTGTCAACTTCATATTCCAAGTAGGGTCACCACAGTTACCAATCTATTTATAGTTCACTATTTGAAATTAATTAGCAATTAGTTATTTCCGTTGCCTACATATGTTAACTCTTTCCTGTAAATTGCAGGCCTAAAGTACATCACACATGATCACAACATGAAACTAAATGAAACAACCCAGTCAAATCAAGCTAATTAAAAACCCCTCAAATCTAATTATTTGTGACTAGTGCTGTTTACATGCCACATGCTATGCCTTAAATAACACCAAAGTAAGCTACGTCATAGTAAAGTAATCAACAAGGTTTAAATGGATGAACACAACATGAGGTCAAATTATGCAAAGTTTGCCTCAGTTTGTGAGGTGGAGAAGTGGGCATCACATCATGTAAACCCCATAACATACATGTGATGTCATGAGTTATCCCACAGGGATGTGCCTGGGAATGCTTCAGGGTGGAGCGTGAGTGTATATCCTGACCGGGCCATGACAGAGAAGCATGAGAATGACTGAAAGATTGCAGCAGGCTCCAAAATATGGGACTTGCACAGTGCTTTTTTAAAAAAATTAAGTGTTTACGGGTACTCTCATTTAGACTCAAGAAAACCACCATTTTATAGTTCAAACCGGGGGAAATAAATACAGTAAATGGACAAAAGTACAAAGAACATGCATTACCTCATGAGGATGAAAAACAGTTAGTAATTTTCCTATTCAGATTGAAATACTGCCCCTCAATGAGGCCAAACTTTCATCAGTAAAACACCACACATCCACATTCCACACTGCTTCACACATTAAACACTCGCTTCTGTCTGAGACTCAGGAAACACCGGGAAAGGAAAGGAAGCCACCATCCGAGATGGTAACAATGAAACTGACCAATCACCGTGCAAGATTCCAACTCCTACTTCACACATTAAACACTCGCTTCCGTCTGAGACTCAGGAAACACCGTGACAGGAAATGAGGCCACCATAAGGGGTAGCAACGGAACTCATGATTTTAATTTTTAGTTTATTCTCATGTTAGAATCACAAAATGTTTAGGCGTATGCGTACCTGTGTCCCTTGCACATTACAGAAAATGTGTGCCTGAGAGCCTGCAGCAAAAGTGGGCCATGCTGTGTAAGTGGGAATTAGTAGAGTGGCTGAAATCTGGATCTTTGCTACTGTGGCACCATTGTCTGTAATGGCTGCACTAATCCAACAGTGTGTGGAATGACTGCTGGGGGGTGGGGTGGGGTGGTGAAATAACATGACAGCCAAGAAAGAAATGTACAAAAGGTGCAGGCCGTTCACAAAGGATAGCATCAGGACTGCTGTGCGAAATAAATTGGCTTAGCAGAACAGGAGAATATTATGTCCCACAATTCAGAAGTTCACAAGCCACAAAGGGAAGAAAAAGCCAGTTCCGTTATCAAAGGTCCATTAACCTGCCTATTATTGACAGCCGCTGTCATATGTGATGTCACGCTGGCAAAGGACATACCCACTCGTTGCAACAACAGAAAAAGAACCAGCAAAAGTCCAGAGGAAAGACAGCTGAACTTTGACCTGGGGGATCCGATATAAAATCCCAAACTAGCCACAGATATGCCGGGAGGCTAGTTCTTAAAGGCACAACCAGAGAAAGGGAAGCACATTTTGAGTTTGACGGATTTAAACAGAATTAAGGCTGTTCTTAGATCTTGTCCACTGAAATGCAGTGAGATTTACGAACATTTAACTTTGCTCGTATTTATTTAATTGATATATATTCCCTAATGATCTTATATCAGCTCAAACCACCAAACGATGAAAGAATTACGATGTGAAACAAGTAAAACCACAACCAATCATGTCAACCAGCCATGGACAACAAGGTCAGAAAAAAAATCACCTTTTCTTCTTTAAACATCTGTATAGGTAAGAATGTCTCTCTCCTTTTAACAGCTACTAAAGGTATTGAGCTCTGTCAGGGCTCCTGAGGAAGATGTTTCCAAGTATAAGTCATGAAAAATTAACTTTGGATATATTATAAGGCAGGCATAGCTGCCGTGATGCCCTTAAAATGTTATTGGAATATCCATCATACCCAACTCCCATTATTCCTGAATGATGGTCAAGCTGGCTAGGGCTGGCTGGGAGCCAGAGAACACCTGGAGGGCACCACATTAGCTATCCCTGTCCTAAGGTAAGTCCCTCTCATTAAACATTAATTCCCTAACTGTAAAATATCCATATTCATCCCAACTGGTAGGACCAGTGAGATAGTGTCTCTCCATGTTTTGTAATAGCCTATCAGTAAGTATTTATTGAAAATCTCCATAGGTTTGGCCAGAATACTGAAGTGAATGGAAAAGTAGCTCTAGATCCAGTTACTAGACTAAGATTCTAAAGAACCAAACTCATTCCGAACACTACATGAAATAAGAATCTGATTTTAATTTAAGATAAGCCTATATCCACGCCAAAATCAAGATTTTAAGACTTCAAGCTTCTTACTCCTGGAAATTTATCTCAAAAATTTACAGCCTCCCATTCATGGTCAACATGGGTGCTCCTGACCAATCAGCTTTGGTCTTTGTTCTTAATTCATTTTACAGTTGAATGAAGTGTTCCCTTTCTGTTATGAATGGGGCACTATCACTCAGGGCTTGACCTAATTAGTACTGAGCGATATGGCCAACCTCATTAACATCAAGGCTGCATGAGTAGGCACAGTATCTTGAGAGGCAAGAGAAGATTTTTCCAAACCTTACAACAACCAGGACTTCAGCACACCCATGATTAGTGTTTTTAATTATCTTATTTAGCATTTCTACAGCACTTTTGAGTGTTCAGAGTGATATTAGATAGAAACACACACACACACACAGAGAGAGAGAGAGAGAGAGAGAGAGAGAGAGAGAGAGAGAGAGAGAGAGAGAGAGAGAGAGAGAGAGAGAGCTTGTTATCCTTATAATAACTATGAAAGATAAAGGTAAAGGGGCCCCTGACCATCAGGTCCAGTCGTGTCCAACTCTGGGGTTGCGGCGCTCATCTCGCTCTATAGGCCGAGGGAGCCGGCGTTTGTCTGCAGACAGCTTCCGAGTCATGTGGCCAGCATGACAAAGCTGCTTCTGGCGAACCAGAGCAGCGCACTGAAACGCCGTTTACCTTCCCGCTGGAGCGGTCCCTATTTATCTACTTGCACTTTGATGTGCTTTCGAATTGCAAGGTGGGCAGGAGTTGGGACCGAGCAACGGGAGCTCACCCCATTGCAGGGATTCGAACCGCCGACCTTCTGATCAGCAAGTCCTAGACTCTGTAGTTTAACCCACAGCGCCACCTGTGTCCCTAACTATGAAAGATAAGTTAGTAATATCACTCCCATTTTACAGATCTTGAGCTGAGAGTGGCTTCCCTAAGGCCAAAACATGCATTCACGTCAGAGGTGAGGTTTGAATGACTAAGGCCTTCCTGATTTGACATGTTGGCCACAATCCTGTGCCCAGTTTCCTGGAGGTAAGCCCCACTGAAGTCAATGGGGCTAACTTCTGAATAGACACGTATAGGATTGTGCCACTGGTCTATTAACCACAAGACTCCCATACATTTAGCCTTATGTCAGTGTATATACATCATGATCCTACATTATTTATTTCAAATATTTATATCCAAGTTTAAAACAAAGGGGGTGAGTAATAAAAACCAGCCTGCACACAAAAAGTAACTTTATAAACAACCAAGATCAACTCTCAGGAGACGAGTCATATAATTGCAGCACTGGCAATAACACCACCAGATAAAAAAGGGGATGCAACAGTCTGTGCAAAAGTCTGTCACCTCACCACATGGAGTTAATCTGCACGACAGGAACCTCCAAAACACAATTCATCTACAATGTCTGATGGGAGGGGGGTAGGACCAATGGCTGGTGTCATGAATGGGTAGAATTGACTTAGCAATAATTTATAGAACCCCACTTTTTAGGGGAGACACCAGTCACCCCTGGGTAAAGCCAAAATTGTGCATGTACACCCACTGGAAATATATTTTGCTCTTTCTTTTTGAAATCCAGGATACTGCATCATGAACTACTTTTAGGCAGATCCCAAGGTGCAAATCAGTGCAGTATTTGGTCAGAACAGGTGTAACTTTCTTCTACCTGAGAAGGGAGAGCGTGAGTATATAGAAGCCTAAGGCTCATTCCACCTCACACTGGGTCATGTTTGTCCAGACCCTAACTAGGCTGCTTTTGACAGACAAGTGCAACATGACATCTCAAGGGTATAAGGACATTGCAACTTACCAAAATCCACAAGTTTAACACCTCCTTCAGTGGTTAGAAGGATGTTATTTCCCTTGATATCACGGTGGATAGTTTTGTTTTCATGCAAATGCTGAAGCCCCTGAAAAGAGAGTTTATGGTTTTTAAATAAAATAAAAAAATTCCTTCAGTAGCACCTTAAAGACCAACTAAGTTTTTATTTTGGTATGAGCTTTCGTGTGCATGCACACTTCTTCAGATACAGTGAAATGGAAGTTTCCAGGCACTTATGTAGAGAAGGGGTGGGGAGGGGTGGGGATGGGGAGGGGGGATCACTCAGAAGGGTGGTGGAAATGGGTGATTGACTGACTGATAGCTGTTGATGACCGCAAACGACTGCAAATGGTTTTGCATGAAAAAGCAAGGGTTGAGATGGCTGAAGATGGTTTTTAAATGAATTTATCTGCAATAAAGAAAATGCAAAATTGTCAAAATATTTGTAAACGTAGTAAATATTCCATTTAATGTATTTTAATTCAGGGATATACCTATAGTAGAAATCCACCATAGTTCACATGGTGAACCATTACAGTTTGAATTATCTCTCATGGTAAACATCTGCATAGGAGTGGGGAATCCTTAAGAAATAAAACTCATACATTTCCCAAACCAATGAATCTTACAAACTTACAGCGTTATCCTGAAATTTGCTGCGTCTGTAGTTAGGAAGATGGGGGTGAAGGAAATGCTATCCCAGCAATATGTAACAAAATTCAGTGTTTGTATGTAACCCTAAACCATGGTTTAGTGCTATGTGTAAAAGCCTTGGACTCGTGCACTCCCCTCCCCTTCTTTCATGTAGCCATGAGATAGACTTGGCAGAGCTTACTTGCACTTTCCAACTCTGAGCAGTTTCTAAACAAGTCAACTTCAAACCATGGTTTATGAAACAGGCTTGTTTAACAATGTAGAGTTTCTATTAAACCATGATCTCCATTTCATATATAACAGCAAGCAAGGCTTCATGGAAACTGAAAATAAATGATGTTGAAGTCCTCCTTCAGAGGTTGCTCGGGAGAAGGAAAAGGAAGAGGTTAATCCCATGGACACCAGTGGATTTCAGTACACTGAACTCTAGTGGTAGCTGGTGCCAGCGGCGGAGGAAGCTGCTCGGGCGCCTGGGGTGGGGCGCACTGCGGGGCTTCCGGAGTCTGCCTGCCTCCTCCCACTCAGCTGCCCTACAGCTGGGGGAAGGCAGTGGGCGGACTGTTTGGGCAGTGCAGAGCCTGCACGCACCCAAACCACTGCGTCTCTCTCAGGAGAGATGTGTGGCTCGGGCGCATTGCAGGCCCTGCAATGAGTGCCGCCCAGCATTTTGTCACCCTCCTCAGTGGTGACATCTGGGGCGGTCCGCACCCACTGCACCCCCCTTCCTCCACCCCTGGCTCGTGCCCACTGGGTGCCCAGTAGGGCGGAAGAGAGTGGAAGGAGAGCCAGTGACAGGCAGGGACACTAAATGCTAGTTTTGTCTCTATTCCACCATCTGATAAGTAGACTAGGTAGAACCAGGGCAGTCTCGAGCAGCTCGGGCGCCCTGGCGCGGAGATCGCTCCAGCGCCCTCGCAGCGCCCCGCCTGCCGGCCCGGCGCCCTGGCACCCCGCACCACCGGGACTATACCTAGAGCTGGCCCTGGGTAGAACCTGCTAGGCAGTGCTACCCACTGGGCTGGTAGTAAGGAAGAAGGAAAGCAGGTGAGGACTAGGTAAGGACTGGCTGAGGGCAGACTGAGGTTGGTGGGGCCGTGTCCCATTTCCCTTCCAGTGCTTAACTCTGTACCAAAATAAATTCTCTACCAAAATCAAGAGCCAATATTTGAACTGTTAATGCATTTCCTTACTTACCATCAGGGCTTCGTGTAAAATGAAAGCAATAATAACTTCACTCATTCTTTCTCCTCGTTTCAGAAATCCTTTTACAAGGTCAGTCACAGATCCTCCATTACACAGCTATTTGGTACAAAAGAAAAGAAAAGAAAAGAAAAGAAAAGAAAAGAAAAGAAGAAAGTAATGATTACATTCTTTGTTTTTTGTTTTGTTTTTATTAGGCTTGTTAACCCAGTTGCTATTCATTCATTTATAGCCTAACTTTCTCCCATGGATTAGGGATGAATCAAAAAGCAAACCACGTAGAACTGAAAGCTCTCCCTCAAAATAGGTCGCCTTAAGACCATAGGGAGCTTTCTTATTTATTCCCAGCTAAGATAATTGGTCTGTTTACCTAAGCATTGTCTACTCCAGGGGTTCCCAACAAAATTTTCTTGAGGACCCCTCATCAAGCCGCTATTGTGACAAGGACCCCCATTAATTCCTAATCCTAAAATTAAAAAGTGAGAGCCAAATTAAGAGTCTTTTTATATTTTATATTTTTAACCAACGGTCCGTTTTTAACTACGCGAACTGTAGCTTCCGCGAAAAACAACGCTTTGTTTACAAACACTACTGTTTTGCAAAGAGGCAGCGCGCGCCAGGGAGGAGGGAGGGGAATGGATAAGACAGGGTACCTGCGCAGTAGCGCACAAATGAAGCCGACACGCGCAAAGCATCTTGGGGAGGTGAGCATTAGTAGAATGCGCGTGCTGCCTCTTTGCAAAACAGTAGTGTTTGTAAAGCGCCACCTAACGGCATACAGCAGAACTACTGCCTCTATCTAATTCTAGTTTTGCGCTAGACTCTGCTCATGCAGGAAGCGGCCAAAACAAAAAATCTGTTATCATACGAAATATATTTAATATTTTTTTTATTCTAATAGCATCTTGCGGACCCCTCTGGCATAGCTCGCGGACCCCTGGGGGTCCGCGGACCACCTGTTGGGAACCACTGGTCTACTCTACACAATAGGCAGACTTCTGCTCTTGTGAGCACACTTCAGCCTCGTAGGAGCTACTTGGTGTTTTACTACAACCTCAAAATCTACCAGCTGGAACAAGGCGCAAGACACATCACCATAACATTACAACCACAATTATATCCTCCAATGAGCTCAAGGAGGCCTACCTACATGGTTCTCCATTCTCTCCATTTTATCATCACAACAACTCTGCAACATAGATTGAGCTGGCTCAAGGACACCAAGTGAATGGCACACATGAGTGGGGGGTGTTGAACCCTGGTTTCCCAGGTCCTAGTCCAACACTAACCACTACACTACACTGCCTCTCTTCAGAACATTAAAGAACCTAGCACTTAAGAGCAACTGCTAAGCACAGGGTTTTGCTTTTGGTTCTAGAGCTGAACAGAGGTTGCAGGCTGGATCGACACTGATCTGTAAAAACCCTTTTAAAAAAACCCATGTAATATAACTCTCAATGCAATTTTCCATTGATAACAGATCACTGCTCTACAGTGCCCTCTGGCACCACATTTTTATAACGCATTTTTAATGTTTTAACTGACCAGTGTAGATGAGTCCACAGTCATACACCAGGCATGGCCAAACTTGGACCTCCAGATGTTTTGGGACTACAACTCCAATCACCGCTAGCTAACAGGATCAGTGGTCAAGGATGATGGGAATTGTAGTCCCAAAACATCTGGAGGGCCAAGTTTTGCTATGCCTGTTCTACACAAGCACAAAAAATGTTCCTGCTAACAGCAAGATTTTGTTAGATCAGCAGTCTTAGCCTAGAGGGGGAATAGCTCATTATTGCTATTATTAAATGACCGGGATTCTAAAATTCTTGCTGATCTACTGCAAATTACCCAGAACTCCTTTATCAAATTCCTATAAATTCTTCTCCAGTGCTTTTTGGGTAGAAAATGAGGTGTCAGTACTCATATATTGGGGTGAGTGAGTGTGTGTGTGTGTGCTGCGGATGCCGTACAAAATGGCTGCCACAGATTGTGAAAGGAAAAAAGCTGATACTCCATACCAGAGGACTGTCACAACAAAGGCCAGCCTTCTGTCCACCTCTTTTCCATGATGAATGGGATCAGAGATAGGACCCTTCCCCCAGCTTTAGATAGAGATGCATAGCTGTCAACCCTCCCCCCCTTTTTGTGTGGAAACTCTCTTATTCCAAGAGATGCTAGGAATTGAACTTGGGATCTTTGGTATGCAGAGCATGTCCTCTACCACTGAGCTGCATTCCTTCTCCAAGATGACCTATAAATATCACACCTCAAAAACTGGGAGCTTTCACATAATTTTAACAAAATACCCTTTGCTGTTTTTGAGGGGAACCTGAGGAGATCCCTTATGATTTAAGATATCGTGCTTGTAGTTTAGGCCACTATGTAAGGTTATTCCTACTTATTTATTGCAATGGCCCATCTAGAAGGAAGTAATAGCTACATTTTTCAGCCAGCTCACTCTTTTGTTTTGACCTTTGGTTGCAGTCAGCAGGAAACTTGAGGCCTTGCGCGCAAAGAGATAGGCAATCATTAGAAAAAGTGGCTCCGTTTGCCCTTTCCACAGAAATACTCGACTTATTTACCTAGATTCTCATGTTGCAGTCTGTTTTAAGGAAAGCTGAATGCTTCATTAATTGTCCATGTTTATCTTGTCATACAATCAATGGTGAATCCAATAAACAAACTGAAACTCAATGGAAGTTTTGCAGTCCTGTGGGAATCTGTGGCGTATCGACTGCCCATTTGTCAGATAATATGCTGAGGTTAGCTCTGTACTCTACAGTGAGACTCTGTTGGACGTAAGCCATCCAAGGACAGGGCTTCTCAGAAGGCCTGGCCCTTTCATGAACCACAATGAACACTCAATTCAGGTGAGGGATCAGAAGTAGTGCTTTACTAGAACAAGCACACACTCAATCTCCCATCCACACAATTGATCCTCACTGATGGGTTTCTTTCTCTTCTGATTGAAGTGTAGCACTTTAAACGCATACCCATAGGCGTACCCAGGGGGGGCAGCTGCCCCCCGAAGCAAAAAATTAACGTATTTTACAGACCATAACCAGCACTTTTCCCCTCCAAAAACTGAAGTGGAAAAGGGCAAACAGGAGACGTGCTTTGCTTTAGCAAGAGCCGCTCAGTCTCCGCTTGCTGGGGGGCGGGAACACAGCTGTAACAAAAACACATCAAATAAATAAAGCAAAGTGGCTACTGGTAGTTAAGCAGTTAAGACAATGGAGCAGATATCCCCTTTCAGGCAAGATTTGATAGCTCACCACTTCACCCTATTGTTCTTCAGTGGGAGTTGTTAATGAGCATTCAGTGATCACATTAAGAGTTCTATTGGCAATTTAATGAGGGTGCAGAGGATTCAATTTGACTGAGGTGGCTCTGCAAGGCTAAAAGGAAGTGAATAAGAAAAAAGAGGGGGCTGTAGCTTTGATAGACACAGTGATGTTTATATAAAGCAGTGGTGTTCCAGTCTGCCCCTCCTCCTGCATCTGTATACTGTAAATCAGGGGTGGCCAACTCCCAAGAGACTCTGATCTACTCACAGAGTTAAAAACTGGGAGTGATCTACCCCCTTTTGGGGGGGTTCAGGTCAAAGCTGTTGAGTTTTTTTAAGGAAGGGAAGCCCTGTTTTGGGGGATTTGGTCAAATTGTTGAGCTTCTTTTAGGAGGGAGGGAGGCCCATTTTTGTTTAGGGCTTCAGGTTCAGCTTTTTTTAGGGAGGAGGAAAATTTTGGGTGAGCTTTTTTTAGGGGTGCCAGTGATCTAGCAGTGATCTACCACAGACATCCAGTAATCTACTACTGGTAGATCACAATCTACCTGTTGGACGTGCCTGCTGTAAATCAAGCAGAGAGAAAGCTGCTTACAAGGCTCCTGTACATAAATTTATGCATCCTGTACATAAATCTTCCTCTTGCTGCAGAGTTCCAGCATCACAGCATCACCCAGAGGCACTCACAAATGTGTGTTATCCCTCTCTCTATTTCTTCCTTCCTTCCCTCCCTCTTCCATCCTTAATAAAATACGGGGGGGGGGCAGGTAAGCCCCACATAGAAAGCCCATCAACATGGGGGGGATGACTCTTTCAAATACGGTATTTACCAGTAATTGGGGGGGGGAGGCACCTAGGCCTCTAGGAGTTGGCTGCTATGCCTAGGACAATTCAAGAAAGCAGAATGATGCATATGCTATGGTAATATATCAATAGAATCATAGAATTGTAGTCGGAAGGGACCTAGTGGGGCTTGAACCCACGACATGGTTGAAATATTATGCTGATATGCAGCAACGCCTCGGAGCCGTCGTGACTGCGGCCATGCCTTGCCTCGCCCTCGCCCGCCCTGCCACCCCCTCTCGCCTGCCCGACCCTCCCGTCCTCTCCAGCCAAGCAGGGTAGCCGCCGACGCTGCCAGCCCCAAAAGCACAAGGTGGCCGCTGCCGCCGCGATGTCACTGGGCCCGCTGGCCCTGTAGCCCCGCCCACTTTCCCACTTTGTGCCCCTCCCTTCCCATCCCATGCCTTGGCCCCGCCCCTGAACGACCATGACTTGCCCCCCCCCCCAGTTTTGATCCTGGGCACGCCCCTGCACATACCCTTAACACGACACAGTCCAAATCTTCTGGGTCTGCATGGGAATGCAGATGAATCACATGACCCATGCGAGATCTCAAACCCTGGAAAAATGTTGCTGTTTTTCAGGCATGGTACCCCAAAATGTGTGTTTCGGGGCACCATGTGAGATTGTGGACCTGAAGAAACTGTGTTTTGGTGTGCCACCCGAGATCACGAACACAAAAAATCTGCAAATGTGACACGAAGGCTGGCAGCATCAGCCCTGCCATGTGAGAATCCCTTGCAGACAATCGCAGTGCATGGAGACAAGACAGTCAAGTCGTGTATCCGTAGCTGTGATCTGAGGAGAAATGACCACAGGGAGGAGCGCAGAGAGAAGAAATGCCATGGTGCATCTACAGGAGCATAACTGGACACCTCCATCTGCCCCAGCTGCAACAAAACATGTCTCTCCCACATTGATCTCTACAGCCACAGCAGGCGCTGCAAGCATCCAACAGCTTGACCACCTCCAAAGGCGCAGTCCTCCATTGTCCCCCGAGACAGATGGATGCCAGCCATCTTGGGTTTGCATAGGAAGCTAGGAAGCAGCCTTACACCAAGGCAGAATGTTGGTCCATCTAGCTCAGTACTGCCTTCACTGACTGACAGTGGCTCTCCAGGATTTCAGGCAAGGGTCTCTCCCAGCCCTGCCTGGAGATTGAAGCTGGCACCTTCTGCATGCCAAGCAGGTGCTCCACCGCTGAGCTGTGCCCCCAGCTTTTTAACACTGAGCATAAATTAAAGGTTTCCACCTAACTCCCTTTCTTAGTATCTGGTACTTTTTAAATTATTATTTGATCTTCCTATAAGCTGGCACTTTTGGAGGTGCATAAAATGAAGGCGTTGAAAAGCAGTTGTCAGGCGAAGTTAAAATCACTGTGATCCTCAGAGGAAGAGGCCGAAGCACTCTTCAGGCCACACAGGAACAAATGTATGCAAAGATGGTTTTTTGCACAGCATAAAGCACATTTATTTGTAGTGAAATTCAAGAGGGGGATATTTCAATACATAACGGACAAGGGATATTTGGAAGTGTAGTCATCCATGTCCTTTTTTGAACTGGGCAAGCAGCACTCCACGTTCCCCGGGTTAATATAAGCCTTGTTCTATTTTCTCCACAGCCCAGGGAAAACCTCATGGGCAAAGTGTCCCCTCCGATTTAATTTTTCTGTTCCTATGTCTATTTTTACTAATTGTGTCAAGGCGCCATTCACCATGACTGTCTTTGTAGGCACAGATCAAAGGTTAGGCCTTTACAAACACACACAACACAACACAACGTCAGCTGTCTAAATTGGTGCAGCTGAACATACAGCAATTTAGCAACAATATCTGTGAAAATATGATTGGGGAGCAGAAGGAAATGAAAACAACAGAATTCACCCCTGTTTGCCTAACATATTCCGCTACGCTTATGAATCACCTTTGAATGGCATTTGGGGATGGCAGTGGGGAAGAGCACAATGGAACTCTGGCTCTGAGCCAGCAGACTTTTATATAACTATGAACACGTGTCGCAATGCTAATCTGACACTCACTGAACCGGATGTTAATGCAACCACTTATAATGGTTTTAAAACCACACATTCCCAGTAACAGCAGAGAAGGGTGTCGTCACGCACCTAGCAGCTCCCAGTACCAAGGTCAGTGCCACTGCCACTTAGTGGAAGGGAGAGGCTGGCACTGGGCGGAAGCATTGGCAGGAGCGCAAGGGAACCCATATTCAGGCCTGGAAACGATGCCTTATGAGGAACGGCTTAGGGAGCTGGGTATGTTTAGCCTGGAGAAGAGAAGGTTAAGGGGTGATATGATAGCCATGTTCAAATATATAAAAGGGTGTCATATAGAGGAGGGAGAAAGGTTGTTTTCTGCTGCTCCAGAGAAGCGGACACGGAGCAATGGATTCAAACTACAAGAAAGAAGATTCCACCTAAACATTAGGAAGAACTTCCTGACAGTAAGAGCTGTTTGACGGTGGAATTTGCTGCCAAGGAGTCTCCTTCTTTGGAGGTCTTTAAGCAGAGGCTTGACAGGAATATGTCAAGAATGCTTTGATGGTGTTTCCTGCTTGGCAGGGGGGTTGGACTGAATGGCCCTTGTGGTCTCTTCCAGCACTATGATTCTATGATTCATATTCTCTTGATATGTGGAGGAACAGGGGAGATGTCTGGATCCACTGACCCAAGCCCCTGTGTTCAACTGAAGGTCTGTGGGCTCATCCACACTTCTTCTTGACCCATGTCTAGAAATCACGTGTCCAAGAGATTTTTTGTCCCACCATTTCCCCCAGGAAAACCCGATGGATGTTTGCTCCTATTCAGTGGTAAAGACTGGGTTTTCCTGGGGGGACGGGGGGACAGCAGAGCAAAAGGAAGTCTGGAAGTGTGACTGGGGATGCTAGTTCCTGTTTTTGCCTGGGTCTAGGCTCCTTTTCACCTTTTGCACCTCTTGGGTACCTAGTTCTGCTTCTCTTCCATCCTCTGCCACATGTGAACATCGGTGTGCCTTAGCGCTGGGGCTAATGATCCTTGAATCTACAGGCACAGCAGCTTCCTGATGCCCGTATTGAGTCATTGGTTACCTGGGGTGAGAAGAGGGCATGTGCTCTGCTAATAGAAATGTGCAGCCTGTGTTACAGATGAATGATGAGTTAGAACTGCAAGAGGAGCTGGGCGATTTTGATGACGGGGTTGCAATTTAAAACGGCACTTGGAAGCATTGAAAGCAAGTGCTCCATTATAAATTTGGTCTTTCAAAAAAATAAAAAATGAAGTCATTTGTTCACTTGCTTCTCAATTAGCCCATCACTGAGCTGTGCTAGACGGGCAAGGAAGATAGGACCCATAAAGCAATAATTTTTCTTGATATTGGAGGGACGTGGGAAGAGGAGCAAGTACTGAGGATCAGACATAAGAACACCGGAAACTGCCTTATACCAAATCAGACTGTTCACCCATGTAGCTTATATTGTCCATGCTGAGAGCCACTCTATAGGATTTCAGGTAGAACCCCCTCCCAGCCCTTTCTACAGATGTTGCAGATTGAACCTGTGACCTTCTGTGTGCAAAGCAGATGGCAGTAAACTGACAGCCACTTACTGAGTCACAATTTCTCACACTAGAAGTGGTGGGGATGTTCTCCCAAGCTTGGCTTATAAACAAACTTCAGGAGCTGCCCATCTCAAAACCAAGGTGAGTTCTATAGTTTCCAGAGTTCTCCAGCTCGTAACCTGTAGGACGGCTGTAGCCCTCCAGATGTTGCTCAAAGGTGGTTTCCCCCCTCCACACACACTCCCCAAAATTGGCTCAGGGGGTCAGGAGGACCCATAGATCAGCACTTGGGGGTCATTCCATCTGGCAAGTTGAAATACTTGCCCAGACATAACATTTAGCATAGCTTGATGTTGATTTCTACCTAAAGTTCCACTTTTTGGTGTTGCTGGGTGCCTGTTTTAGGGGGCTTGCAGCACCCGTGCAATGCCCCCATTCCCCCCCAAAAAAGCTGGATTCTTCCCGCAGGGCTGAATCCCACTTGCTCATGGCTTTGTGATCAACCGGAGGTCCCCAGACATAAATCAAATCTTGACACTAATAGAGCAGATACCTGAGAACTCGTACCTAAACTTTCATCTGGCTTTTTGCTTTTCTACATGATGATGAAAACAAAGTGTTAGGAAAGCAGGCCTTTATTCTGTACCCCATGGTAGGCAACAATTTATGCCCTCAGTCTGCTCAAGCAAGGGATTGTAATATATAATTTCCCCCAGAAAATTACGAGTATTTACCAGACCTCAGTATTCTAAAGCCTACTTGTAGTTACAAATCTTTGATCTTGCAGAGAAAGGGGGACATAATTTTAAAAGAGCGGAATTACTGTAATTGGGAAGTAAAAAAAAAAGAGGCATTACGCGGCTGATTATTAGAAATGGCTAAATCAAGGCTAGTTTAGAGCCGTAATGGATCAAAGAAGGCAGAGCTGGATTGAAAGGAGCAATTATACAGGGCAGCATGGAAAAATACTCAGGTCTGAAGAGTAGGAAAAGGCTCTCTTATATTGGCTTGCACATTTATTTCCCATACACGGCTTCTTTTGAAAGACAATATATTATGTAGTATAATTAGAGCACACAGCCAAAAGCAAAGCAGCTCTATTTTCAGCGCTATTGCAGTGAGCAGGCATAAGGGTTCCTTAGTAAACCGTTTTGTCATTATTGATAAAGCAGGTTCAAGTAACCTGCTTTTGGTACACATTCTTATTGGGCTATTGTTTCCACACAGGTAGCACAACTGATTAGCCCAAGGAAAGAGATGTACAAGGAAATGTAAATGTAGTAGATAAAGGTGGACAAAAGGAAATGCAATGCAAAATGCAAGCAAGCATTTATAGGAAATTCAAAAGGGAGCTGGGGCAAAACTCTGGATTTTAAGTCAAAGTCAGATATTTACTTACTTACTACTTACTTATTTACAGTAAAGTCATTTGTTTCCATTAGCTGGACTTGATAATAAGAAGCAGTTGGGAAACACTGAGGCTGCTTTCTGTATGACAAATACCAGCTTCTGCTCTCTGGCAAGCCTCATGAACTGGGAAACTTATAATTGTTGAAGCAGGCTGCTGCTACCTTTGGTAGATCTGGACTGTTTTGCACACCATCCCAAATAGGGTTGAGAATGAACAGAAGCAACATGTAATGGCTCTCGCATACATATATGTGTATGCATATACATATAGTCCTGGGGAAGGGCAATAGCTCAGGGGCAAAGCACCTGCTTTTAAGGCAGACGGTCTCGGGATCAATCTCCTGGCAGGGCTAGGAGAGAACAGAGAATGAAATCCCGGAGAGCTCCAGTCCGAAAATACTAAGCTAGATGGGCCAATGGGAGCTTCCTATACTTCCATGCCTGCCTTGCCACAGACTGCGAGCAACACCATTTATTTATCTTGGAGATGCATAAACTGCTTCACAGCCAGAAGCTATCGAAGCAGCATATAATGAGGTAGAATACATACTATAAAAGCAGCAAACCCACTTCTGCAATTAATATTCAATAAGTCGACTGGGACACGCTTCAGAGAAACCCTTCTTAACCAATTTATTTTACAGACAACTGTGGGAGCTTATGAATTGGGGGTTTCTATTCGGAGAAGGACCACTTATCACTGTTCTGTTTTATAGGTAGTTGAAGGTTTTAGTTTCCAAGCTCAAGGGGAAAAGGGAAAAGACTATAGCTGCATTCTCCAACCAGGTGTGCTCCAGATATTTTGAACCACAACTCCTATCATCAACAATCAGGTTGGGCAAGTCTGGAGTAGAAACCTTGCTGGATGGGTTGGAAGTGAGTCACAGAACCTGGTAGAAAAACATCCTTATATAACCAGGGGTTATTCACTGCTGCAAATAAAGCACACCAGTTAGACAGTGATGTTGGCCACATAATAAGAATCATTATATATTATTTACATTCATATCCCATCTTTTTCTACAAGGAACTCAAGGTGGTTTGCATGATTCTCCACTTAATCTATATCATTCCCCCCCCCTCCCTATATTCTAAAAAATCGCAAGGAAGGAACACTCTGTGGCCTCTATAAACTAGCTTGTGAGATCTGAAGCCCAGTTTCAGCTATGCAAATATTTAGATGTCTCTGCATACCAAATAGTGTTCAAACCTCCCTGTAGCCCATTGTTAATTCCTCACAGAAGATTTGATCCATTTATTTTGATAAAAACCAAACTCACAACTGATAAAGTACAGGCCTACTGAGGAATTTACAGTTGAATTTAAATATTTATACATCTCTGCTGCGGAATTAAATGGGAATAAAATGCAAACGCTTGATGTTAACTCTTAAAAGGGGGGGGATCAAAGCCGAATAATATAACTTAGTATCACTTCAGGCAGGGCTTTAAATTAGCAAACACTGCTGCCAACTGGATCACAATAATCCTCCATGATAATTATTCTTTGGGATTAGTAGTGTGTGTGGTTAGCATTATTAATTAACTTCAAGGGCTGCTGCAAGGAAGAATTCATAACGCAACAGTTATCAGGGCAGGCCTGCAGCTGAACTACAAAGATGAGTCATCGTATTTCATGCTCTCCATTCGCAGGGTTCAGGCTATGAGTGTTGATCCAGCTAAAACAGCACCATCCATGAATGAGAGGAAAGCAGCAAAAAAGCTTATAGGAAGCCAAAGCTTTGTTGTTGTTGTTTAGTCGTGTCCGACTCTTTTTGTAACCCCATGGACCAGAGCACGCCAGGCATTCCTGTCTTCCACTGCCTCCCACAGTTTGGTCAGACTCACTTTGGTAACTTCGAGAACACTGTCCTACCATCTCATCCTCTGTTGTCCCCTTCCTCCTTGTGCCCTCCATCTTTCCCAACATCAGGGTCTTTTCCAGGGAGTCCTCTATTCTCATGAAGTGACCAAAGAAATGGAGCCTCAGCTTCAGGATCTGTCTTTCCAGTGAGCACTCAGGGCTGATTTCCTTCAGAATGGATAGGTTTGATCTTCTTGCAGTCCATGGATCCCTCAAGAGTCTCCTCCAGCTTTGTAGATATCTTTTTTTAAAAAAAAATTCTCAGGGGGGGAAATCGTAAGGGGGAGGGGGAGCTCTCCTTAAAACATCCTAGTGGGAACTGAGCATGCTCAGTGGCCCTGGAATGCTGACTCATGCAGGTTTGTGTGTGACAGAAAATGGGGGAGGAGGGAGAATGGAATACCTGGGTAAAGGGCATGGCCGGCATCTAAAAGTGAAGCGCAACATTTTGCTGCTGGCCTGACTTTCTCCCCAACAATCATGTAGTAAGTAAAATTGTGGGCGTTAATATGCCCACCCTTCAGAGATTTACCTAAATGTCTAGCAATTGTTTTCCAAAGTCAACATGGGCATAGCCAGGATTTATTGGGGGGGGAGTTATTATTGGGGGGGGCAGAACCTAGTTATCTGTGACACAGTTGGTCAGTTAGTTAAGTAATTTTATTTATTTACTTGATTTTTTTGGGGGGGGAGCTGCTCCTCCCCCACCCCTGCCTCCGCCCGTCAATGGAGCTACTGTATAACTCTCATTCATTGAAAATGGGGTTTTCTGCAGGAAGACGTCTATGGATGCCGCTGCAGATTAACAGCTGACTTGCGGGGCCAAATCAAGACACTACTACTGTCACATTAAATAGCAGCTTAGGTGCTCAAAACAAAGCAGAAACAGTCTTTCCTTGGCTGTACTGCAATAGCGAGGCATGAAGATGACAAGCAGAGCTGCCGGCAAACTCTGGCATTTCTAGGTTCTCCCCCCAAGATCTGAGGTGCCCAGTCACTTAATCTTTGTCTCACATGAGATCAGCTGATGCCTGGAACAGGCTAGAATATTTTCCTCAAGTCTGTTGGGCCTCCCCAGAGTGCTTCTCAAAAAGACACTGGGCTTGCCCTAAGCTTACAGGGCTGCAGGGCTGCATTGATCTGGTGCGTTCTTCTCACTATGGACTGGGCTTCTCTGCTGGTAGGAAGCAAGATTTAGCAAGGGCCTCTCCTTAAGGAGAAGCCATGGCTGAATCTCCCGTCCCACCAGGTGGCAAAGGTGGGTGGTAGAATGCCTCCTCCCTCATTGACTTGGCGAGAGAGGGGAGGCATCCTAGAGTGCTTTGCCACTTAGGGGTACAGGGGAGACCAGGGGCAAAGCAGAGTTTTTCCAGCAACAGAAGTGGTAGGGATGGGCAGGATGCTGCCTCTTGTATTTCCACTGCCTGAGGTGGCTGTTTCACCCCACCTCGTCTGTGAGCTGGCTCTGGCTATAAGCAGCACATATCTGCACATAGGTAAAGGTAAAGGGACCCCTGACCATTAGGTCCAGTTGTGACCGACTCTGGGGTTGCAGCGCTCATCTCGCGTTGGCCGAGGGAGCCGGCATACAGCTTCCAGGTCATGTGGCCAGCACGACAAAGCCGCTTCTGGCGATCCAGAGCAGCACACGGAAACTCCGTTTACCTTCCCTATTTATCTACTTGCACTTTGAGGTGCTTTCAAAAACCACCTAAAAGCCATCATAAACACAAATGATCACACAGGGAGTGGTACCAGAGACTCCTAAGGCATGCTTTAGGCTATTGGGGCATGATGGGTCCTGAAATAATAATAATAATAATAATAATAATAATAATAATAATAATAATAATAATTTATTATTTATACCATGCCCATCTGGCTGGGTTTCCCCAGCCACTCTGGGCAGCTTCCAACAGAATATCAAAATACAATAATCTATTAAACATTAAAAGCTTCCCTAAACATGGCTGCCTTCATATGTCTCCTAAAAGTGTGGTAGTTGTTTTTCTCTTTGACATCTGGTGGGAGGGCATTCCACAGGGTGGGTGCCACTACCGAGAAGGCCCTCTGCCTGGTTCCCTGTAACTTGGCTTCTCGCAGTGAGGGAACCGCCAGAAGGCCCTCAGCAAGGGGCGTCTTAGCAATAGAGGCTAAGTTCTGGAGGGCGCCACGGAAGAGACGGAGGCTGGACACGACGCCTCCCCACATCAGCTTGCCTCCCTGCTACACCGCGCCCGGAGCCTCAGTTCCGCTGGAGGAGCCGCCCTCCAGCCGCTGCCCGCCCGGAGGGCTGCCTCTCGCCTTTCCCATCGGCCCCTCAGTGAAGGGGCCCTCAGGGCATGGCAGCAGGAGCTGTTGAAGCACCAAGGCACACCGCGACGCACGCGCTTCGCCAGACCCTCGCAGCGTGCGAGGGCAGGAGGTGGCCAGCCGCCGAGGGCAAGCCCCAGAGCTGCTTCCTCGCTGCTAGGAGCCTGCGCCTGTCCTGAGCACAGCAGTAGTGCTGAGAAAGGGAAGCATGGTGCGGGCTCCTCCTGGGCAGCCCCCGTGGCCGCTCCTCCTCGTGCTGCTCCTCCATGCACTCCCCAATGGTTTCGAGGTCTGCAAGCAGAAGCAGAAGCCATTGCTCCCCAGAAGCCCAGCTGATGCGCCCACGATGGGGAAGCCGCACGCTTAAGATCAGCCCCACGGCGGCCTTGGCTCTTTTCCGAAGGCCTCGTCCCCCAGCTTCTTCGTCCCCACCAGCCCTTCCACTTTTAAAAAAGAGGACTCTCTCTCTCTCTGCTGCCTGCCCAAAGAGAAATGTGGGGGTGGGGGGGCAAGCAGGGGTCCTTGCGCCAAGGCGCCAGATAAGCTTAAGACAGCCCTGCCCTCAGCACTGGACCTCAGTGTCCAAGCAGAATGATGGGGGTGGAGACAAGTCAATTTGATGTAGTATCTCAGGTGTAAACAACATGGCATCTTCCAGATGTTTTGGACTACAACTCCCATCCTCCCTGACTATTGGCTACACTGTCTAGGACTGATAGGAGTGGTAGTCCAATGACAATTTAAAGGCACTACACTGTCTACCTCTGTTGTATCTAGTAAGTGCATTAGAATGATATCCTGTGACACTCAAAACTCTTTAGTAATGACATTGAGCTTTCTCACTCAAGATCCTGTTGGGGTGGTCACTTAAAAAACAGGAGGAGAAGAAAAAACCAACCAATAAGCAAAGCACCTACCTCCAGAACCAGCCACAGCTGGTCTCCATCCTTCACATCTTTCTTGTAGTACAGTCCATAGAACTTGACTACATTTGGATGGTCAGAAAGAGCTTTCAGAATGTTGTACTCTGCTTCAATCTCCTCATCAATGTCCTACCGGTAGTAACATGGATGGAAAGTAAAAGAAACAGTGAATTAATGGAACACCTTGTGAACATGTTTTATGGACAATGTATAATAATATACTTATTAGGTATAAAAGAATAAAAAAAATCCTTCCAGTAGCACCTTAGAGACCAACTAGGTTTGTCATTGGTATGAGCTTTCGTGTGCATGCACACGAAGTGTATCTGAAGAAGTGTGCATGCACACAAAAAGTTCATACCAATGACAAACTTAGTTGGTCTCTAAGGTGCTACTGGAAGGAATTTATTTGGGACCCAGGTGGCGCTGTGGTTAAACCACTGAGCCTAGGGTTTGCTGATCAGAAGGTCGGTGGTTCGAATCCCTGTGACGGGGTGAGCTCCCGTTGCTTGGTCCCAGCTCCTGCCAACCTAGCAGTTCGAAAGCACGTCAAAATGCAAGTAGATAAATAGGAACCGCTACAGCGGGAAGGTAAACGGCGTTTCCATGTGCTGCTCTGGTTTGCCAGAAGCGGCTTTGTCATGCTGGCCACATGACCTGGAAGCTATACGCCGGCTCCCTCGGCCAATAATGCGAGATGAGCGCCGCAACCCCAGAGTCGGTCACGACTGGACCTAATGGTCAGGGGTCCCTTTACCTTTACCTTTAAGGTGCTACTGGAAGGAATTTTTTTGTTTGTTTTGACTACGTCAGACCAACACGGCTATCTACCTGTTATTAGGTATACTTATTGATGTACAGACAAAAGGTTTTGCACTGCATAGAATCTGAAAACAAACTGGTCTTTTGATAAAATATTGAAAGATTAAAAGAGAAATTGGGAAACAGGTGTCTGAAGTCTGAGAAAAAGCATAACCTGAACTGAACACTTCCATGGGCTTTTCCCCAGTGCAATCCTATACACGTCTACTCTATGTAAGCCCCACTGAGTTCAATGAGACTTATTTCTAGGTAAGTGTGTATATAGCTGGGATGGGAAGCCTGTGGCCCTCTGAATACTGTACCCAACTCCCATCAGCCCCAGGCCAGCATGGCCAATTGCTAGGGATGTTGGGAGTTGTAGTCATAAGAGGACACCAGGTTTCTGATCCAGGAAGTACATTTGCTGCAAAGTCCTTTTTGAAGCCAGGATGGAGGTTTTTTTATAGAAACTGCAGCCTATAAAACAAGTTGGATACTGATAGCATTATTCCTGTTTTTCCACATTGCAGGCTACAAAAAGGGGTCTCCTTGAGTTCCGACTCACATATTCTTAGTTTTGTCAAGAACGTCCTCTCTTTATATTTCACATATCTTAAAACCACTGTAAAAATCAAGAAGCATTTAGAAAAAAAAAACCTACCAATGAGTTAAGTCAGTAAAAAGAAAAAGGTAAATTGATAGTAGTTGCTTGGTGTTTTTTTTTAGTTAGTTATTTCATTTCTTCAGTTCAATCCAGTGCAGTGCTCTTAAAGAAAGATGGAAAATTTCAAGCGCCTTGGTTATTGCAATGGCTCCCTCTTCAGACACTCAGGAGTCCTTCAGTTTAAGGAAGCGATATAATCTCTGCGGTCAAACTTCCACAAATGAGGGCATTACATTCACAGTCCATGAAGCAGAAACTATGGACCTGTTTGCACCTGACACTCCACCTTTCTCAAACAGCAGCCAGCATTTCAAGGGCTTTGTGGCAATTTATGAAACAACAGAGGAAGAATAAGCTAGCCAATAAAGGCAATGAATATATTGTTATAGATTGGGGGTGGTGGTAACACACCTAAACACTAGAAATGAATAAATGGTAGGATTTTTATTATTTGCTGTATTGAAGGGAAGGCTGGAGGCCAGTGGAAAAATACAGGCTAAGCTTTTTTTTCCAGAGAGACATTAACATGACAAAAGGTGTTGGTGGCCCATTTAAGAGGAATCTTGGACCTGGGCAGATAGAAGGTTGACAGGGTAACTGTGTGGGGGGTGACAGGAAAAGAATCTTTAGCAAGGTGTGCTGGGAAGATGACGGGGGAGAACTAACAGTGGGCTCTATCTTGGGCAGGCTGGCTGAAGGCTAGCTGGGGGAGATTACTTTGATGCCAGTGCTGCACTGCTCTGGGGGACAATACCCTCTTGAAATGACCATGCTGTAAGAGCTGGACTCCCTCCATGCAGATTGAAGGTGTAAATATGTGAATAAAACATAGTTCTTAGAGCTACGACAGTCTCTGCCATGCCTCAATTCTAAAAGTAAACTTACGTGAACTGGATCCAAGATTTTGACTGCAGCTTTGCTCCCATTTTTCTTGTTGAACACCTTAAAAACCTTCCCATATGTTCCTTTGCCAATCGTCTCAACTATTTCCCAGGTGTCTGAAGGATCAGGAAAGCTGTCAAATATGATCGTTTTGCCAGTTAAGGGCAGCATCTCAAACAGCAACTCCTGGGGAAAAAAAAATCTCAATTGAAACAATCACTGAGAACTGTTATCCCGATTACAGAGGAAGCGGAACAGAAATGTGTTTATCCATTTCACTATGTTTTAAAATTAATTTTTTACCAAGAAGTATTTGTAAAAAAAAAAAAAGTTTCAAAAGGCGTAAGAGACAATTTTAAAATCTCAGCTATTTGGGGCAAAATTTACATGATAGTGCCAAGACAGCACTAGGACCACATACGGTAGTACAGAGTGTTGTCTTCTGGATATTGTTGGACTACAACTCTCACAATCATATACTGGCTGGGAATGATGGGAGCTTGGAGGGTACAATGATGGCCACTTCTGGTATAGTGGCTTAGAGGTCAGGCAGGTAGTCAGTTCAAATCTCGCCTCATCTCTGATTTCAATAGAGGCCTCTGACAAGCCAAAAGTTGGCAGATTCCCTGTTTCTGAAATGCCCTTCCTTGGTGAGGAGTGTCAGCCTCCCTTGCTATTAACTTTTCAGAGGAATTTAAAAACATCTGTTTGCCCAGACATGTGATGGCTGAAGGACCTGTTCCTGACAACCCTGAAATGATTAGTTTAGAGAGAAGATTATATATTCCAGGAGTTTCTAAAGCCTTCGTCATGTGCCTCCTCCATGAGAGGTACAGAGGGTGGCAACACAAGAATGGGCCTTTTCTGCAATCATAGAGTTGGAAGGTGCCCAAGGGTCATCTAGTCCACCCCCCGCGCAATGCAGGAATCTCAGCTAAAGCATCCATGGCAGATGGCCATCCAACTTCTGCTTTAAAACCTCCATGGAAGGAGAGTCCACCACCTCTCGTGGGAGTCTGTTCCACTGCTAAACAGCTCTTACTGTCAGAAAGTTTTTCCGGAATTTTTGTCGGAATCTCCTTTCTTGTGACTTGAAGCTATTGGTTTGAGTCCTACCCTCCAGAGCAGGAGAAAACAAGCATGCTCTTTCATGTGACAGCCCTTAAGTTATTTGAAAATGGTTAGCATATCTCCTCTGTCTCCTCTTTTCCAGGCTAAACATACCCAGCTCTTTCAAGCGCTCCTCATACGGCTTACTTTCCAGACCCTTGATCATCTTGGTTGCCCTCCTCTGCACACGTTCCAGCTTGTCAACATCCTTCTTGAATTGTGGTGCCCAGAACTGGACACAGTATTCAAAACTGTGGTCTGACTAAGGCAGAATAGAGTGGTACTGTTACTTCCCTTGATCTGGACACAATACTTCTGTTGAATGCAGCCAAAAATAGCACTAGCTTTTTATTTTATTTTTTTGCTGCTGCATCTCACTGTTGAGTCATGTTAAGTTTGTGGTCCACCGAGACCCCTAGATCCTTTTCAAATGTACTTAGCCAGTAAGCCAGGTGTCGCCCATCCTATATTTGTGCATCTGGTTCTTCCTGTCTAAGTGCAGAACCTTACATTTGTCCCTATTGAAATTCATTTTGTTAGCTTGCGCCCAGTTCTCCAATCTGTTTTGAATTCTGATTCTGTCTTCTGCAGCATTAGCTACCTCTCCCAGTTTGGTGTCATCTGAAAATTTGATGAGCATCCTCTCAGTTCCTTCATCCAAATCATTTATAAAGACATTGAACAACGGGCCCAGGGCAGAACCTTGTGGCACCCCACTTGCCACTTTTCCCCAGGATGACAAGGAACCATTAATCTCTTTGGGTTCGGTCAGTCAATTGCACCTAACAGTTACCTTGTTCAACCCACATTTTACCAGCTTCCTCGTAAGAATATCATAGGGGCCTTTGTCAAAAGCCTTACTGAAATCAAGATACACTGTGTCCACAGCATTTCCCTGATCCACCAAGTTTGTAATTCCACAAAAAAAGAAAAGAAAAAAAGAAATCAGATTGGTCTGGGGTGATTTATTTTTGAGAAACCCACGTTGGGTCTTAGTAATCACAGCATCCTTTTCTAAATGCTCACAGATTGACTGTTGAATTATCTGTTCTAGGACCTTTCCTGGTATCAATGTCAAGCTCACCACTCTATAATTACCTGGGTCTTCCTTTTCCCTCAGGTAAAAATGTTCTTCTTTAATCAGGCCTTTGGCTATTTAACATCATATATCCTTTTAGATGTGTTTTCTTTTTTTTGGGGGGGTTATAGTTTTGTTTTGTCCTTGTTTTTATTATTTATTTTGCATTCTTATCTTGTATCTTTAGGCTGTGAACCACCCTGAGATCTTCAGATGGAGGGCAGGATACAAATTTAATAAATAAAAATAAAATAATAAAATTTCGAGAAGTTTTTTTTTATTACTGTTTTTAGGTTTTAATTGTATTGTTTTAGTAGTGACAGGTTTGCTACCTTGAGTTCCTTTGGAGGAAGGTTGAAATACCAGCAGCAGCCATGTTGTACACGACTGACAATTGAGGCATGCTTTGTTTTTTTGGCCCTGGAAGGGGGCGGGGACAGGGGTGGGACAGCCTTACAAACAACCGCTGGCATGCGCAATAACCCAGAACGCAACCCCCACACAAATGGGGAACGGCCTGCATACATTCAATAAACAAATTGGGTAGGGGGAGGGAGCGGCCCCACCGTTTTTTGGCTCAGGGCCGAGTGGCATGTGGCTCTCAACCGTTTCCCCCTGGGAATGAGGGCAATGGTAAGAAAAAAAGATTCCCCTCTCCCTACTCTAAGAACTAAGGATTTGTAAATAGTATTGGCCAGTGTTTCGCTATCTTGGGTCTCCAGCTGTTTTTTGGACTGCAACTCCCATCATCCCTACCTAGCAAGCCCAGTGGTCATGGATGATGGGAATTGTAGTCCCAAAACAGCTGGGGACCAAAGGTTGGGAAGCACTGATATAGGTGATGCAGCTGCTACCATTCTGTATGGTGCCCATGCTTTGTGCACGGCTAAGCAGGGGTTAGGTATCAGTAGTCCATGAACAAACTCACGTTTACTTTCCTCTTAGCAGCATTCAATTTAAGAAACACAGCAAAACAAAACGAAAACCCAAAGTGATTTTTCAACAAGTGGATGCCCAATGAACATTTCTGAAGAGCAAGCCAGATCCCCAAGTCTAAGCACCTTTTAATTTTCCTATTACAAGCCAATGAACATTTACAAGTGTCATAAAAATCAATACCTTTGCTCAAGTCTATTTGTCAGAGCTGACAACAACAAAGCATCTGCGGCCAAAGAACTGGGTCACCCGTAACCCAAGAATTGCTTGCTTTATCTGAGTACTGATATCCAAGTTAGAAATTAAGGAAGAGTATCAGATAACCTGGTCAAGGAAACGAAAGGCTCCCGGCATTAAAACACTGTTACACATTCAACTGCACATAACATGCTTAGTTCCCCCAAAGCCAGTTAAGAACAAGGCATCTATAGACCCTTTAGAACAGGCTAGGATTAACACGAGAGCTGTGCTTTATTACGACAACACCAATATGGGCAGTGAGTTTAGCCAGCTAGAAAAAGGTAAACAATATAAAGTTAGGATAATGGCAGTTGTCAATATATATTTGTAATGTTGCCTACTGCCTACTACATGTTCTCATGGTCAAACCACTCATGGACCGCTAGACTAGACAAAGTTGTGATGCACAGAGGTGTGAAAAGTGCAGACGCTGAAGGCACCACACCTGCGAGACACTCAGCACACTGACTTGGAAGCAGATTTCATTGAAATTGATGGGGCTCAAGGCCACATCATATGCAACAGGTTTCCTTCTTTGCAGCAGCTGACCATATCTTATTACACTGTAAGAGTTCCGGGTCTGTGTTTGCACATGGGGCAAGAGAGAAATTGCACCTGCAATTGGCTCCTGCTTCTTGTCACATGTAGTTCACATGTACATGTGACAAGCCGACACATGCATTAACTACTCATGCTTTTAAAATTAGTATTTTGCTATTAGTATGATGTCACTAGGATTCATGGCACTTCACACTTGATACCAAACCGAGGCTACTGCCAAGTTTCCGACCATGGGCATTAGCAGCCAGTGAATAAACTCACTTACTTTCATCTTACAACACACTTAAAACGTTTTATTTGCAGCTGTATAGCTGCAGACTCTTTCGTTACTAGGGAGGCAGCCCCATAGAACAAAGGGGACCGAGTAAAACACCCGCAAGACCCAGTTAAACAAACCCCACTGAAGTCCATTTATCTTACTTTACTCCCACGACAATCGGTTTAGGAATGCTGCCTACGCGCGCAGCCCGATCCTATGCAGCTTGCTCCCCAGCAAGCACGCGCCATGAGTTTTTGTTCAGTCTGATAACCGGAGATTGGCGGTGCTGGGGGGCAGGAGTACTAGCTTGGCCCCGCGACCGTGGGTGCCCGGGGCCGTGGTTGCCATGCAGCGTACATGGCCCTGGCGCCGAAATTTGTGGGTGCCCGGCCCCTTCGTGGGGAATTCTGTGGGTGCTAGGGCACCCAGGGCGCCGGCACCTATGGTGGGGAGATAACACCGCAGCAGATCCCTTGCTGTCTCAACGAGCAGCAGCTCACTCAGCTCATCGTTCTGGTAAACGAGCGCTCCTTGCGCGGAATCCTACACGCTCCCTGCAAGGGCGATCTTCCTCCCCATCGCGCGCGCTCAGCTGCTGCTCCGCCCCAACCTTCCCCATCTTCTCGACACCGTTCTGGGGAGCGAGGGGGCTTACCTTGCCTGGTGGTGCAGGGCGGAGACAGGAGCCCCACGCGACTCTTCCTGCCCCGCTGGAAAGCGGCTCGGGTGCGGGTTCGAGTCCTGCGCGGCCACCAGCTCGCTCTGCCCGCGGGTAGCTCGGCCCATCCAGCGGCACCCACAGAGAATCAGGGCGGGAAAGCAGAGATCCCGGCGCCACCGGCGCTCAGCTCTCCTCGCTCAAGATGGCCAGATCAGGTTGCTCCGGCGGAGTAGACAGCTGACCAGGGGTTCCGCCCGTCGGATCCTGACCCTTCGCCTGACCTGCAGCGGATGCTTTACCCCGGGGGTCAACAGAAGGCCACGCGAGCAGGCTCAGTCTCGCCCTCCTTCTTGTCCTGCTATTTTCCAGGCATCCATAAGGGAGACACCCATCTCAGTCCCCACCACCGCGCCCCCCCTCGCACTCTTTCCAATGAGACATGCAACAGATTGTTCTTCTCCTTAAAAAAAAAAAGGTTAAATAAAATCTGCCGCCTGCCCTCCTGTTCCTGGTGGCCTGGATAGCAGCCACCTGGCGTTAGGAGACAAGCAATAAGCTTTGCATTAGCAGCAGATCAGCCACTCCCCGAGTGGATATTCCTTTTTCTTCCTCTTTGTGGACGCGAACGGCAGGTGCTGCTGCTGCTGCCTGCAGCCAGGCTAAAGAAGGATGCCCATATATTTTGATAACCCCAAGCAGAAAGCCAGGACTCTTGAGAAGGGGCTCTGAAGGATGAAACCCTAAGCAAACTATTTATTCATATGCTACCTTCACTCTGGAAAGCTGCAGACGACAGACACCTGCATGCCACTGTTTGTCCTCCCAAGAACCCTGTGAGGAAGGTTAGCTTGAGAGACGGCAATTGCCCCAGGGTCACCCGCTGTGCTTCAGGGCAATACAAGGACTCGAACTCCGATCTTCTTAGTCAGATATTCTAACCACTACACACTGACTGGCCTAGGAAACAGAGAAGGGGCCAGGAATGTTTTTGGCCTGGCCCCGCCTTGGGCCAACTTTAAGAGGTGGGAGTGGGGTCACTCACCTGATGTCACTATAGGTGGGTGATCCTGCCCACCTGTCAAAGTTTTTCCATAGAGGTGGGGAAAGGTGTCTGCTTCACTGGCACCCAGGAGAACTGAACCCTCCCCATCAGCTGATGTCACTTAGTGATGTCAGCTGTTCGACAGGTCAGTGTGGTTTGGGGAAAATGGCCTCTGGGCCAAATTGGATTCTCTGGCAGGCCAATAGGTCCCTCGAACCATACCATAGAGTAAGGTCCCATTAACTCACTTTACAGACATCTGCACTCGCTGCCTATTAGCTACTCAGTCAAGTTCAAGGTTTTGTTGTTGACATTTAAAGCCCTAAACAAATTGGGAGCGGCACACCTAGAAGATATATCTGCTGGTATATCTTCCCTGGTACAGACCAAGTTGATGATTAATATCTTCTGATGAGACCCTGCTGGGGTCATTCCACGTCCCAGCGGGTGGCCACTTCATTTGTGGGTGCAGCACCCACCCTCTGGAACACTCTCTCTCAGATAATCCATGAGATGGAGACAGTGGAGATTTCCAGATATCTCTTAAAAACTTACATGTTTGCCCAGGTTTTGCTAGATTCCGGCTCCTAATTTTTTAAAAAATTTTCTGTTCTGTACACTTTCAGTTTCATTTGATGTATAGTTTCCTTTGTTTTTAGGAAATGTTATTGAAATATTGTTGCATTGTTATTGCTTTTTTAGAATAAAAACATTTAGAAATGTTTGGAAACCAGTTCATTAAAAACAACAACAACCTAAGCTGTAGTACAAAAACAGTTTAAGTTATTTTCAATAAAAACACAGGTAAAACCTGCAAACATTTAAAAGCAAGTGTACATAATTAAATAAGTGGGCTTACTGAAATAAATGTTTTAAGTGAACATAACACGCAATATATTTGGGGCACCTGTTTTATATTTAAAAGGAAGGGAATTTTATGTAAACTGCTGAGAGGAATTATCATCGTAATTAATATTAATATTATAAGCTAGGGAGCTAATTTTGACTGGTGGGTTATTCCACCCTCCTGTCAAAATTAGCTAAAGGGGTAGGGAGATAGCAACCAAGCAGGACTGAACTCCCCCCCCCATCAGCTGATATGCAAGAGGTTTAATCCTGCTTTCAGCAGGGCAGCCACAACTTTGCTTGCCTCACGCCTGATGTCAGGTGTGCAGCAGGTGGGTGAGTTTTGCATCATGGGTCAAATGTGGTCTGCAGGCAGGCCAGAGCTTTCCTAACCCTGTACTAAATGGTATACGTTTTTAGCAAATAAAAGGATGGTGCCACCTCCTCTGTTTTTAACTCTACCTGCAGATTAGTCATAGACGTTTTAGTTGAGTGACAAATAAATTATGTACATGGAAGGCAATTAATAAATAAATGAATTCTGTCTTCTGTAAAGTTGTTAAAAATACAGGAGCCCCCTCCTCTTTTACACTTGGCCTGCTATAGCAGTCTCTACTCTTGAAAAAAAACATCAAGCAAGAGTAGAATTCAACTTAGGGATCTGGATCTGCCAAAATCTTAACCACAGATGGCTGAAGAAATGTTTGTGTGCTCTGTATAAACCCATTTTTAAAGGCAGCATGTTAATAGGACACATAGTCTTTTGTATCTAGGGCATGCCGTTCAACTCCTTCCAAAATGGAGCTGTTCTTCAGCACCCAACAGAAGACAGGCTTACTGAATGGCTGCCCTCAAGTCTTTTTGGGCAGAAATGCATTAAATTAAAATGGACCAGGCAACTAATAAGACCACCTAGGGGGTGGTCAGGTTTTGTTTTGTTTAGTTTTGTTTTGAAGGAGCACGTGCACCTTTCAGAATCTCGTGAAATATTTTTCTGCGGATTCCCCTCTTCTCTAGAGCTATTAAAGGTGCAGTAGCCCCTGTTGCCTTTTTCACCAGGCCACTCTAGATAGTGAGAAACAGAGGAATTCAGGCCCGAGGCTGCCAATCCAGAACAAGCATGAACTCTTGTGTTTAACGCTGGATGTTGGTTACAGCTTGCTTCGAAGATCAACAAACCGAGGAACAGAATTAAGAGGGAGTGTGTGTATGACGCCTGAGTATTGCTGTTCGATGTGCTCCACATACCAAAATAGGCTGCCCTGAGCACCTAAATGGATTTCCCTCTGACAGCAGACTAAGAGGTAGTTCCTATGGAAACTTGGCTCTAAACCATAGACGCCTTAACGGGTCACACAAGCTACAACTGGAAACTAACAGGAAACTATGCTGACTTTGCAGTGCAGGTGTCTCACGCTCCCTGAAAGTTTGGAAACGTTACTTAGGGCGCTTTTGTGTGGAAGAACAAACAGACAATTTTGACAGCTGAATTTCTTTTTGACATGGCAGGTGTTTAAAAGCAGAGGTGCTCCTGCAAGTGAAGAAGCTGGCAACGTATAAGATCTGTTCACTCTGACAATTATAGTGTACTCAATTATCATTAACTGCACAATGGTCTAGGTTTCCATGTTGCCATCCACCCATCTCACAAATCCGATGCTTTTAGCTGCCGGTCTATAGGTTCATCCGCAAATATTCCTAGGTCTTTCACTAATCTCTAGGGGATGTTCCAAAGATAGCCATCTGGAGATTTGGATTTGTCATCTTTTCTATCCAATTAGGGAGAGCAGCAAACAGTGGCACAAACAACTTTATATTTTCTGGAGGATGCTAGGCCTAAAAGGATAACTGTGACAAGAGAGTAAAAGTCTTGTCAGCTCTGCCACCTTGTTTTACTAACCAGTCCTTTCATAGCTCATTCCTAAGTTTGCCAGATCCAGGCACTGAGAGGGCAGCTTTAAGATACAGATGAGGAATCTTTTTCAATCCAAGGGCCAAATGTCTTCACCAGACTCCTAGAAATCCCATGGGGTCACCTGACAGGGCCTTTTTTGTGGTGGCTCCTCTTAACCCAGGCATTTGGTGGCTGTTCCTGGCAACCCAAATATCACTGGGTACAATAAGGTTTACATCTTTAACTGCTTTTAATTACATTTGTTTTAGAACATATTAACTGCTTTAGAATGTTGCTTTGTTTTTGCTTTTTAAAATTTGTTTATCTGTTTACCACACTGGGATCCTAGGGGAGGAAAGTTAGTATATAAATTAAACAACAAAAAATGATTTTCTACCCAACTTTAAGGGTGCAGGACTCCTATTCTCTTTTGCATCTGTTCACCCTAATGGAACAGGTTTAAATGGAGAGGAAAGAATTTTCTGTACTCTGCGACCAAAATAACAGTTTAGAAAATTGGAATCCTCCAGATTTCCTTAATGCAGTACCTTAGCAGCAATGGGCTTGATGCAAAATCTTGTTCTTTTTGTCAGTGCACCTGGGGAAACTGGAAGTAAACTAATGCATGACTGTTTCCTAAAACATTTATAATAGTGTAATGGCAAAGTGGGCGCTGTATCATGGTGCCCTTTTGGTTTCGGAGGGTAACCTTTTAAAAGAAAAGAAGGAAAGCAGCTTCCCAATACATTAAGTAGTTTCTCTGACATTTTGCTGTTAAAAGGCGGTGCGGGCTCATTTGTTTGCCAGACTAGCAACAGGGATCAACATGGAGCTTTACACAGCGTCAATAAAATCCAAGCCTTTCCCACTCCCAAAACTGAACACACAGAAGGCAATAATAACAATAATTTATTGTTTATACCCCGCCCATCTGGCTGGGTTTCCCCAGCCACTCTGGGCAGCTTCCAACAGAAAAATGAAATAAAATAATCTATTAAACATTAAAAGCCTCCCTAAACAGGGCTGCCTTCAGATGTCTTCTAAAAATCTGGTAGTTGTTTTTCTCTTTGACACCACCAAGAAGGCCCTCTGCCTGGTTCCCTGCAACTTGGCTTCTCGCAATGAGGGAACTGCCAGAAGGCCCTTGGTACTGGACCTCAGTGTCCGGGTAGAATGATGGGGGTGGAGACGGTCCTTCAGGTATAGATGGAAAGTATGAAGATGGAAGTGAAGATAAATGGTCCATCAGATATTGTTGGACTCCAACTCCCATCAGCCCCAGGATGTGATCCAGAATGATGGGGATTGTAGTCCAAAAAATGTCTGGAGGGCCACAGGTTCCCTATGTCTCTGCATAAGCCATTTCATATTTCAAACAAAATCCCACTTGCTTAAAATCATGTCAAGGAGAAATAACTCTTCGGTTGCAGAAATGAGTAATGAGCTTTAATTACATTACTAATACTTCTGCTTAATATTAGCTGAAGTGAGGCATATGACACTTGTATCATCTTGTGCATTGTTTGTCGATCAGAAGCCACAATGCTTTGTGTTTCTTGGGCCTAGCCTTGACAGCGGCGGAGCAAGCCGATCGGGTGCCTGGGGTGGCACACATGCCCTGTACCCAGGGCGATGCCAGCCACCCGCGGGGGCAGGGCCAGCTGGGACAGGATGCTCCACGGAGCCTCCGGAGTCTGCCTGGCTCCTCCCACTCAGCTATGGTGGCTTAGGCGCACGCAGGATCCGCTCTGCCCAAACGGTCCATCCGCTGCCTCCCCCTACAGCTACCGTTTGGGCAGAGCGGACCCAGCGTGCGCCCAAGCCACCACGTCTCTCCCAGGAGAGACACATGACTCAGGCCCGCACCCCCGTTCCTCCACCACTGAGCCTTGATCCATGTGAATACAGGACAAAACTTCTATTCACAGTTAAAAGGTCCTCTCTTTTAAATGCACATTTATTTCATGGGGAAAACATAATATGGGGGGCCCTGACAGAAGCAGGATCACAGGGTGGGGCAGAGGCACTAGACTAGGTTGCCAGCTGGTGGGTCACTATTGCTTAGATAGAGAGGGAGGGGGCAAGGCAACGGGGAGGTTTTTGTGGTGCCAATGCAGGCAGCAGAAGTGCTGGATTGGTTCAGTTCATGCATTGGCACTGCAACATGTAGCTGTTTCTCTAAGCTACCTTAGGAACACCAGATCTGTGCTCTTGCAGGGATTGAAAGCCTCCCATATCATGATACACCATCATAATAAGAGCATTCATATTTCTATATTCTTTGTATTTATTCCGTCCATTTCTGCCCCACCTTTTGGTATACCTCTAACAAATCCATAAAACAATCATATTTTACTCAAACAGTTAAGGGGAACAAAACACATAAATGTCTAAAAACCAACTAAGGAAGAAGTATCCTGAAAGCACCACTGAAATGATTTAGGTTTCAGCTGGGCCTATATTTACAGTCGTACCTTGGATCTCGAACGACTTGCAAGACAAACATTTTGTGTCCCGAATGCCGCAAACCCAGAAGTGATTGTTCTGGTTCGTGAACATTATTTGGAACCCAAATGTCTGACGCGGCTTCTGCGGCTTCCAATTGGCTGCAGGAGCTTCCTGCAGCCAATCGGAAGCCGCACCTTGGTTTCCAAACCCTTTTGGAAGTTGAACAGACTTCTAGAACGGATTCCGTTGAACTTCCAAGGTAGCAGACTACAACTCCCATCATCCTCAGGCAATGTGCCCAATACTCCAGGGTGATGGAAGTTGTTTAAGGTTCTGGAAGGCTTAAGGTTCCCCATCGCCGAATTAAGTAATTTTGGACTCTGGGCTTAATGTTGGGGCCCTTTAGATAGCAATGAGTATCATATCACTTACTTCAAAAAGTATGAAGCCAGCTTTGTTGCAATAAACAGCCCTCTTGTCAGGGCCCCTAGACCACTGGCAGAGGAAGGCGGGCGGTGGGGGCGGTCCGGCCTGGGTGTCATCCCTGAGGGGGGGTGACATTGCCACCCCACCCCCTGGGACACTTGCCATGGGTGGCGCCCCCTGGGACGCTCACCACTCGCTGCGGGCGATGTCCCCTGGGATGCATGCCCCACCCCCATGGGCAGCTAGCCCCACCCCCAGGTACACAGCATGTGCACCGTTCTGGGTGCCTGAGCAGCTAGCTCTGCTCTGCCCTTAGACATCTGTCCCTAGAGTCCTATCCCTCCCCCCAAAAAAGTCCCTTTCTCTCCCCCGCTCTGCCTTGGCCCACCCACTGAATGGCCATCTGACAGTAGGACAACAGGCAAAGGCCCCAGGAGTGGGATTTTAGAACTTATTCTAAAGGCAGGCAGCTACCGTAAGCAAGTGCCTACCACTATCTTCTATCTGGTCAAGAGGATTAGGGCAGAAATGTGTTTTGTATCTGCTATGCAGGAGAGAGCCATTTGCCAGTTAATTTGCCAGTTATTAAGAGGGACATGATAACATGTCTTGGAGTCCTTGCTTTTAATTTATTGAACAATGGTCGCCGAGGGAGTCTAAAAATAACTTCATCAGCATGCAGGCTGATATTTTAGAAATCCACAGAGCTTGCACTGCCTAGATAAACTGCCATGAAGAATTGCCCCTGAGCACCAAAGTAAAGGCAACACAAACTTTCCAGCAGGCATTGGGGGAGGGGGAGATTCCCAGGAGCAGGATTTCAGAGATTTTAAACTTGACTGTTCATATCTGCCATTCACTCTGAACTGCCACATTTTGAGTTATTTTCACACTTTCCACAAATTCCAGCCCTCTTGGTCCATTGCTATAAAAAAAGCAACTTCTTTTCGCTTTCACAATACCATAATTATCCTAAAACAACACAAAGCTGCAGCAGAAGAAGAGGTTGAGAGCAGGGCCATTCTACCGGGTATCAGCTCTGCCGAGATTCAGTGACCAGCACACCAGCACACTGGCCTCCTCCCTCAATGGTTACCTGGCAACAACCTGAGCCATTGCACCAGGTTACAACAGAGGGAGAGATGGGAAGCTACTCCATTGGCTCTCCTGAGAAAGACGAGATTCCATTGGTTCTTGGGGCTTGTCCAAACTTCCACTTGTCCCATGCCTAGAAAATACAGGTCCAAGCAGTTTTCTGCTTGCCCCATGCTGTCTAGGCACGTGTTGAGGGGTCTTCCTTTTGCCATGCCACGTTCCCCTGGAAAAGCCCACTCTTTAGCACAAAATTGGAACAAATGGCAATCCGTGAAAAACCTGATTAACATTGGTTGTGATTCAGTGCTAAGCAACAGGTTTCCCCAGGGGAAAGCGGTGGGGGAAACAGAAGCATGGATGAGCCCCTTATCTCTCTGAACTGTTACTAGTCCAGCTGGTCAATATTAGAACTACTATTCAAATTCAAGGACAGGCTGCCTGAGGGTTTGGGTTGGTTTTTTTGTAGTTGTTTTCTGTTCCCTCCTTGTTTTATTTGGGTTTTGTTTTTCAAATTGTAAGCTGAAGAGCAGGGTAGAAATGCTATAAATAAACATATGATGGGATCAAAGTGACAAGCTGAACAACCTTTGGTCTGTCATGGTCTCTGGCACCACACCAGAGACATACATTTATCTATCAGTCAGCCAGTCAGTCAGTCAGTCAGTCAGTCAATCAATCAATCAATCAATCAATCAATCAAGTTAGTATACCACCCTTCATGTGAAGACTACAGGGTGGTTCACAACATAAAAATACAAAATGAATATATGTCCTGTGGTGCTCTAGAGATAGAATCTCATACGCTTCCCCCCAATAAGGAATTAGGCTCAGTAGTTCCAAAAAGGATGTACACACTTTGCTTACTTATGGGAGGGGTGGGAAACCTCCAATGCGCAGATCAATTTTGTCCCACCATGGAGTGCAAGTTTTACCATGAGACCATTTCCCCACTTGGGACATACACAAGCTAATACAGGCATCCCCAAACTGCGGCCCTCCAGATGTTTTGGCCTACAACTCCCATGATCCCTAGCTAACAGGACTAGTGGTCGGGAAAGATGGGAATTGTAGTCCAAAACATCTGGAGAGATGAAGTTTGGGGATCCCTGAGCTAATAGATGGAAGGGTGAGGTTAAAACCTGCATTGGCTGTGACCACCTGTTCCCAGCAAGGAACAGGGAGAGTGTAGCCAAATTGAGCACGATTCCATGCAAACCCCATCCTGATACAGGATGGAGTTTGCATTGAAATCCCTTGCTAAAATGAAGGTGAAACCCTTTATTTCAGTAGGAGATTCCATTGCAAAGCCCTTCATATGGAGTGGGCGGCAGATATCACTTCATTTTAGCAAGGGGCTTTGAAGGCCTGCCTTTGGGACTTCAAAGCTCTTTGTGCCTGACTTCATTGGGATGTCAAGTGACTGGTGAGCAACACCACCCACCTGCTGAATTTGGTCCCCAAAGCCAATCCTGATAAGGACCTGCCCTACCGAGCCAAAAAGGTTCCCTCCTCACCCTGACTTATGGGAAGACGTTGACCTGAATGACTTCAAAGAGCTTTTTGTAACTTGATGTTGAACTTCCTGTGCCTATTGTAGCATCATTAATAATAAGTGTAAGAACAGGTAACACACTGGCAAGTCTTTGTATGCCATGGCTAACGCTTGGGAACTTCTCAGTTTCACAGTAATAAATAAGTCAGACATTCCTTATTCATGAAGATGGAAAGGTCACATTTCTATTCCTGCTGTGTAACTAAAACAAATGCAGCTCACCGGACTTCCAAACCCAGCCAACCTCCTGACTAGCTCAGTGCACCATCTAGTGAGAATCCCATCTCTGGTCTTCTTACATGTCCTGAGTTAGGGAGGACAGAGATCAAGATCCAGTAGCATTTTGAAGGAGAGATTGCAAAAAAAAAATGTGTCACACATGAAATATTGACCCTTTTTGAGTGTGTGGAACTCTTCGGAGTGATGCCCATCTGGAAAAGTTAAACATGCCCATTTCCAGACATACACACCAGCAAAAAACAGCTGCACCTGGAAACTGAGCAAGATTGGGCTAGATGATTCTATGCCTGCGCATTTAGGCGCACTTGGGTTGTGCCTGCCCATACAGAGGCAGTCCCACACGGCAAGAAATCAAACTGAATTTAGCACAGGCCACACCATTTTTAGCCAAAGCTCACTGAAGCTAATGTTCATTTGTACTGATTGGTTCTTGTCCCTCAGGCCCAATGGAATCACTGCGCTTTGTCACATGAGGGTGAATGACATCGCTGATGAATGGTCCATGGCATACCAGCCATTTAAAGAGCTATTATTGCATTAATACCCAAAGGATTTCTGCATGTGTGGCAGATCATGATTGTTAAGAGGTGGCGAGGGGGGGAGAGTTTCCATAAATCTCAGAGACATTCAAGGGTAAGAACTCATCACATGATCAGTGCTTCTGCCCAAGACTGCCAAAACTAAATCATGTCATGTGTGTGATGTAAAATCTACACTCATCACTTTCCTAGCCATTGACTGACTGGCAGGAGTCGTTATTACGTTTTTCAACTAATACTTGCAACAATTCAGTTTAATAATTCAAAGCAATTTAGTGATTTGCAAATGTAAAGATTCGGGGCATTTATAACAAGAATACAGAGCAATCTTGTTGTTGTTTTTGTTTACCCTGAACAGGAAAGAATAAAAATGAGTTTTTGTTGTTTTGAGATATAAAATGCCTTTGTGAATATTCAGTGAGGGGAAACAGGTAAAGAAATCCTCGCATTTCAGGAAGCTTATACAGAGCGTGCTGCTAATTGGAATTATAATTGTCACTTTCTCTTTTGGAAAAATGCAGACTGTGTGTGCTTTCAACATGCAGAATCGCAAGCAAAGTCTAGGCCATTCTTGTTATTGGTATTCCAGCACTTGTGCTTCTGGTATGTCTGTTTAATTTCTTGCTCCACTGATTTACAAATGGTAGAAGTAGCAGGGGATCATCACAGTGCTAGGCTGAGAGAAAGACCCTAATCTCTTAACAGCTAGCAGGCAAAAGGCCAGAGAGCACTGTTATCTGAAACAGCAGAGTGACAATTGAAAACACAGATGATGGGCGATAATGGGAAATCTGGAAAGCTAGAGAAAACGGCAGGTTATTGGTGCTTAAATGATTCGCATCATTCTTTGCAGAGGGAAAGCTTTATATTTGGATTGGGGCAGTTGGGGGAAATTATCACACAGGAAGCCTGAAATCTTGATCAGGGAAGGTTCCTATCCCAACCAAACCCACAGAACAGGAGACACAATGAATCTTGCAAGTAAAATCGTTGAGATATTAAACAGCTGAGAATAATGCATATTCAAATCAAGCTATGAACAGTTCTGGGTCCCAGTTGGAGGGATCCAACTGAAACAGAAACAGGGAGCCATTGAATTCAACAGGACTTACTTCTGAGTAGGCATGGCTAAGATTGTGTGACACCTTCTTTGGCTGACAAGGATTCCTTTCTGGTCTATGGCTTGTGTCTTTATTGGCAGCCATCATCCATAACCAACATTGTTAAATGAATAAATAAGAAGCCTAACAGTAAGTAACGGAAACCTTTTTCACAAAGAAGTAGGTCAGGGAGGATTCCAAAGCATTTTACGGTAAGAATGCAATATCTCTGTTTTGGTAGTCACTGTAATATACTATCTGTCTATTACTGCTGGAAGAAGTCGATGGTGGTATCTTGCTGTCACGAGGCAAAGATTGTGAATAAGTAGCACCTGCCACCTGAAAAGAATGCAGAGAAGCAGAGCAGAACAGCAAGCCAGCCATTTGCACTTGCACGGTTCTTTAAAAACACCCACCTATTAAGTAGGGTTGCCGAGTTAGGAACCTCCCGGAACCTGAGATGTTGGGCCCAAACCTGATACCTAGAGGCAGTCCCTGGTGATGTCATGGGGCAGGCCCTGGAGATGGAAGTTCATTGGGAGGAGGGTAGCCCCGCCCCCACGCCCTGAGTTTCTATGCTATAATTTGCAGCTGGCTCCTGCCAGATTAAAGCTTGCAAGCTCCCTGCAGAGTCTTCAAGTGTGCAGCAATCAAAGGTAAAGAAATCTAGTGATGAAGATGACCCATGCCGGAGCTGATGCGATTCATGTGAATTATGAATTTTGGTGTCTAACCTCAACCATCAGTTGCCCCAGGAGTGCAGAACTGAAGGGAAACACACTTTGGCCTGCACCACTGGCCAGGGTACCAAATGCCACTGGGAAGCTGCAGGAAGATCATCAGCACTCTGCTGAAATTGCCAGTTACCTGGGACCGCAGAGCTGAAGATCCACACTCTGGCTTTTGCCACCAGCCAGGTGACCTCGTGTCACTGGGAGGCTGCTTCCTCCTGCCTTCCAAGGAGAACATCACAGCCAGGTGACCTGGGCCCATCCATTGACTAGTGAAAGAGCAGCTGCTCCTGTGCTTGCTTTCTTCTTCCCTCCTGGTTCATTTTTCTTTTGCACTGTGTCATATAAGTACAGTGCTTAGTAAATCCTTAGGTGCTTTTGAACGTTTTAAATAAAATTAAAAATCCCAAATACAATCATCATCATCACCACCACCACCATCATCTCAATGTAAGATGAGTTCAGTTTTACTGTCCATAATAATTTTGGCCCAGTAGGGGGCAATCCTGCCAAAGGGCTTAGTTGTAAATGCACCATTCACTGAGATCTCCCACCCACCCACCCACCCAAAGTCCTCTGAAAAATGCATTTCTGAAACCAACAGAAACAGCTTGTGGTCCCGTCCCCCCCCCACTTTATAAGTGCAGGACTTCATTCAGGAGGCTGAAGAACTGGACTAAACCAGAAAAGGTCTCTCCTTTCAGGACTCTGGAGCTCAGACAGGTGTCTAGCTACTGTAGAGAGATTGTGGCCATACTCCTGCCATCTCTAACCATCATTAAGGTTGGTTTTGAGCTCACAACTCACTGACTCTGCTAAGTTTGAGAAGCAGTGACAACAGCTTGTGGGAAGAGAGTTGTGAGTTAAGAAGACGGAAGAACAACTGCCTGGTAAGAGTATCTAAGTTTTTTGCTTACCTCAGCTAATCTCACCAAGCTTTTCCTGCCGCAAGCATTTTTGCCACTCAGGGGAAGGGATGTAACTCAGAGGGAAAGCCCCTGTTTTGGTCCCAGGTTCAAACCCCAGCATCTCTGGATAGGGCTGGGAAAAACTTGTCCCTCAAACATTGGAGTGCTGCTGCCAGTCAGTGTAGATGCTACTAGGCTAGATGGACCAATGATCTGAATCGGTATAAAGTCCCTAAACTTTATATCTGGAAACAAAAACAATAGCTTACTCCAATGGAAAGAAATGACCCACTTCTGAAGTCTCCACTGCACAAATTGTTCTGCACTTTCAGATGACCATCCCTAACTATCTATTTTATCTTTTTAGGACTCCCTGGGGCAGCTAACAATAATAGCCAGTTGGGGATACAGACCAGTTCGGGTAACTAAATTATACACAAGCAGACATCATTTATTTTGTTTGCAATCACAGGCAGCCTATACCAAAAGACTTCAAAAAGAGCTAAAGTAATTCCATAGCAGTGGCAGACTTAAGCCTTGTGACTGTCAGATCTACTAGTATCTCAAAGTCCCCCAACTGAAGCCAGGTGCCAAAGAGTCATTGGGTTTATAGTAGTGCCAGATGCTAAATTGAGACTCAGGAGGCGGAGTTGATAACAAGATGCATCCTATGAACCATGTACAGAGATAACCTAAATATATGAGTGCAAATCTACGTATGAGCAACCAAAGACCAGAGATTCCAAAACAGCATAATTAGATCTGGCAGAGGTCCGAATTTGATCTATGAGGCCCTTTCCCCCACCTGTCACACACACACCCAACATGTGAAATCATGTGTAGGGCAGGTAAAGGAACATGGCTGTAAAGGAACAATTGGGAGCTTGAAGCACATTCCTGGTTTTTCCTTGGCTGATTGGCACTGATAGCAAGCCCTTTGCAGGTGTGGTTTGGATTTAAACCACACCTGCAAATAGACATTTCTGCTCAGACTAGGTTTGCTGGTCTGTGGAGGAAAAAATGTTCAGAGGTCCAAACTGCTTGGAAATGGACAAAGCAAGGCTCTGTGTCAGAGCTGACGGCAAGCTCCTTTGAAGTCACATGACAGCCTTGTGGCCCCACCCACATGCCAAAGTGGCCCATGGGGGCTGGGGAAGGTCAGGATGCAGTCTTTCTGTCTGTAAAGGTTCCCTTCCCTTGTTCTAAAACATACCTCTAAAACTAGTCAGCAAGTCTTCACAGACACCTAGTCAAAAAGCAGCCATCCTTGTATTTTAAAGGTGAAGATCACCGAGGGTGCCAGATAATTGTTGAGAGCAAAGCTAGGCATGGCAGAGATATTTCCCCCCCTTGCATTATTATTTGCTGTTTTTAAACTGCTGAGAGACAGGAAGCTTTGCTAACCTACTGCAAATCACTCATAGATCTATGAATAGATGCCAAGCTATTGTTTCTATTGAAAATGTTTCAAGTTGTAATTAAAAGAGCACTATATAGCATGAACAGCAACAGCAAAAGAGTTTAGCTATACCTACCGCCTGTGGGAAAGCTTACACGTCTCCTCGGCAGCAGATCAGAAATATTCGAAAGTGAATATTATTACGGCAGCCAAGCTACTTTAGCTAAGAATGGTTGCATTCTTTTGGCCAGCCAAACACAGGATTTAACACAGGATTTCAAGATTTATGGTTTGATTCTTTGCATTTAATAGCTAGCTAGGGTTTTTGATTTATTTCAAGATGTTTGTATCCTACTTTGCTTTTCTACCTAGTAAGATTTAAGTTTTGGGCTTCTGGATAACTGTAGTAACTTAAAATGTGATTGTTATTTTGTATTGCAAAATGCTGCTAGGCTGTATCTGACATGCTGCTATATAAAACCTTGTAACTAACTACAGTAACATCTTCCTGGATGTCATAGCTTCCCCTTATCCCCTCCCAGTATGAAACCAGTAGGGTAAAAACTATGAAATGGTCTTACTGGGCAAGTAGACAGAAGGCAGGGAAAACAAACTGTTTGATGCGGCAGATTGTTATTATTTGCCTCCATTCTTTCAAATTAGCATACTGACAATGTTGAATGAATCCAAATGACCCTTCCCATGGTTCAAGGGCCACTTTGAAGACCCTGCTGTATGTCCTCCCACCAAGAGATGCTAAGGGGGTAAGGGGCATGGGGCACGGCCTTTTCTGTGGCTGCACCATCTCGTTAGGGAAGTTAGAGTGGCTTCATCTTTGTTTGTTTTCAGACAGGCCTTTAAAATATTGTTTGTTCTGCATAACTTTTGAGGGTGTTTAAATGTAATTAATTCTGCTACATACACACACACACACACACACACAAAACCACACAAACACTCACATACACGCACTGATCACTCTTAGTCTTGCTCAGTTTGTTATGATCTTGTTTTCAAGTTAACAGTCTTTAAATTGCCTTGGGGGCGTTTGGAGGCTGAAAGGTGACTCATAAAAACTGTATTTATGGTTGCTGAACTACAATGATCTCAGATTTCCCTCCAGTGAATAAAGTTCCTGATTTCTTCACAGAAGAATACAGGGAGGCAGCTTCACACACTCTCCTGAACTAGGCTGGAATGTAGGGCAATTTTTTTGTCTGCATAAAAGCCCCATGAAATAATCTCAACCCCCACAAACTTACCTCTCATCTTCTGAGGGCTTTGACACAATGCATTTTGCTGAAATCTTTGAGCTTTTGCATTCATTTTTTGTTTGTTTAAAAGCCAAACAAACCAGCTCACCTCCCCCCAACAAACTTCCCTCTCTTCTTCTGAGGTCTTTGACACAATGTTTTTCTGCAACCATCTTTGACCTTCTGCATCCATTTCTGAATGACTGTACCATTTGCCTCTAACAGCCTGACACATGTATTAGAATGGATTTTCCCCTATTGCACAAATAAAGTGCAATTTAGAATGGGGGAAGATGTGTGTGTGTGTGTGTGTGTGTGTGTGTGTGTGTGTGTGTGTGTGTGTGTGTGTACAGTGTATATATATAATCTTCCTGCACTGCAATAGGATAGGCCATGGGTCATATAGCATCTTGACACTACATGCAGAATCATGAACTGTTAGTGCAGCCAAGAGTCATTCCCAGACTCACATTTGGACAATCCCGCCCCTGACTCATGATCAGGCTGGCCTTGAGGCTATCGTTAAACACCAGCAAACTAATAGTTTGCACGGACAAGGACATTTTATACAAAATTGGTTTTTCGCTTAAGCCACAGGATTTGAAACAGTTCTTGCCAAATGAAAAGGGCGGTGGAGAGAAATTTTTCAGCCTGCCACACAAACTGGTTTTGCCTTTATTTCTGAAGTCAAAGCAGGCAGGAATAAAAGAAACAGCTTGTTCTTTTTCTTGGCCAGGCTATGACCCCAGATGTCATTGACCAGGTGTGGCATGAAGGAGTCTAACTTTAATAGTTAGACTCAAAATGTCAAAATGGCCCATACAGCACAGAGGACTGTCCTCTGTAAAGGAGGACGCATGGCCACCCTCCTGTAGGTAGAGGGTCTTGGGGCTATAAGATCAGACTACTCATTCCAAGTTAGATCAAACTAATTTGCTAGCTGCACATACAAAGTTGGTCATGATGATCAGATGGATAGGCATTGGTGCCTGTTATGTACTGAGTTGAATCCTAGAACAATAGGATCCAAAATGCAGCAGTCTGATTGGTTCGCCGGAGCCACCCAATCCAGCTCCAGGTGGAAGTGAATCAGCAACCTGATTGGCCTGCAGGAGCAGCCAATCAGGCTGCTGGCAGAAGTGAATCTGCAACCTTCATGTGCAGCCCTGAAGTAGCCAATCACACAAGGCCCATTTTGGGAAAAGAGCCGTTCTTCTCTTCTTCTCCTTTGCTATTACAAGCTGAATAAAGAGCATGAAATCCACTCTCGACTCCGAGTATATTTCAGTGCCCTAAGTTGGCTTTCCTCTCTGCAAAAGTGGAGGTTGCTCTTTCAGTGGTCTCAGTTGTTTGCCTTAACAGCAAAGCTGCCCTTGGGTGAGCCTTATCTTGCCACTCATTGGCTAATAAATGCACCATATACCAGTACAACTCAAGTCTGTGCAAATGTCCTCAAGGAGGTGGAACAATAACAACACTCACTACTATTCATTGGCTAGTTGCTAGTGCCGTTTCATTAAGGCAAGACTTTCCCTACTGGTCTGCAGATGTTTTGGACTACAACTTTCATCATCCCATTTCTAGAAAATTATTATTATGTTATGCAATGTTAATAATAGGGAAAATAATGAATAACAACAACAGCAGCAATCTGATAATACTAACAGTAGACTACCGTCAATTCACATTGCAGATACAGTGACCATCAGTGCACAAATATTAAATTAAACATGTAAATTAATATAAGCCCCCACCCCATATATACAAATTGGTATCCACACAAAATGGTTGCTCATATGAAATATGTTCAAATGCAGCCAGGGCAGTGGGGTCCTCAAACCACTGTGTAACAGACAGTGAATATTTATCCTTCCAAGCTGAAGGTAGAAGTCCGTGAGCCACTATAATGGCTCTCAAAATCCACTTTGGTTGTCTATCCATTAATCACCCTACTGCTTCCATAATCCATTATTCCGTAATATGTGAAGGGCACCAGGTTGGGAAACGCTGCTTTATGGCAACTCGCCTGCCCCTTCCACTTAACCCTGAAAGCACCTTCATGCTCATGGGAATAGAGCAACAAGACAGAACCTCAAAGAATGAACAAATAGCAAAGCCAAAAAAAGGCTGGGAAAATATGTTGATGTCAATGAAATAAACCCAGAAGATGCCTGGCTTTGACAAGCTTTATCACACCAGACTGTGTGCATCATATAATATGAAAATAATGGGGAAATAAAAGAGTCAAACACAAGTCTCTATGAATCATTTATCAATGATAAGAGACCAAAAAGTGCAAGATAAATCTGAAAGTCCACAATAATGATTTAGTACTTCTTTATCAATGTCACCCTGGGCGTATCATAAAAAATAAAATAAATGTCACAAGTATAAAAATTGAGTTTGGGTGTCATGAAATGTGGACTGTGTGGACTGTGAGTAGCCCTGGTGCCAGAAATGAAGCGGGGACTGTTTTAAGCATCAGGGATAGTGTATTGCAGATATTAATATAATGCTGCTTGAGGCAACTGGATGCATAAAAATGGGCTCCTCTTGGAATAAAACATTGTCCAGACCCATAAGTATTAATCAAAGCTTTACTAACCAGAACTTCTTGAAAAACAGGTGGAAAACAATCAAAGATACATCCAAATAATTCCACAAGACAGATGCCTGTCCAAGGCATAATAACGCTAGAGCGTTCCCTTGCACTTTCTAGTGCGCTTTAGCGCTCTCTAGCTCTCTCTGTTATATTCTGTGGCTTCAAGAGACCTAGAAACATTGGTGAAGTGCTCAGTAGAAATGTGCATGAAGTTCTCAGCTTTCAAGATTACCACATAATGCACCATTTTGCTCTGTCTTTGAAGCAAGCCTACATTGAATGAGATCTTACGAGCATTTGTAGGATTACAGTACGCTATCTCCTGAAAATAACATACCGTAAATATTTATCTACCTACCTACCTACCTACCCCCCACACACACACACACTGCAGGATGGGGGCAAGGAAAGGGTAGCCCATGAAGAAATGAAACAAAATCTGTAGCAGACTAGGAGGGGCTCAAGAGCGCATGAAAGCTGAACGAACAGGCACGCTCTATCAAATTGCTTCTCCAGTGCTGAATCATTAGAATCCATTGCCCTTTCATGGTAGGTAATCAATGCCATCCAGACTGGTGCCAAGGCATTGCTGCCCTCTAGCCTTTTATGAACAAGTCTGAACATTACAAGCAACCCACGTTTGTTGAGTGGCATTGAAAGTATCCCAATTAAAGAAACTGGCCAGTTGGTTTTCCTGATTCTTCCCCCACACCCGACCCCTCCGGGCATGGCTAATGCAACTGTAACTGCCAAACATTTCATGCCTATTGGTTTTGTACAAAATTAGCACTGTAGGTTTTAATTGTGGTTTTGGACGTTTCATGCCTGTTGATTTTAGCAGCAATCAAGCCTATGCAATTTAATGTAACTCGTTACTAAGCATGGCAATAATCCTACGCGTTTTCTTTAATGGAGTTGCAACAGCTTCCCCTTTCAAAGGCTGCTCCCAGACTGACTGGCAGACAGCTTCCTACATGGAAGTCATTTTGCCAGATTTATGTCTCTGCCAACTGCATGCCACTGTGTCGCACCAGCTAAGCATGACGTGGCCGGCTGTACACTTGGAAGGGAAGTGAGGGTGCATGATCTAGAAGAATGTGGAGAGCCCTTCAACCAGCTGACATCGTTCAGCATCTTAAGGAAAGGGGGGGTTTCCTTATATTTCAGTGATGTGGGATATTTTTTTTTTAAAAAAAAAACCATAATAGGCCCTCAATATGACAGGCTGTTCATTTTAACATGCCGCAGGCTAGAAGGTTCCCTGAGGTTCATCAGGTAATCTTTTCAAAACCCTGCTACTTTATAACAATAATTTATAATTAAAAATAATTTATTATTTATACCCCGCCCATCTGGCTGGGTTTCCCCAGCCAGTCTGAGCGGCTCCCAACAGAATATTAAAAACACGATAAAACATCAAACATTAAAAGCTTCCTTAAGCAGGGCTGCCTTCAGATGTCTTCTAAAAGTCAGATAGTTGTTTATTTCCTTGACATCTGATGGGAGGGCATTCCACAGGATGGGTGCCACTACCAAGAAGGCCCTCTGCCTGGTTCCCTGTAGCTTCACTTCTCACAGTGAGGGAGTCGCAGAAGGCCCTCAGCACTGGATCTCAGTGTCCGGGTTGAATGATGGGGGTGGAGACGCTCCTTCAGGTATAAGAAGAAGAAGAGTTTGGATTTGATATCCCCAGCTGCATGTGGAGGAGCGGAGACACGAACCCAGTTCCCCAGATTACGAGTCTACCGCTCTTAACGGCGGCATGAGAAAGATGCAACAGCTATGCGCCCTTTGACCCTAGCCTTGCAGACATATCCCAGCCTTGCAAACTAGATTGGACTTCATTGTACGCTGCCCAGAGACTATGGCATGTAGTGGTATACAAATTGTTGGAATAAATAAAGGAAATAAAGATGTCCAAAATGGGACTATTCAGTCTGCCTCCCATGTTCCTACAATTATGTCTGAATTATCTCTTTCTTATAGTTATGTTCCATGAAGGGAAGGCATGTCTTTACTTTAGAAATGCTTTGTCCCTAATATTTAGAAACCTCCATGTTTGATTCTGAGCTGTTCCAAGGCCAGAACTTGGCTCATTTCTGCCAAGAAATTGCAGCCATGATTTAGGACACCAGTCTGTTGCCATGGCAATCATTGTGTCATTACGGTTTTAGTGGAACAGACCCTCTGCAGGTAATAAAAATGGAGAAAATGGGCTGGGAAATAGAAATGCCTTGCTTTCGAATGATAAGTGATCATGAAGGGAAAATGACAAGAAAAAGCCATGGGAAAATGCATAGGATCTGATGGGAAAACACTACAAAGGAATTCGTGCTTCAAAAAACAGATTGGTGCTTTTAGCCACATTAACAGCATTTGGTTGCTGTTTTGCACACTCCAGGTTAGGCTATACTGTGAAATTCTAATACATACATGAGAGACAGACAGACAGACAGACAGACAGAGGATTCCTTACATGAATTATAATTTTGGCCAGTTGCCAAGAGGCAACTAATTGTGAATCAGGAAGATGAGGATTCACAATATTATCCAGAATGGCTAATAAATGAGTATTGGGATTGGGCGAGATGGCAAAGTTAGCATGCTTAATTAGGGAAAAATCATTGTCAACATTTATTCAGGACTGGGAACTTCTTATACACTTTTTGCGTGAAAGAGAAAACGAACTTTTAACAGTGGGATGTGGTTGGATTTTAAGGATTGAATAGCTGTAGAGCAGAGAATCGGAAGTCTTTTTATCATTCTTTATCTTTCTTTAATCTCTTATCTCGCCTTTTCTTTTGCTTTCTCTATCTTTCGGTCTCTCTTTTTCTGTTCTTTGTTCTTTTTTAGATCAAGTAGCTGTTTTATTTCAGTGTATTATTAAAAAGATACTTTGTAATGGGTATAGACTATTGTATATTTTTTAATAGGTATCAATAAATGAATTTCTACAGAAGAAAAAGAAGAATGGGCAATAAATAAGGATACAAAGGGGCCTTTGGCTTGCTCCCTTAAATCTCTCTCCCCCATACCTAGTGCCCAGCTGATGTTACTGTGGACTACAATTCCCACCATCCTTTACAATTGACCAGGCAGGATGGGGGCTGATAGAATGAAAGTTCTGGAGGGCACCAGACTGGAGAAAGCTGCCCTAGATAGTATTTTTTTTAAATGAAGGAATTCTCAGTGACAAAATTAAGGGAGTGGTGTATAATTGCAGCATATAGCAAATCTTAAGCAAATCAATCTGTGTGTGATGAGTAAAACAGGGTGTTCGTGATTTTAAAAAAAATTGTTTGAAAGGAACTGCAGGTCTTTTATACAATTTGAGAATGCAAGATGCAAGACTTTCCCAATCTCATCAGTTTCTGGTTGCTTTTTTTTATTTTCTTGAGGTTTTTCAATATGTGTTAAATGTATTTTTCTTTACACACACAACCTACCAGAGAAATTTTACTAATTGTATTGAACCCCTTTTGCCTTCCTGAGTTAACTTCTCATATACCTCACCAAGTGAGGAAAGCCTAAATTCACTTTTCATTTTACTTTAGGTGATTCTCTATGATTCTGTGTTTCTGTAGTAATCCTACAGATGCCTGTCAGCTGGAGACAAATTCCTAGGAAAGGAAGGATCAAGGTAACTCGACCTGTATCCCCTCTTCCTCCTTTTCTGCCTTTTTTCAGCAGAGCGCCTACCATATTTGTAAACTGCAACTTCCATAATCCCTGGCCATGTCTTGTGACATGGAGAGAGTTTGTCACAAGGAGGAGGAGAATGAAATGCCCCCATTTGTAAGCAGAAGCAACCTTGCGCTTCAGAGCTAAATCTATGTTGATGCTGCCTTGTAAAATGAACACCAGCCTTTTGTGTGTGTGTTGTTGTTCTCAGATTACTGAAACGGATTTTTACAATTTCCCTCAAACGGATATAAAAGAACGAGTCAACATCTGTAGAATGACATGTGTCTGTATGAAATAAATAATATATGTCAAAAATCCTTAAAAGGCTGCTCCTATCAGAACTGGCACCCTGTTTCCCTGGGAGACAGCTCACCCATTTATCTAAATTATCTTGGTAATATGACAGAGTGATTGCTCACTAATGGCCAGTAACAGTTTTCTTTGTCATTTTCCTAGTCATTACCTCCTCTGAATGAACTCCCGAATAAGCTTCTGAGACACCGTGACTGGAATATCAAGCGAGACTATTCAGATTCAAACTGCTGCACCTAGATATCTGGCCTTTCCTCTCTCACGCCATTTTCATTTATGAAAAATAATACTCTTCCATTACAGAGCCTGATGAGCTTAGGAGATATTTTACTCTTAAACAGATTAGAAGCAGTATTTATTTTTCACAGCTGTCTTCTGTTTTGCTGCTGACACATAATACGCAGTAGCTCCGCTCTCTGCGGCTGTTGATGGTATTTATTGGGGTTTCTTTGCCTAGATGGCTGCAATTTTTCCCTTTTGTTTGGTTTGGATCTTTAAGTCCTTTTGCCCTTTTTGCCGGCTGTGGAGAATTGCTGATTACACAAGCCCGCCTGAATCTAATTTTCCCTGCTGAGTGTTTGAAAAAGCTTTAGCTGAAAGCTGGCACGTGGGCAGCCTACAACTTCTCAAAAGGTTAGTGATCTTCCAGATCTTCAGATCTGGCACATATCTTCCAAGGTTTATTTATATTGATTGATTTGACATATTTATGGGCCATCTTTCCAGCTTTCAAATCCTCTCAGGGTGGTTTCCAATATGTCAACAGTGGCAATAAAATAGCAACAAAGCTATTTGGGTCTCATTTTATGATTTCAAGACTTGGAAGTACCCCCGTGTTTGTTGATTTTTAAAGGTGCAACTATATTTCATATCTGAATAATAGCTTTGGCCCAAATTACCTAAAGGACTGTTTGATCTCTTCTGCTGCACCTCATAATCCGGAGCTGACAGTAACATTTAAACACTTTTGTTCCCCTGCAAATATGGAAATTGACACACAGTCGATTCTGACAGAGATGGGGAATTTGAAGTGAACTCTGGATAAGAAGCAGATTAAGTGTACTCTCCATACAGATTCACCCTTACTAATAACAATTCAGAAGGGGTTCTAGTCTATTGCACATGTAACTTCTTGATTAATCCCACTCTGACACCATGGACCTCGAGTTTAATATTGCAATGACCCAGTTCTGATATCATACCTGTTTTGTGTGCCTCAGTCTTTCAGAAAGAGAGACAGATGCTTTCATCTTGGCATAGTGCATAGCTCTGCAAAAGTTCTGGTTTGTTGTTGCCTGTCACTTCTGCTCAAAGTAAAACTTGAGTTAAAAGTGTGGAGGAGAATTGCTCGTGGTTAGGGTTGTACACCAACCACAACATTCAGCTTGGACCCCAGTTTGCTACTCTGGAAAATAGCCTGTTTTGGCCTGAAGAGCTGTGGAGTGTATCTGAAGAAGTGTGCATGCACACAAAAGCTCACACATATGGCAAACTTAGTTGGTCTCTAAGGTGCTACTGGAAAGAATTTTTTTATTTTGTTTCGATCTGAATCTCAGTTCATAAAAAATGAAGTTTTGCACTTTTGGCAAGTTCTGTTATGGAGAAATTAAAAATAGCTATACTGTTTGTAGTTTTAGACAGATTTTGATTAAATCCTCCTGACTGGATACAGCCTGCTAAATTAAGAACAAATGTGTGTGCTGGGCATCTTGGAAGTTTTATTTTTATTTTTTAAATGAAACATCTAGACTGTTGTGTGTGCGGATTGTTTTTGCTTTTGCAGAATTGGATGAAATTTGCAGGCTTGTTAGCTCTGAGCCTCCATGATGGGGCTTGGGGCTTGGCAGGGTTGGCAAGCAAGGGGCTGCAACCCCTAGCATTTAAAATTGTCGTAAACCTGCCCTGGGACCTTAGGATGAAGGGTGGAAGATAATTTCTTTAAAATGTTAATGCTACTACTAATAAGTAGTAGTACTATTCACCTTATTTCTGTGATTTTAAGTTTTTTTTTAAAGAATATCTGTTTTTAAATATTGTGTTTAATGTTGCAACTCAACTTGGGACCTTAGGGACCTTGAATTACTAATAATATGGGGTAGGATGGGAATGCTCACCTGTGAGGGAGCTGGTCCAGCTTTCCACAAGTAACGACTCCCGACTCCACGTCTGTATATTTACAGCTTTTTATTATACAGGTGGCGCTGTGGTTAAACCACTGAGCCTAGGGCTTGCTGATCAGAAGGTCGGCGGTTCGAATCCCTGTGACGGGGTGAGCTCCCGTTGCTTGGTCCCAGCTCCTGCCAACCTAGCAGTTCGAAAGCACGTCAAAATGCAAGTAGATAAATAGGGACCGCTACAGCGGGAAGGTAAACGGCGTTTCCGTGTGCTGCTCTGGTTCGCCAGAAGTGGCTTTGTCATGCTGGCCACATGACCTGGAAGCTATACGCCGGCTCCCTCGGCCAATAATGTGAGATGAGCGTGCAACCCCAGAGTCGGTCACGACTGGACCTAATGGTCAGGGGTCCCTTTACCTTTATTATACAGATATGTACAAGACAGAGCTAAAGTTTTCATGTCCATTCAGTCACTTTCAGATCCCGGACGTGGCATTCTGTGGGAACGCCTCCAACACACCAGTCTGGGAACCGCTAGTCTCCTCCTCTCTTCCTTACGTTTAAGTCCTCTGCATTGTTGGGGCGACGGAACCACCACCTCCCCCTCTCCTCCCGTGCTGCTCAGGTGCTGCCCGGTCTCTCTAGTGTCAGAGAGCCCCTCCTCTAAGGGCTCTGTACCTGCTTGCCGCTACTGCATGACATTCCCAGACTGCCCTGGCATTGCTCAGAGCTCTCAGCATCAAAGACCCCTTGCGCCTCCTCTGGTAGTCCCCTGACATCACCTGACCTTCAACCACCAGCATTGCCAAGTTTACAGGGAGGGGGAGGGGAGTGGTGGCAGGGAGGTCAGTGTAGGGCACTTGCATTGGCAGACTCAATCCAGTGTGCCAGCCAGTGCACTTACACCATGCTGACCTCACCTCTCTCCTCTCCTTCCTTCTAATTCAAGAAATTGCTGATAAACCAATAGAGTCTCACCTTGCACTCGTTTTGCAAGATAATGACTCGAACAGAACTCTGCAGGTGGCAGAACTCTGCAGGTTCTTAACCTCAGTTCTCTCCTACAAGAGACGAACCGGAATGCTGCATGACTATTGAAACTTTTTAATATATTATTTTATCCTATACTTTTTTCGGTAATTTTATTCATATATATGCATTTGCCTGCGCTCACCCTAAATGTTTGTGGTGTAATTTTTATAGAGATGTCTTGTTTGTGTTTGTGTTTTTGAAATGCAGTTTTTGCCTTTTGTGTTTGACATATTTCGCTTGTGTGGGCTTTTAGCCGCAATAAAGAATCTATCTATCATCTATCTATCTATCTATCTATCTATCTATCTATCTATCTATCTATCTATCTATCTATCTCCTTCCTGGTAAGTGCAATGTCATCAGTGACAGGACATCAAGTAAGTGCCACAGCGCTCCACATAGACCACTACTGGTGTTGTCTACAGGGACTGGTGGAGACTCTCCTGGGTTTTAGTCAAGAGTCTCACCCACCTTTCCTGGAGATGCTAGGGATATAACCTGGGACCTTCTGGCTGCAAGGCAGGTGTTCTGCAACTGAGCTATGGCTCTTCTGAACAGTGAGCTGCCTACCAGCTTCTCCAGTTCCTCGAGTGCCATGTTTATAGGGTCAGTTATTCAATGATGAATAACTGGGGGCAAGCAGGGTGTTCGCTTTCTTTTGCTTTTTGGTTCTCGGAACTGCCTGCCACTGAAGTTATTTAAGGAGCCCCTCACAGCGATTGGCACCTGGATTGTAGCCACATTCCCTGTTGTCTATGATCTGGGACTAATTCATCTTCCTGAGAGTGTTGTATTAAGGGAGAGTAACTGCTACTGCTGCCAAGTCTTGGGGAAAGTGCCTACTCCCTCCCCTTTGTTAAAAAAAAGCCTAATTTGCAAGTAAAACAAGTTTTAAAATGACACCGGCCTGCCAAAAGAGCGACAGCGGAGCCATAGATAAGTATCTCATCAGTGTGTGGGCTGCTTGACCTGAGTTCAAACGTTTCAGAGGAAAACATAAACATTGCCACAAATGGGCAATAAATATGTCACCAGGCCCTGCTAAAAAGCAGCAACAAGGCCCCATTGCTGATAAAGGTTTCCTGATGTCCCCTCCCAAATATATGACATTTGGCCTTTTCAGTGCATGTGAAGATAAAACGAGAGCTATGTCTTGCTGAGTTTTGCAGAGAGAGGAGGAACACAGAAATATGAGTATCTGATAGGACGGTTGACCCCTGATTGCATCCCTGCCAGCGACTCCAGTCTCTGGAAATTTAACAGCATGCATTAAATGTTGTGTAGGTGGCCATAGAGCTGCTTTTGTGCAAGCTGCGCACCATGTGGATTCAGCCAGTCAAATGGAGAATGAGCACCCCAGTTGAATGCAGTGAATGGACTGGCAAAATGGCTCCACTTCACTGTTTTTTTATAGAGCTTTGCATGTGGTGGGGGAGAGAAAAGTGTCCTATTGAATGGACTTTTCAAAGAAGCCATTGACTAACATGGCCCTTGGCACCTGATACACACACACACACACACACACACACACACACACACACAGTGCATTTGGGGGCAAAAAATGGGGTGCTAGTACTAAGCAATAATCTATTTCATCAATAATCTATTGATAAAAGTGCTGTGGGTGCCAGCACAAAACAGCTGACAATTTGTTGAGACGGATGTCTGTCTCAGGAGACAATGGAGGAGTGCTCCTTGGGGGTGAAGTCTACTGTTGGCATGTTGCAGCGCCTGCTATGGCTGTAGAGACCAATATGGGAGAGACATGTTTTCTTGCAGCTGGGGCAGATGAAGGCATCCAGTTGTGCTGCTGCAGATGCACCATGGCGTTTTCTCTCTCTGCGCTCCTCCCGGTAGTCATTCCTTCTCTGGTCACCGCCAACAAAAAAGAAAAGAAAAAAAGATGTTGGTACTCTGTATGGGTGAGTATTGTCACAGAAAAACCATCTATCTATCCAGGGGTGCCAACTTGGATTGGGGGGCCCAAGCATGCCCTGCCCTGCATAATTGATCATATGAGGTGGTGCATGGACAATTTGAAGGGACGCAGGTGGCGCTGTGGGTTAAACCACTGAGCCTAGGGCTTGCTGATCAGAAGGTCGGCGGTTCGAATCCCTGCGACGGGGTGAGCTCCCATTGCTCGGTCCCAGCTCCTGCCAACCTAGCAGTTCGAAAGCACGTCAAAGTGCAAGTAGATAAATAGGTACCGCTACAGCGGGAAGGTAAACAGCGTTTCTGTGTGCTGCTCTGGTTCACCAGAAGCGGCTTTGTCATGCTGGCCACATGATCTGGAAGCTATATGCTGGCTCCCTTGGCCAATAATGCGAGATGAGTGCCACAACCCCAGAGTCGGTCACGACTGGACCTAATGGTCAGGGGTCCCTTTACCTTTACCTATGCACAATTTGAATGGCAATGTCCATCAACTTGGGCCCCCCCTCAAATGTTTTATTGGGGCAGAGGTTGAAGACCTCTTGGGCCCTAAGAGTTGGGTTCTATCTATCATCTATCTATCATCTATCATCTATCTATACTCCACAAATTTGCCCAATCTTCTTTTAAAGCCATCCAACTTGTACCTGAGAAATATCATCAACTGCCATCCAAAGCATTGCTAGCAAAATGTAACTACAATATCATTGCTAATTAGTATTTTTCCTGTGCTGCATTTTAGGAAACGGTCCAGAATTCCACAGCCAAGCCTATTTGAATTCAGAGGGCATATGATTTACAGAGGCATCTTAATCCCTCTGTAAGCATCAAAGAATGGTAAGAAAGAAACAGAATGCCTTTGACTATGCTTGACAGAAATAATGTGACCATCAGTCAGAGACAGACATTTTTAGGATGATGTATTTGCATAACATGCAATGTTACATCCTGGGCTGTGTCAGCTAATGCCTGTAAACATATCACAGTTTCTCACTATTGGGGGGGGGGAGACGGACTCATTTTGGTGTCGTTGCAAGAATTAATCACAAATTCAGCCTGCCATATCCAGTCTGTTTTTGTTTTGTTTTGATTTGATTTAAGGAAAATTCTACAAATGTTTACTCCTGAGGGCTGTAACCTTACAGTGTAGTCCTATACTCAGAAGTAAGCCCTATTGAATCCAGTGGGGCTTACACCAAGGTAAATGAGCATTGAACTGAATCCTCATTCACTTGCAAATCCTAAACAAATTTGTTCCTGTCTTTTGGGCGGTGGGAGGAGTGCATTTCAGATTTCCACTTGCATTGGCTGACTACCAGTTCAGTCGTACACGGTGCATGATCTTCTAGGTTAATAACACACTACCTTCCCTTCAGCTCCAGTTGCCTAATCAGCCTGAAAATGGAGTCCTTGAATAACCTGCGGCAATGCTCACAAAGGCCCATTGTTCCTGTCAGCAGCCATGGCAGTTTCTCAAAGCAAACAAAATTCCAGGATGAAAGCACCAATGTCACATGGAAGCCGAGCCTTCTCATTGCAAACGTGTGTGGGCCTGCTCAGTCTACCCAGCAGTGACATAAAATAATACTCTGCACATGTTCAGAGCCACTCTTTGCTGTAACTTCACATGATAAAAATCCCATTCAGAATAAGTTCTGATCTTACTCAAAGATTTCTAATGGACTTCCTGTGCGGTAACCAGCATAAAGGGGTTAATGCCATAGATTAAGCTGTCCTGCCAGGCTTAGCCAGGTCACTCCCCTTCACCTTGGGAGGAAGGTAATCAAGCCTATTGTTGTACTATCTCTCTGAAGAAGCTCAACCTGTGAGGTCTGAGCTGGTTGTCCCAAGTTCAGACCACATTTATCTAACAAACTTTGCTTTGCTTCTATTGGGCTAGGGCTGATTTACAGTTTATGAGCACAAGAGAAAATACCACTGTGAAGAGATGAGTTATTCTAGCTTGTGCTTCAAGATGTAGAGGGCTGACCTCTTGGCTTCTGATTTCCTTAGGGGTGTTTTGCTCCCTTTTTACCCTTCTGCTTTCCACTAACTCTTCTATTTCATTAGGCTTGGCCTCCAGCCATTTTGAACCTGTAATCAGAAAGAAATGCTCATAGACCCATAGAATTGGAGAGCTCGAATGGACTCTGAGGATCATCTAGTCCAACCCCCTGTAATGCAGGAATCTCAGCTAAAGCATCCATGACAAATGTGGCCATCCAACCTCTGCTTAAAAACCTCCAAGGAAGGAGAGCCCACCACCTTCCAATGGAGTCCATTTCACTGTCAAACAGCTCTTACTGTCGGAAAGTTCTTCCTGATGTTTAGTCGGAATCTCCTTTCTTGTAACTGGAATCCATTGGTTCGGGCCCTAGCCTCCAGAGCAGGAGAAAACAAACTTGCTCCATCTTCCATGTGGCAGCCCTTTAGATATTTGAAGATGGCTATCATATCTCCTCTCAGTCTGCTCTCAATCTGGCTCAGAGCCAGGGGATTAGGGGTCAGACAAAGATGAGTCGTCAGAGGGAGAAGAGGGCGCAGACTGAGAGAAGGAGATGTTGGAAGCTGAAGAGGCAACAGGGTTTAGTGAGCAGGAGGAGGCTGTGACAGAGGCAGGAGTGGAGAGGGGCCAGGGGACAGAGATGAGGCAGGTTGCTGAATAATCCAGGGAGTCTCCCCCTCCTGCTGCAACCAGCTTTCCTCCCCTGTGGTCTCCCAGAACACTCAGAGGTTGGAGCAACGAGAGAGAAAGCAATGGAGTCTTCGGCTGCTGGTAAAGGAATTGGGGGAGGAGCCTTAGAGTGTGGTTGGAAGGCAGGGACTTTCAGTATGGAAAGACCTACTGGAAAGAATTGCTGTGATCACTAGGCCTGCACTGTTTTGTTTCTTTGAATAAAGACTTAACTTCACTGATGCCAGTGCTTTTTATTGCTGACCTGCTCCTGACGTTGGCTCCTGACATCTGCTAAGATCATCTTGAATCCCAATTCTGTCTTCAGAAGCATGGGCTTTCCCTCCCAGGTTGGTGTTACCTGCAAGTCTGATGAGCATTCCCTCAATTCCTTCATCCAAGTGGTTTATAAATATGTTGGACAGCAACAGGCCCAGGACAGAACCCTGTGGCACCCCATTTGTCTTTTTTCCCCCTCTCCCAGAGTGGTGAGGAACCATTAGTGAACACTCCTTGAGCCTGGTCAGTCAACCAGCTACAAATCAACCTAACAATTACCTGAATTTTATCTTTACTGCTAAGGACAATGCACAACTGTAAGTAAAGTGTATTTTAAACTTACCTCACTGTGTAGTCTGTTTCTCTGAAGGATGAGTAACGGAGGCCAACTGCCTCAAGCAGCTGGAATGTATTAAAAGAAGGCTTAGAAGCCTATTCCTATGCTTCACTAAATCTGCCTGATGGGGTTTAAACTCTGTTACTGGGGCTGTTTATGTGCAGGCCCTGTGTTTTCAAAAAACAGGCACCAGCCATTTTTCTTTTGTTTGCTAACCCACACAAGTATGTCTGTAGAGGATTAAATATAATTAATATATTCTCGTAACATTCCCTTTTAAACCAAAAATGTTGCAAAAATGTCTTCCCTTCACAAAATATACCCAGCACAATAAATAGAATCCTCTCCCTAAAATAAATGATGTTGGCTGTGTCATCTATGTACTTCTGTATTTATTTTCCATTTACTGTACTTTCTTATCACCACAATCTTCTGCTTCAGCATTTTTTTCCTCAACAGGAAAAAAAAATCAATGTCAGAACCATTACCTCAACTGTCAGATGATGAAAGAAACCCTGTTCCAAGACAATTTAAAAAACCAATAGACCCAAGGATTCTTCTAAGTAGATACTGTTATTTTTTTTAACTATGAAGTTACAGTTTGTCTTGCTGTCTAATTCACCATACTAATTGCATTTGCCCTTGAAATATGGGTCCTGGCAATTATTATATTTCTCAAGGACTATGAGAGACATCAGAGCTGTTATGGTGTCAGTCAGTATATATTAATTGTCAGTGGTACCTTTTGGGATACTGGTTATTTAAACAAATGATGATGATGATGATGATGATGATGATGATGATGATGATGATAGTCAATCCAAATCAGCAATGGCTCCATCATGAGACTCTTAATCTCAGGGTTGTGGGTCCAAGCCCCACGTTGGGCAAACAATTCCTGCATTGCAGGGGGTTGGACTAGAGGACCCTCAGGGTCCCACCAACTCTACACTTCTATGATTCAATCCCTGGCAGCTAAAGAATCCCTGACAAATGGCCATCTAACCTCTTTTTAAGGAGAGTTCACCACCTTCCCAAGTGGTCTTGTTCCATTGTCTAACAGTTCTTACCACCAGAAAAGTATTCCTAATGTTTAACAGTATGCTTGGCTTCCATTGCCGGTTGTCCAAGGGCTATAGAACAGAATGGAAGCATGCTCTGCTTCTCCCACCAGCCAGGGCACCATGAGTAACTAGAAGGGCACATCCATGGCCTCTCATCATGAATATCATCAAAAGGAGGAGGGAATGAGCAGCATGGACCCATTCATTGGCCAGAGGAGGAGGAATTCTGGGGATCTTGCTCCCTCATCCACCAGAAGGAGCACTCTCTGCCAAGTCAGATCCTTCAGACTGCAGAACCAAAAGGAAACGCAAGGCTCTGGCCCCATCTATCTGCCAAGTGATTAAGGGCTGTTCGCCTGTGTGTGTACATATAAGCATGAGTTTCGAGTATTCCCCCGCTCCCGGCCCACCAGTACTATTGCTATCTCTTGTAATCTGCCCTGAGAACTGGTCATTTGAAAGGTAGAATGCAAGTCTTCAAAATAAATAAATGTTTAATTGCAACAACTAGGGGAATTTTTGGAGTCATTTTGGAAACACCCGTTTTCTATCCTAAAAACCCATTTGATGCAGCAGTATGTATATTTGTACTCAGGTGCACGTTTGACACACTTAATAAGGAAAGCAGACCATGTCAATTTGGAAACTGGAATGGCAGATGTGGCTTAATCATTCAGACGATTCCCATACAGCTGCTGCTGCTGATGTTGTTTCTCTCTCTCATCAACTTATTTCTCTCTCTCATCAAAATTTAAATCCGATGCCAAATAAAACGTTTCTAAGACTCAACCATTAGGCTATAGGGAAGCACTGGAGTTTCCTGCTTATGAGATTGCTATGAGGTTGTAGGCCTGAGGCCCTACTAATTCCCAGATCCAAGAAGGATCCAATTGCTGGAAAAACTAGGCAAATTTATTGGGAAATCTGTGTGAAGTTGGAGGTTAGGAGGAGCAGAGATCAGTTGTGATGCTTCTTTCACCGTACAGGATGCACTTATAGCTCCACTAGATGTCACCGTTGCACCATTCCTTGGATCCTGCCAAGCACACAACCTGCTTTCTAGCTAAAGACCTAATTCTAGGCTTGCCACCTCCCCATTCTGCTGTGACTGTGCACTGGCAACTCTCCATTAGCGGGTAGGGTTTTCCACATACACCTCATCTGGGTATCTTTCCATTAGCTATCAGATAAAAGAGTGCCAAGGGATAGGGGCAAAATTTGATTCAGTTCCCATTTTAAAGCTAACTTTAAATAGAAAATGGGTTGAGATTTATTTTTTCAGAAAGAAGAATAAAGGTAAAGGGACCCCTGGCCATTGGGTCCAGTCGTGACCGACTCCGAGGTTGCGGCGCTCATCTCGCTCTATAGGCTGAGGGAGCCTGCGTACAGCTTCCAGGTCATGTGGCCAGCATGACTAAGCCGCTTTTGGTGAGCCAGAGCAGCACATGGAAATGCCGTTTACTTTGACGTGCTTTCGAACTGCTAGGTTGGCAGGAGCTGGGACCGAGCAATGGGAGCTCACCCCGTCGCGGGGATTCAAACCGCCGACCTTCTGATCGGCAAGCCCTAGGCTCAGTGGTTTAACCCACAGCGCCACCTGTGTCCCTGAATGAAGAATAGTCATCATTTTAATCAACTCATTTATTTACTTATCTGCGCACTACATACGTCTTTATATCCGTATAAAATTCACATTATATTTTTTATAACTATATTGTACATTAGTTTACATATATATCCCACATATATTTCACATATCAAACACATAGATTAGCGTTTGTCATGCAAAGTATGGTGCATAATGAATATTTGTAAATAAAACAAAACACAAACAAATCTGCACTATTTCGCTTCTAAACCCCCTCCTCTTTGCATTTCCAATCTCATTGTGAAGACAAAATCTGCTCCATTACAACCTAAATAAGATGGGGGGGTGCCCCCAGCAGCTGTCTTTCCCCTCTTATTTTATTTATTTTCTTTGAATATTTTGCGCAATGAGTCATCATCGCCTCCCTTGTCCCCCCCCCCCCCAGGGTTTTCTTTTTGGCATCTCACTTTTTCTTTTAAAAATTGCTGTGCAATTAATTCTTCGGTTTCCGTACGAACCCAACAGGTGTAGAATGACTGACACGCCTCTGATAGGCTCCATATGGTTGCAGCTGATAACGCAGCCCTAGAGGATGCTGGGTAATATCTCTGCACGTGTAAAAGGCAGTGGCCTAATCTACTTGCGAGGGGTGGAGGGAAGAAAGAAAAGAAAAGCAAGCCTAGAAGAAGCTGAACAGCGGGGGCAGAGAAAACGCTTGTATAGGCACAGCAGGGGAGCTTTTAGAAAACCTCCTTTGAATGATGAGTCACTAAATATGTAGTCTTTTTTTTTTTACTTCTTGGAAAAATAAAAGAGGATTGAAGAGGGAGCTATTCACTGAACACGACTATGGTCTTAACGCATACAGTAGACTAATGACAGCTCCCCCAACCCCCAGCCACTATATTTTCTATACCAGCCTTTGCCAACCAGGTGCCCCCCTAGATGTCATTGGACACGGCTGGTGTTGGCTGGGACCAATGAGAGCAGGCATCCCCAACCTGCAGCCCTCCAGATGTTTTGGCTTACAGCTCCCATGATCCCTAGCTAACAGGACCAGTGGTCAGGGATGATGGGAATTGTAGTCCAAAACATCTGGAGGGCCGGAGGTTGGCGGTGCCTGGATGAGAGCCATATAGTTCAACATCTGGAGGGCACCAGGTTGGCAAAGTCTGTTGTATGCAATTTAATTCCTTGTCCTTAGAAAGGAAAATCCTAGCATTGATAGTAGGGTGCTGTGTACAGATGCCTCAGCATGGTAGCACAGCCTGGATAGCTCAGTTGGCTAGAGTGTGGTGCTGGTAATGCCAAGGTTGCAGGTTCAATCCCCATATGGGACAGCTACATATTCCCACATTGCAGGATGTTGTGCTAGATCAGCGGGTCCCCAAACTAAGGCCCGGGGGCCAGATGCGGCCCAATTGCCTTCTAAATCCGGCCCGCGGATGGTCCGGACATCAGCATGTTTTTACATGAGTAGAATGTGTTCTTTTATTTAAAATGCATCTCTGGGTTATTTGTGGGGCATAGGAATTCATTCATATATATTTTTCAAAATATAGTCCGGCCCCCCCACAAGGTCTGAGGGACAGTGGACCGGCCCCCTGCTGAAAAAGTTTGCTGATCCCTGGATGATCCTCAGCTTGATGAATCTGTGAAAATACAGGTATATATTTATTTTATTTAATCCACTTTCCTCCCAAAGGAGCCCAGGACTGCAAACAGATGGATCAGGATCCAAACCACTAAACATAACTAGAATGATGGATCTGATCTGATTCCCTCTGTATAACTAACAGGAGTGGCTCTGGTTATGTCCTCAGCCCATTTTTCTGCTTTGGTTATGCCAGTGTTCCCAAAGTAATAACAATAACAATAACAATTTATACCCCGTCCATCTGATGGGAGGGCGGGTGCCACCACTAAGAAGGCCCTCTGCCTGGTTCCCTGTAACCTCACTTCTCTCAGTGAGGGAACCACCAGAAGGCCCTCAGAGATGGACCCTCAGTGTCGGGGCTGTGGGTGATATGCGTATCCTTAGGGGTATGTGAAAGGGTTTCACAGAAGAAATTGTTGATTTCTATAATTCAGAAATATACATTAGTTGCATTCTGCTTGGTATTTTGAAGGAAGGAACAATTGCTAGCAAAACATGCAGCAAAAAGTTGAAGTTCCAGCCAGCCATTCAACCCAATGAATAAAACAAACCTTTTCTTATGAAGAGAAGTTTTGTTTTCGTTTTTGCTGCTCATCTCCGTTTTTTTGGCTTTACATTCAGGCACAGTGCCATCTTCTGGAAAGATGAATAAATCAATCTGCTGTTAAGAAAAGCATTTCCTCAAGCCCTTCATCTCCTTTGCTCTTTGGGAAACAAGGCAAATGATGACTTTGAGCGGAGATGCAATGAAAGCCGCATCTCATTATTTTATTCATTATATCTGAACATCGCTTTTTGCCTAACGTCTCAAAGAGACTTTCAAAATATTAAACTACAGAAGAAGTATAATCCACAGCGCAGAATAAAAGAATAAGTTTGTCCATCAGGAAAAAAACAACAACGTATTTTATTTCTGCTGACTGCTGCAAAAAAAATGGACTATTGCCAAAAGATGGAGATCCCTGGATGTGGACTCGACAAAAAAATGGAGTGAAAACGTTTGGCAATCTGCCTTCAGGGAGAAAGTAGCATGGCAATTTAGAAACAGAAGAATTTGACATGCATCTAAGGAGTGTGTGTGTGTGTGTGTGTGTGTGTTGTTGTTTGTTTTTTAATGAAATTCGGTTTATTTTTACACAATATGCAGTGGCTCTTGAACATGAATTTCACCCTCCTTTGACCATCTCCTAACAACACTCAGCATCCTTAGCAAACTACAGTTCCCAGGATTCATTGGGGGAAGCTAGGACTGTTTAACGTGGTCTAAGAGTACTTTAACTGCATGTTGCAGATGTGGCCTTGGTGATTACTCGTAAAGAGTCGGCCATGTTTAACAACCACTTTCAACTCAAGACTTCCTAATTTAAACTTCACTAATTGTCCTCACGATTTTGGCATCGCCTTGTCCTCGTGTGCTATCTTTGAACAAAGTGTGTGCCTTATCTTTGTAATTAACCATTCGGCATAGCAACAAATCATCTATTAGATGTGAGTCATTCAGCTGGCAAATCAAGCGCCATGTCACCAAAACAAAATTGATTTCCTCCTGACCTCAAGTCAATGACAATAAAAAGAGGTACACAGCTATACTTAATTTTTCCCTGTTGTAATTTGCAGGTGCCTTCTGGGCCCATAATTGGAGGCTGTGGTTTCGGAAGGGAGGAATAAAACACTTAATCCAGTTTGCTGTTATTATTTTCCATTCTGTGGCAACCTGCATTTAAGGTTAGGGTGTATAAATAAACAAGAAGAGGGTATGGATTTAACAGGGGAGACTTTCCTAGAAATGGTAAAGTTCAAGCAGATTTGACCTTTATAAAGATGAAAGACGGGTTTGTTTGTTTTTAAGATTTAAAAAATGGAGTAGGGGTAGCGTTGCCAGACTCAATAGAGCACAGGACTTCTGTGCCTTTAATTGCCCTGCTCTCTTTTGAGTCTGGAAAGCTTAAATAGAAACCAGCAGACCCTTTGTTTAATTTCCAAGCAAAGGGTCTGCTGGTTTCTCTTTAAGGTTTCCAGACTCAAAAGAGAGCAGGGCAATTAAAGGCACAGAAGTCCTGTGCTCTATTGAGTCTGGCAACCCTAAGTAGGGGATGGAGGGACTTGGCACTGAATAAATGAATGACCCTCTCTTCTAGGGATGGGGCAGAAAATTGATTTCATTTGCATTAAGAAATTATCCAATTCACACTGCTCAAACAAATATGTGAACTGAAACACATATATCATTTCAAATTTGCACTTTCCTGAATTTTGCAATGCCGTTCTCCAATCAATGTGTACAGGAATGCATTTATTAGGGGTAGGTTTGCATTAAAATATTACTACTACTACTACTACTACTACTACTACTACTACTACTACTACCAGGGTACTATTCCCATCATATTTCTTCTTATTTCTCCTTTTTGAGATTGAGGAGAAAGTTTTTGTCCATATTTGGGTACCATTTTGAATTAAGATGGCAGACTGAACCTTTCAAAACTACACTGATTCAGAACCTCTTAAGATGCCACCACCAATATTTGCTTCACATTTCATGGGGAATCTCCAGTCTGATACATATGAGTTAGAGTCAAAATTGCTGATAAATTCTATGTAGTTTGGACTTAACCAGGACTATAGGTTTGTTTCTCACCATGCATATTAGATTGATAATGAGCAGCTTGAAAGACAGTAATGTCATAGTGACTGCTGTTGTGAATTGGTCATTTTCTTCTTGGCTTATATACATTTGGGCTCTGCATGGAAAAATCGCTCTTGCATTTCATGGCGTCCTACTTACACACACCCCTTTTTTTACATCGGTCTACCCACATCTCTGTGTATTGAGAATGTGGTTGTTTAGTCATTTAGTCGTGTCCGACTCTTCGTGACCCCATGGACCAGAGCCCGCCAGGCACTCCTATCTTCCACTGCCTCCCGCAGTTTGGTCAGACTCATGTTGATAGCTTCGAAAACACTGTCCAACCATCTCATCCTCTGTTGTCCCCTTCTCCTTGTGCCATCCATCTTTCCCAACATCAGGGTCTTTTGCAGGGCGTCTTCTCTTCTCATGAGGTGGCCAAAGTATTGGAGCCTCAGCTTCAGGATCTGTCCTTCCAGTGAGCACTCGGGGCTGATTTCCTTCAGAATGGATAGGTTTGATCTTCTTGCAGTCCATGGGACTCTCAAGAGTCTCCTCCAGCACCATAATTCAAAAGCATCAATTCTTCGGCGATCAGCCTTCTTTATGGATTGAGGATAATACTGTACTATGCATATGACAAGGTAGGTTCTAGTCAAAGAAATCTTATTCCACATTAAAATGGCTATAAAGCAGCCAAATGGCTGTTCTTATAATAAAAGAGAATCTTAATAAAATTTATTTTTTTCTGGCCAACAGCTATTCCTATCTACAAGGGGGGGGGGAGGGAGAGATGTAAAATTGTCACTTTGCATGAATTTCTTTATTAACTGCAGCCATTTAATCATTTTTAAAGTTATCCCAAGATCCCAATATTCATCAAGAAATGCATTAAGACTGTTTAACATTCAAATGAGACATCTGCTACCGCTCAGATTTTGTTCAAAGTATGCCAATAATTGCCTAATATTTGCATCTCAGAGGGACTGAAATATATACACATAAAAAAGAGTAAAATGTGCATTATGAGTCAAGTCAATCATATTTACTTTACACTTGCTATACAGACTTCTTCAGTACTTCTTCTGCTTTTCAACACATCCCAAATGAATGGGGATTCTCAGAAGTCACAGCACAGTATTTTAAGATACTGGAGAGGGAGGAAATTCCACTGATGTCTTCTTCTTCTTCTTCTTCTTCTTCTTCTTCTTCTTCTTCTTCTTCTTCTTCTTCTTCTTCTTCTTCTTCTTTCCCTCATTCCCAAGTAAAATTGTCTTCCATGAACACAGTCTTAACGGCATGTCTGTAAATGATTGTGGAGGCCAGTTCTGGATCCACACATCCTTCCACAGTGGGGACAAAGGTTTCTGGATGGGAGTTGATTATGGTGGGGACTTGCCCAATGTGCCTTCCTCTTAGCATGTTTCTCCCTTTTGTCCTGAGTTTGAACGTCTTCAAAGTCCATGACACTTTTGGTAAAGGCTGCTCTCCAACTGGAGTGCTCCCAGGCCAGTATTTGCCAATTATGGGTGTTCATACTACATTTTTTTTGTAGCTTCCAGCATCTCTGTAACACTCTCGCTTTACAGTGCAATTCTATACCTGTCGACTGAGATGTAAGCCACCTCCATATGTACTCACTTACCTGGGAGTAAGGCACCTCAGTGTGATTATGACAATGACTTGTGAGGGTAAAATGGGGATAAAATGAGGATAGCCTGCATTAGTGTTGCAGATGCAATGCTTCTAAAATGCAGCATTGATATTAGAGGAAGGAAAATACAACCCAGCCTGGGTCCAGGCCCATCTGTTAAAAAATAATCTGATATGCAACTCCCTTGGCACTCTAAGGAGACTAAGGAAAGAATTTGTTTTTTATGACATAGCTATTAACAGTAAACACGACGCAGGTGGCGCTGTGGGTTAAACCACAGAGCCTAGGGCAGGGGTCAGCAAACTTTTTTCACAGGGGGCCGGTCCACTGTCCCTCAGACCTTGTGGGGGGCCGGACTATATTTTGGGGAAAAATATGAATGAATTCCTATGCCCACAAATAACCCAGAGATGCATTTTAAATAAAAGGACACATTCTACTCATGTATAAACATGCTGATTCCCGGACCATCCGCAGGCCGGATTTAGAAGGTGATTGGGCCACATCCGGCCCCCGGGCCTTAGTTTTGGGACCCCTGGCCTAGGGCTTGCTGATCAGAAAGTCGGTGGTTCGAATCCCCGTGACGGGGTGAGCTCCCGTTGCTCGGTCCCAGCTCCTACCAACCTAGCAGTTCGAAAGCACGTCAAAGTGCAAGTAGATAAATAGGTACCGCTCCAAGTGGGAAGGTAAACGGCGTTTCCGTGTGCTGCTCTGGTTCTCCAGAAGCGGCTTTGTCATGCTGGCCACATGTCCTGGAAGCTGTATGCCGGCTCCCTCGGCCAATAATGTGAGATGAGCGCCACAACCCCAGAGTCGGTCACGACTGGACCTAATGGTCAGGGGTCCCTTTATCTTTACTATTAAGAGTAAGGTGTTCTGCTCCAGCACATGGTATGGTTTTCAAGACAGACAACTCCCCATGTGGGGTTCAAGCTCAAACAGGTTTATTATGGGGTTGCCTTAAGCCCTGGCCCAGAAGCTTCAGCTAGTGCAGAATGCTGTGGCTAGACTGGTGGCAGGAAGGAACAGACTCTTGCCAGCCCATGACACTGGTGTTAAAAGAACTATTAAAAGTCCCCATTTCCCCTTTAGACTCTCCACTCTCAGTTTCTTTCATTCATGCATGCAGAAGTCTGGTGCATTGTGACATCAGAGCAACTCAGCCAATGGCAACAAGTCAGCAAAAGGCACCAGAGCAATCCAGCAGTCCCTACTTGATGTTTCACCACCCTCACTCAGCACTGCTGCTAAATCCTTCAGCACAAATGATACATTTCCACAACCACCCTTTAAACCTTCCTAAAAGTACAACAAACACAACAGCTCTGCTTTCAATCACAGCACTGATCTGGACGCCTCTGGAAAGTCCAATTTTCTTTGAGAAAGCAGGGACACACAATCCCAGCTGCAAAGAATCCTGGCAGGAAGCAATCTTTTTCTGCTGGGGTATTTTCTCTCTCTTCCCTATTTGTTTTTAAATGCTTGCTCAGCCAGCCAGACATCATCTAATATAAGTAGCATCCGACTTGTTCGTTGGGCTTCAAGCTGACCAGGTATAACAAGGTTTTTTTGCTGTTGGCTGATGAATGCCATAATATTTTTTTGCTAGAGAGAACTGTAGCCCTGAAGTGATAGGGTGGAGATTCAGGTGTAGCTGCAGGCTTTCATTGCAAACAATAGAGTTGTAACCATGGATGTAAATGTGCAGTATCAGAGTTCCCTGTTTAGAATAAATTAGTGATATATATATATGCTGGATTTGGAGCAGTAAACGAAAATAGAACAGGGGTCCTTTATTCGCCAGTTCTGCCAGCAAAATCTAACACTCCAGAGGGGAAGGAGTTGGATGTAGACACTGGTGGGTTTTCTTAGACAACAGGAAAAAGTGGCAGGCCTGATAGTCACTGATTGAAGGCTATTGGGCAGCATCCTCAACCGAGGATGCCCACCACAGCACCATACCTGTTGTCTGAATTCTCCCTTTGCCCCATGCAAAAGATTTTCCTGGTCCTTCCACCCTCCCTCTCTACAAATTACATATGGTTTTAGATGTCTTTATGCTTTCATTGCACAAGGAATGGCATCCATGCTCTCTGTGCCTATTTTAATCTTTCCCACTTGGGAAGAAGAGGATTGCAGTAACAACAAAACTAGTTCAAGCAGTTTCTTTTCTTAATAAGCGATTCAAGATTATTTGTTTATTTATTAAAGCGGCCTTTAGGGATGAAATGGACAAGCCTTGAAGGTGTTTGCAGGCCAATCTCGGTTGGTTGGCACAAAGTGGCTGAAACTCAGACTTACAAAAACAGGACCACCACCTTCAAGAAGCTTCTATGCCAGGAACAGCTAACCTGTGGTTCTCCAGATGTTGCTGGCCATGCTGGAGTTCAGCAACATCTGGAGGACACAGCATTGGCTGCCTCTGTGCATTACATTTGTTCACTCTCAAGAGTTCAGTGCCAGACAGGGCTTTTCCACAGCAGCATTAACAAGTTGCTCTGCAGGTGCCATCATTGGCACACAGCAGCTGGATAAGCAGGAAACCTACAAGAGATTGCCATCTTGTGGATGGCATGTGGCAGATCACAGCTGGCAGTATAGTAGTGCTTAAGGAATTGATAAGGAAACCCCTGATAACTGCTAGCTTCAGGTCTATTGGATGAAATATTGAGGGTGGTAAGGAAATTCAGCAGTGGAAATGCATGGTGCAAAAAAACCCCCTCTCTGCCTTAAACCTCACTGGGTGATCTTACGTTTGAGTAGTAGGAGAGATGAATCAGGCAGGAATCCCTATCCATCTCCACACTACACACAATTCTATACGCCTCTACCAGGTGCAAAATATGGTCTGAAGCTCAACATCAAAAAAACCAAGATCATGGCCACTGGTCCCATCACCTCCTGGCAAATAGAAGGGGAAGAAATGGAGGCAGTGAGAGATTTTACTTTATTGGGCTCTTTGATCACTGCAGATGGTGACAGCAGTCAAGAAATTAAAAGACGCCTGCTTCTTGGGAGAAAAGCAATGACAAACCTAGACAGCACCTTAAAAAGCAGAGACATCACCTTGCCGATGAAGGTTTTTATAGTTTTCCCAGTAGTGATGTATGGAAGTGAGAGCTGGACCATAAAGAAGGCTGATCGCCGAAGAATTGATGCTTTTGAATTATGGTGCTGGAGGAGACTCTTGAGAGTCCCATGGACTGCAAGAAGCTCAAACCTATCCATTCTTAAGGAAATCAGCCCTGAGTGCTCACTGGAAAGACAGATCCTGAAGCTGAGGCTCCAATACTTTGGCCGCCTCATGAGAAGAGAAGATTCCCTGGAAAAGACCCTGATGTTGGGAAAGATGGATGGCACAAGGAGAAGGGGGTGACAGAGGACGAGATGGTTGGACAGTGTTCTTGAAACCAAGAACATGAGTTTGACCAAACTGCGGGAGGCAGTGGAAGACAGGAGTGCCTGGCGTGCTATGGTCCATGGGGTCACAAAGAGTCAGACATGACTAAACGACTAAACAATAACCAGGTGGTCCAGCCACACTTTTAAACTTCTAAACTAAAAGTCACAGCATGTTTCAAATTGTAAGTCTGCAGGCAGGACCTGTGTGGTTCAGTGCACATTTAGTGACCACTGGTTTGGGTCCTAGCCTCTGGAGAAAAAAGCAGGAGAAAACAGGCTTGCTCCATCTTCCATGTGACAGCCCTTTAGATATTTAAAGATGGCTATCATATCTCCTCTCAGTCTCCTCTTTTCCAGGCGAAACCTACCTGGCTCCTTCAAGCATTCCTCATAAGGCTTGGTTTCCAGACACTTGATCCTCTTGGCTGCCCTCCTCTGCACACATTATAGCTTGTCAACATCCTTCTTAAACTGTGGTACCCTGAACTGAACACAGGTGTGTTCTGACCAAGGAAGAATAAGTTTGACTATGACTTCTCTTGATCAAGACATTCTACTTCTGTTGATGCAGCTTAGAATAGCATTAGCTTTTTTTTGTTGCTGCATCACACTGTTGACTCCTTTTCACATGAGCTACAGTACTGACAACCCAGGTGTCCCCCTCCATCTTCTATTTCTGCAGCTGGTTCTTCCTGTCTAAGTGCAGAACCTGACATTTGTCCCAATGAAATTCATTTTGTTAGTTTTGTCTGTTAAGGTCATCTTGAATCCCGATTCTGTCTTCTGTGGCGTTGGCTATCCCTCCCAGTTTGGTGCCATCTGCAAATTGGATGGGCGTCCCCTCAATGCCTGTTGCTCTGGTTGACACATGTGTGGGCATCAGCAGTTGATTTCACAGCACTTGAGCAGGCTTCCTTGCATTACCTGACTGTGTTATCCACTGGCATCTCCAGGGAGGCATGTAAAAGACTTGAAAACTGGAACACCTGCTGCCAGTCAATGTTGCACAATTACATAATTTGGTATGGCACAGCTTCCTTGGTTCTATACAAACTGTCCCATTGCCCACCCCATTCTCTTCTGGGTTTCAGCTCGTAGCTCAGGATGCCACTTTGCATAACTTCCTTGTCCATTCAAGGTTAAAAACCATCCATAATAACTATCAAGTAAAAAAAAAAAAGCACTTCCTCCCTCTTGTGCACAGTTCCCGCCTTTGAACACTGGGGGGCGCAGTAGTACCAGATTTGAACCAACATTTGTTAAAGCAGAGTCAAAAACCAATGATGTAATTTTCTCCACTCTCTATATTTCCATTACAAGGAGTGTTTTGCTTTTCCTTGCAGACAACAGTTTATAACCATTTATATCTATTTATAACCGCCTTGTTTCTAAGCAGCAAAACACCTATTCTGGTTACCTGCTGAAACAAGCCATGTGAAATATGTTGTTGTTGTTGTTGTTGTTGTTGTTGTTATGCCACCCATCTGACTAGGTTGCCCCAGCCATTCAGGGTGACTCCCAACTAAGAATAGTAAAAGCACAATACAATATGGGGTAGGGGGCAACAACGAAAAATACAGAGTACTGTAGAAGCCAATTTTCTTCCAGATATACTGGCAACCTTTTGGTCTGACCCTATCTTAGAAATGTATTTATATCTTTGTCAAGCCCAGTTTAACTTAATTTCCTGCTCTGCCAAAATCTCTTAACATTTTCTTTGCATTTGAATACTAGCAGTACAAACTGCTCGTGTCAGCTCAGAAGCGAGACCCATTGAGCTCAATGGGGCTCTCTTTCCAGTAAGCAGGTAGAAGATTTCAGGTTGTGTGCCAGGAGCTGTCCTGTCCTCCTAGCAGGGACACTGTTGCCAGCTCTGCTCCTGGATCTGATCTGGGGAGGAAGAGGACTTCAGGGGAGGGGCTGCACTTTATTAAAATCCAGAGAACCAGAACCGCCACTGACAACGGCTGCAACTGGAAGAGCTTATGCCTGCTCTTGCTTTCCCCTCCTCCCTCCCATTCATTTTTCCTCATGTGCCTTTTGAGCTGGAGTGCAGAGCCCATTTAAGAACTGGTTTTTGTAAACCATTCTGAGTGTTTTGGTGGCTACAAAGCAGGATATTGGTGCTGTAAACAAACAGCCAAACTCAGATGTTGTCATTATCTTGGTTCCCAGATTCTGGGGGGGGGGGCTTTCGGGAGGGGCTCCTCTTTGTCCCCAGCTAGAGCCAAGACAGCCCAGACCATCACAGACCATGGAGGACAACTAGATTAAATTTCTTCCTGTGAGGATTCTGGTAAGAACCATCAAGCCAGTTGCTCATACAAAGAATGGTGTGGTCACCACAATTTTATCCTCCTGATTGAGACATTTTTATCTGTGTGGATCCTGGCTTTGGTATACTTCTGGCATCCTCGGGGAGTTGCCTGGGATGCGGGTGGCGTTGTGGTCTAAACCACTTAGCCTCTTGGGCTTGCTGATCAGAAGGTCAGTTGTTCGAATCCCTGCGATGGGGTGAGCTCCCGTTGCTCTTTCCCAGCTCCTGCCAACCTAGCAGTTCGAAAGCACGCCAGTGCAAGTAGATAAATAGGTACCACTGTGGTGGAAAAATAAACGGTGTTTCCGTGCGCTCTGGCTTCTGTCACAGTGTTCCATTGCGCCAGAAGCGGTTTAGTCATGCTAGCTACATGACCCAGAAAGCTGTCTGTGGATAAATGCCAGCTCCCTCAGCCTAAAGCAAGGTTAGCACTGCAACCCCTTTACCTTTACCTTTTTTACCTTGAGAGGGTTCACCGCCACCTGCCTTGAGAGAAAGGCAATTGGTGCTCTCTTTTTTTGGTCTTTCTGGCTGTCAGTGCTCCAATCAATGCATTGTGGGAAATTAAAGCAGCCATTGCCACCATGATTTTTTTGACTCAGCTTTAACAAGTGCCGATTGCAGAAACCGAATGACATCAAGAAGTGGGGAAGAGAACAAATCAACTCTTGTATGTTCTGCTTTGACACTGTACCTTGCAATGCCTACAATTACACACTAGGTGGCACTCTCCCTCTCTCCCACTTCTTAACGCTCCCCCCCCCCGCATTTATAGACCTCCTTTCCTTCCACCCAGGTTTTAAATGTTTTAAATTCTTAATAAAATATAGTTGATGTCCACATATTTCATGCTGTTGGACAATGTCCTCTATTCTAGGGCCTGTAGCGTTGTGCTAGGGTGGCCCAACACACACAAAACCCCATATAATCAGAATAGTTTTCCGTAATGGAATAGCATGCTCTTCTATTGATATTCCATTAACCTTCTTTATCCTTCTTCTGTTGCCTTTCCCAAGCCCACTGTTTCTTGTAAGTGCATTGAGGGCAGAGACTTATATGGGGGGTTGTTGTTGTTGTTGTTACTTATACAATATTGGCACTGGTGCTTTTTTGTGTCTGCTTTTTTGTGTCTGCTTAATTGGAGAAACGATCAACAAGAGACCCAAAATGACTGTGGTCAATATTCTGACACACACCCTTTCTTGCTGTGCTGCTAAATGTGAGCAGGTTTGAGCTGTCCAAGGGGGGGCACAGCTGCGAACCATGGACAAAGCAGGAGGCCAAAATGGCTAGACAGAAATTTTGTGAAGACATTTCCTGAAACGTCAGATTGAGAGAGACAGCTGAGAGCACAGCTCAGGGACTCTGAAGCCCGTGCTGTCAGGAAGGAGAGAGAGAGAGAGAGAGAGAGAGAGAGAGAGAGAGAGAGAGAGAGAGAGAGAGAGAGAGAGAGAGAGAGAGAGAGAGAGAGAGAGCATAAGATCAAAAGTATAAGGCAAGTGTTTGTCACTGAATGAAGGCCAGCTTTAAAACAGATGTGGGGGTGCTCTGGCCCTCCAGATGCTGCTGAACTGTTGTTGTTGTTGTTGTTGTTTACACACACACACACACACACACACACACACACACACACACACACCACCTTTCCCCCACACAGGGACTCAACTCCCATCATCCCTGATGATTGGCTATGCTTGCTGAGGCTGATGGGAGCCGTAGTTCAGTAACATCTGGAGGGCCCATGTTTTCTCATACTTGCCTTAGAATAGCAGCACAATCCTATAACAAAGGGGCGAGGAGCCTTTTTCAGACTAAGGGTCATCTTCCTTGGTGGGGAATCTTCTGGGGGTGGGGGAAGCCTGTGCCAGTGAAGGGTGGAGTCAGAGGTAAAAGAGGCAAAATGCCAATGGATGTACGGTAGACTACCAGGCAGTGTGTGGATTTTTAAAAAACCAACAAGCAAAGCATGACACCCTTACACAGCACCCCAGGCACCACTTCTTATCTTCAGTGCCTTGGAGTCAAATAACATGTCTGTGAGTGCATGTGGGAACCTACCTGTGGAAGTGGAATGCTCTCCCCAGGGAAGTTCACCTGGCACCTTCATTATACACCTTTTTAACCAAGCCTTTGGTTGATCTGATTTACATCCTATGCCCTTTTAAAATGTGTTTTCTTTGGGGGGGGGCTATTGGGTTATTATTGTTTTAATGTATATTGTGGTTTTTATCTTGATTTTATTCTGTGAGGTGCCCTGAGACCCCCGGGTAAGGTACAGGTAAAGGGACCCCTGACCATTAGGTCCAGTTGTGACCGACTCTGGGGTTGCGCGCTCATCTCGCATTATTGGCCGAGGGAGCCGGCGTACAGCTTCTGGGTCATGTGGCCAGCATGACAAAGCCGCTTCTGGCAAACCAGAGCAGCGCACGGAAATGCCGTTTACCTTCCCGCAGGAGCGGTTCCTATTTATCTACTTGCACTTTGACATGCTTTCGAACTGCTAGGTTGGCAGGAGCTGGGACCAAGCAACGGGAGCTCACCCCATCGCAGGGATTTGAACAACTGACCTTCTGACCAGCAAGCCCAAGAGGCTAAGTGGTTTAGACCACAGCGCCACCTGCGTCCCTGAATAAGAGGAAGAGGAAGAGGAGGAGGAAGAGGAGGAAGAGGAGGAGGAGGAGGAGGAGGAGGAGGAGGAGGAGGAGGAGGAGGAGGAGGAGGAAGAAGAAGAAGAAGAAGAAGAAGAAGAAGAAGAAGAAGAAGAAGAAGAAGAAGAAGAAAACTATGGCTTTCACTCCCACCAGAGGCGGTGATGGCCACCAACTTAGATGGCTTTACAAGAGGATAAGACAAATTCCTGGAGGAGAAGGCTTTCAGGGACCGCTAGCCATACTCTGCCTCCACAGTCCAGAGGCCACAATGCTTCTGAATAGCAGTCACTGGAAACCACTGGAAAGCAGTCACAAGGAGAGGAGAGAGCAATTGTGCTCAAGACCCACTTGTGGGCTTCCAACAGATATCTGGTTAGCCACTGTGAGAACAGGATGCTGGGCTAGGAGGGCCAAGGGCCATTGACCCTTCCTAGAGTTGGAAGGGTCGTCTAGTACAGCCGCTTGCAATGCAGGAAACTTTGGTCCAACGTTGGCCTGAACCCCACAGCCCAGAGAGTAAGAATCTCATGTTCTACCAACTGAGCGATCCCTCTTCTCATGCAAAACCGTATTTAGAAAGGTGTTTTGGTTCAGGATTATGGGACTGGTTGTTTAAGGGGTCTGAAATTGTAACATCTAGGGGAGCCCCATGAAATTCTTTCTCTCCCTACCACCCATCAGCTTGCAGGCAGAAGCTATTTTGGGGTTTGATGTGTCATCGAGGAGGTGCGCATGTATATCTCTTCCCTGGAACCCCAAATTCCTGTCAATTGGTCTGCTAACACATTTCTAGATTTCATCAACAAATAAAAACACAGCAGGACACACTTGCAGATGCAAACCAACAGAGAGAAAACCCTTATTGTATTAACCAAGCACAGCATACTTTGTGGGGTTGCTGTCATTTATAAAGCCGCTGGAAATCTGAATACAATGGTAGTTCCTTACATTTTTATTATTTTACAGTGACCCACAGAAAGCTTGGCATGCTAGCAAGCCGCACAAACCCATTTTTACACTTGCTTTATTTTTAGCACCAGGAGAATGAATTTAACTGTCTTCTGCATAATTAATGGCCAGTCTTTTCATGTTCTGGGGAATTTACAGTGGATTCTCGCTCTCCTTAACTCTGTTCTGGGGGAGGGGGCAGAATCTGCAGTCTTGCATAGAGGGTTTGTCTTATAAACATCAAACTGGAAACTGGAGACAAGCAGACTTTGACCTTTTTGCTATCATATGCTACAAAGTACAAAGGATCGACAGCTTTCATTTTAGATAATATTAGATATGATGAAGAGATACTTCACTGGAAATATTAGGGCTGCTGTACGTCAAAGGCAGAATTGACATCTGGGGGAATTTCCAGAAGGAAGGCGACACTTTGTCCAACAACTTTCAGGGTGTCCTTTACTTTTTGAAATATGGCAACCCTTGCAAATATCATTTCCCACTGCAGCATTCCAAGTAGCAGTAAAGTTCTTCAATGCAACATCCATACTTGTTTGGTTCCAGAGATGCTGTGAGTCCAGTTCCACTCATGAAATCCAGAACCATGTAAGAACTTAAGAACCATATAAATCAGGCGAAAGGCCATCTAGTCCAGCATTCTTCTATCTCATAATGGCCAACCAGATACCCACAACACACCTCACTGGAGAAAGTGGGGAAGATGATTTCTCCTTCCTGCAAGTGGCACGTGATTGGAGGAAATGAGGTGTGTCTGTCTGCCAGTCATTCCCCAGCTTTACAAAAGTCCCTTCTGGCAAAGCAGGAGGGGAGGTTGCGGGCACCCACGAGCCCTTCACACGCTGGGGGGATGACTGCTATCCCCCCAGCCATTGGCCGTGCCCCAGGCGCAGCCCTCCCCGGCGTGTCCAACCCGGATGTCCCAGGGGGGCGTGGTGCACGGACTTAAGTGAGCATGCGGCCGGGGCTCTGCCTCTTTGATTCCTGCCCCCAGCTGCGTGTCCTGTCTCTTATTTACTCCAGGAGGGATCTGGGTATCGCCACGCAACCAGAGTTATTGCCCAACAAACCATAGTTTATTAAGGCAGAAACATTACCTCCAAACTGTTGCCAGCCAGATGGGGGCTTAAGATTGTAAACAGGTCATTGAGAGATCACAAACAGTTTGCCGGCAAAAGTTTTTGTTGTTGTTTGCCTTACTGGATTTCCCCAAGAAAGAGTTAAGCAGGATTAAATTGGGGAGGGGGAAAAATATACAGTATGGGCTATTTGATGGTAACTATGTTGTGTGTATGCTGCAAAAACCAACCTTGTAGGCATAGGAGCACTGGTTCCAAAACAAACACCTGGAAGGACCCACATTTTCACTCACCCAGTCACAATTCAGATCCAGATATATGGTAGCCTAAAGCATCCTCAATGCGCCTTGCATTGTAATGTGCTTTATTCTGATCCAGAAGCTGCAGCTAGTGCAGAATGCAGGGGCCAGACTGTTAAGTATTCAGTGGTCTGTGTTTGCCTGAGTTTGAGCCTGGACTAAGGATTCTGAGCTCCTGTGTTCTGATTCGATACATGATATCCAATCACAAAACATTTCAGGATTTGGGCCTCTGCCATTGGCCCTTAAACTCTGAGTCATGATTCGCAGCTTGGAAGTTTAGACAGCCAATCACGTTGGGAGTGGGAGTAGCCCAGGCCTTCAGAAATATATATATATACAGTAAGCTTTGCCCCTATTGTCCAGTTCTGTTAGTTCTTGCTGTTATCAGTGTGTCTTTCCTCGTGGGAACCCACCTACACTTCACAGACTGCTCACAGGAACAGGTTTCTGGTAACACATTACACCCCTGTTGAGAGAGCTGCAGTGGTTGCCAGTCAACTACCATGCCAGGTTCAAGTTTCTTGTGTTCATTCACAAAGCCCTGAAGAACCTGGACCCAAAATGCCTTAAAAACCACCTGATTCCTTATCCTCCACTCTGATCACTGAAATCCTCTGATGGGGCACTTCTGATGCCTCCGGTTGCCTCTGGGGTTTGGTTGGCCTTAACTACAGACCCAGGGCCTGCCCCGCCCCTGTGGAACTCCCTCTACCGGAAGCTAGGCAGAAATCATCCCTGCCTACTTTTAGACATCTTTTGATAACTCTGTTATTCAGAAAGGCTTTTGAAACATGGGGTCCCCCCGAGTTTATGTTTTTACCAATGCTTTCACTGGTATTTTTATCCCAGCTACTACTGTAACTTTCTATTTTGTATAGCACCTTGCTGCCTCTTTATGAAAAGTATGGCCTATAAATATGTAAATAAATAAGAAATAAGAACCAGATGGGGCTTCACTTCAGCAGCAAATGGAAAAGAGTTTCACTCACAAGCAATCACACTTTTCTTTCCAATTACAGAACATTGATTTCCACCATTAGGAGATAGTTTCTTATATAATTGCTATTTGCCCAGCTGGGATGTGTGACTGTTTTTTCCCCCTTCTTCTTCTTCTTCTTCTTCTTCTTCTTCTTCTTCTTCTTCTTCTTCTTCTTCTTCGGCATTTTTTTAAAAGAATGGGGTGGGGAGAGGAGCAGGATCTGGCAATGTTTGGCTTACATTCGGCTCCTTTTCATTTCCAGCAGGAATGAAAGATGCTAAAATTAAACAGTCACAACACTTTCATTCACAAACCCTGCAGGGCCAAATACCCAAAGATATCCCAATGACATTTGCGTGGTATTTGAAGGATTCTGGATGAGGGAAGGGCATTATGTAATCAGAGAGCTGCAAAAGCACACAAAGGAAACCACAGTGTTCTTTTTGGGAAACAAATGTTTTACAAAAGGCAGGGTTTTTTTTGTGTGCCTTGTCCAATTCCGACAAGCAAAGGAAATTTTGCAAAGGAAGACCTCTCCATTCTTTGGTAATGACCGAAAGATTGCTGTTATTGGCAAATATTGTTGTGGGTATTTTGTGGGAGGGATTCAAGAACATACCAGGAAATTTAGTTTGGCTGAATTAAAGTTAATGAAAGTACCATTGAGTGCTTCTAGGTTACCTGTCCATTGAGCATTCACTCTGATTTGTTTGCAAGGAGATTACAGTAGATGTTGACTGTTTAACAAGTGTTCATTCAGATTTGTTCACAGGAGGTTGGATGACTTTGTGTCAATGCAAGTGTTAACCCCTGCATTTGTGCCCTCACTTTCCGTATCACAAAAAGTCCAGTCCCTTGGGAAAGGGACTTTGTTGCACAAGACTTCTCAACCAACTATAACTGGGCAACCTGAATTTGACAGTATGTGACTGAATCCCATCTGAAAACAGCAACAGTCTGGAAGCACTCTCTGTCACTCTAGAGCAGGCATGTCCAACAAGTAGATTGTGATCTACCGGTAGATCACTGGACATCTGTGGTAGATCACTGGCTCCCCCCAAAGAAGCTCAACAAGTTTGACTCCCCTAAAAGAAGCTCAACACTTTTGCCCTGCACCCCTCAAAAATGGGCAATCCTCCTTCCAAAAAAAAGCTCAACAATTTTGACCTGAACCCCCTAAAAGGGGGTAGATCACTGCCAGTTTTTAACTCTGTGAGTAGATCACAGTCTCTTGGGAGTTGGCCACCCCTGCTCTAGAGAAACTGAGTGTTTGCTGTTGGGGAAAGTGACAGGGAAAGTGCACTGAAAAGTATGGAATGAATAAACAACTGGTGAGAAGATGTATAAACATCTCGCAAGCAAGACTGGATAAACATTGTTTTACAACCTCCCTGCAAACAAATCAGAACAAATGCTTAATAAGGTCTAGATGTAATCAAACCCGTGCTTAGGCTTTGTTCATGCAAAACAGGGCAAATGCTCAATAAAAAGGCCATCTAGAGGAGTTCAGTGTGTACAATCTCTAAAGTGCAGAGGCGTAATATTGTATTACCATACCATACAGGTAACAGCTCATCTAGGGAGGACACCGATGCACCCCACAAACCCTCAGGAAAGAAAGAACTAGGACAAGAGCCCCATAACAGTTCAAGCTTCAGGGCCCCCAAAATGTAGGTCTGCTACTGGGAGGTGGGAGAGGTTTTTTTAAAGAAGTTCAGTTGTTCATATACAGAAAGCAACTCCTTTCATAACGGCACCACAAAAAGGCTATCACATTTTTTCATATAAATGTGTTTTATTGCAGAGAAGTTATATTATTTACATGCTGCGATACATGACAACATAAATCTATCAAATAGTTTATGGTGGATGCTGTTGGTTGCCAGATAATGTTTTTTTCCTTAAAGAACCACAGACTAAAGTGAACAGACGTACAGCTTCATTTATTCTACAACTCTGGTTAGTAGCTAAAATGTTCAAAGTCAAAAGGCAGTGTTTTCTCAGGCCTACCTGTCATCATATGCATGCAATAACCTAAGGAGTGCAGCAAATATAAAATCATTATCTGTTTTTTTCAGATCCATAATGCCACCAAAGCTGACAATGGGTAAATAACTTTTTAAAAATATTTTTAAAGCATGTACTTCTTGCATAAAATACACAGGTCTAATATGGTTTGGTATAAATCTATTACGTTTTTATAAACCATGTCTTCAAAACAAAGGAGAGATGCAGCCTGGTCATGCATTTTGAAAAAGACAACGTAGCAAATGTTTGTGAGCATAAGCAAATTGTGACCTGCCTTCTACACAGATCTGCTAAAAACACTGTGACTCTCTTGGCAGAGGGACATCAATGGAACTCCAGAATAAGGACGAGCTAATAGATGCTGGTGGAGAAGAATGTATGAAACATGGAACATCAATTAGGCTAACTTGGGTTTGTCAGGATATAGCAATGCTTCTAACAGGTTCATAATGTTGTACAATATTAATAAGTCCAGTAACGTTTGGTTTTTCCTTTGTTTTCTAAGGTGCTGAAGAAACTGTAAGTACCATAGTTGCATCACAAATGTTCATAACTGTATGAGCATGGGAAATAGTACTTCAATTTACAATTGGATCTCAGTTTCTAAACAGGCTTACAGTACAGTACAGTACACGGCTTGAGTGAGCCTATGAAACATTTTGTTTAAAGTGACACAAGGAACATTCAAGGTGTCAGAAAACGAATACACATGTCAAGGCCCAAGCCCTGGCTACTGTGAATGAGCATGCCTAGACTGATCTTAGTGTAGCTAGACCAAACTGAAACCGCTGAAAAGTTTGCCCAATTTCATTTCAAGGGGTTAAATGCCAATATGCTGAGCTTCCTGCAGGCATCTATTGTTGGTGGTTTCAGAGTGGTTCCCTATCTTCAGTTCTAAGCACAGAAATTATATCAATTTTGGCAGACCTTTGGACAAAAGACTGTTACTACAAAGAATGTCTTTCCCCAAAATTATCAGGAAGCAGGCTCCATGTGTATGTACCTTTTTGAATCGCCACCCTTCATTGACAGGTCAGGAGACTGGGCTGAGGTTGGATTTCAGGCTTTGAACCAACCTCTGAATAACTGGTTGAATCCAAGTGAAGTTAGCAATTAATAGTGCAATCCTACATATGTATTCTCAGAAGCAGACCACACTTTCGTGCCACCAGAAAAAGGCAAACTTCATGTAATTGTGCACAGGATTAGAGTTGCTAGACCCCCCAGGGCTAAGTTGGAGTCTCCTGGTTTGCCTACTCGCCACCCCCCAGGTGGCAGGTGGAGGGTTTGAATATTCAGGTGAGCAAAAACACCTTTAGTTAGTTTTTTAAAGATGACAGGAAAGGAAA